>NC_087512.1:34769097-35108263 GCF_036417665.1 Passer domesticus | reverse complement strand
ATATAAATAATAGTTGTTCAGGATTACTATATTTTTAGCTAATGATTTATATTTTGGAACTTCAGCCTTAATGGGACTTGTATGACCGCTAGGTTTTTTCTTAGCAGTGTGTTACCGTCTGGAATTTCAAAATACAGGTCCACATGCCCACGTTGTGTAGCTCATGCTGGGGTCTATGCTGTTTTTTCATCATCATGACTTTAGGTATTAGTATTGCAGTGGTCATTTAAAATCATTACTACTTTCCCCCCAACTCTTTAATTTTGAAAAAAGTGATGTGTAGGAACCTGTTAGTCACTGTAAAATGATAACAGGGTGTGGCGACCCAGAGCCAAAGAGGTCCAGTTATCTGCTACTGATGCATGATGAGTATAACTAATGATGAGTGCTGCAGAAATGTTGTAGTAATGGTTCATTTTGCCTAGAATTCTAACAGGTGTCTTGTAGTTTTTACTGAAAATGCTGTTGGAATTTTTCTGCAGCACACTGTGGTAAAGCTCACTGCCTGTGCTGAATATACTGTATGAGCATGTTCTTTGATGAGCAGCTTGGTAAATTAAACTGTAACAGATAGCTTGGTGTGGATCTGATTATTGCAGCTTCATCGATGGCCTCCTTTCATTCAGGAAAATGAAAAGCTAGGGACAGACAACAGATTTTTGATAGTGGCTCATTCACCTGCAGGAGCTCTAGTGTGCATTAATAAGGAAATTGTATTGGTCTGGACCTGTGACAGCTCACACAGTTCCTGAGTAAATATATATGGGCGGTGGTAGATCTGTGACTCCTATGCATCAGGGTTGGCACAGTCATAAAATAGTTGCAGTTGGAAAGAGCCTTTACAGGTTATCTAGTGGGCAGGGGCATCTCCAACTAGATCATGCTGCTCAGAGCCCCATCCCCTCGACCTTCAGTGTTCCCAGGGATGGGGTGTTCACTACATCTCAGTGCAGTGTGTTCCAGTGGTTCACCACCCTCGTTGAAAAAAATTACATTGTTATAGCTAGTCTAAATTTACCCTATTTAAGTTTCCAACTACTATCCCTTGTCCTGTTGCAACAGGACCTGCTAAAAAGTCATCCTCCAGTTCTCGTAAAGCCCTGCTTTAGCTACTGAAAGGCTGCTATAAAATCTTCCCTGAGCTTCTCTTCTCCAAGCTGAACAGTCCCAACTCTTTCAGCTTGTCCTCATAAGAACAGTGCTTCATTCCTCTAACCATGTTGGTGTCCCTCCTGCGGAGTTGCTCCATCGGTTTCATGTCCTTCCTGTGCTGGGACCCCAGAGCTGATGCAGCCCTGCAAGTTGGCTCTCAGCAGAGCAGAGGGGCAGAATCCCCTCCCTGGCCCTGCTGCCCACGCTGCTTTGGATGCAGCCCAGGATATGTTTGGCTTTCTGGGCTGGGAGTGCTCATTGCTGGGTCATGTCCAGCCTCTCATCCCCCAGCACCCCCAAGTCCTTCTCCCCAGGGCTGCTCTCCATCTCTGTCTGTTCATCCCACAGCCTAGACTGGTATTAGAGGTTGCCCTGGCCCAGGTGCAGCACCTTGCAATTGTGTGCGTTTGTAGTAATGGGCAATAAAAGAAGATCAGCTTTCCATAGAACATTTTAAGATTGTTCCACATTCCTCATGTTATAAGGACATGAAAAGCAAGGTTTTGTTTTGAAGGTGAGTTTTTCTTGTTGGGTACACAGGTACTCCAAGTTTTCAAGCATGTATTGGTAGATAAATGTTATCTCCAAAAGGTCAATTTTTTCTTTTTTGTAAGGAAACTTCAGAGTCAGTTGTTAGTAGGTTTAGTACAAGCTATTATGATTCACTAGGTATGGCAATTTCATAGTTTTCCCCGAATTGCTGGAAGAGGAATAGTGGAGGAAGGTTCCTGATTATATTATGGTAATTGGTAGTCCACAGTTGTTCACTGATTTATTCCTTTTTTCAGAAGTACATAGAACTACTTTAATTAAATGCATGGCAGTTTTTCTTTCCAGAGCATGTCTTGAGTAGCAGATTGGAATGTCCTTAGAAATACCCTGAGAGAAACTGTACAAGGGCAGGTATTGTTAAGATAAGGGAGAATGGCTTCAAACTGAGAGTAAGTTTAGATATTAGGAAGACATTATTTACTCTGATGGTGAGGAGGCACTGGAACAAGTTGCCCAGAGAAGTTGTGGTTTCCCCATTCCTTGGAGTTGGGATGGCAGTTTGAACAACCGGATGTAGTGAAATGTGTCCCTGCCCACAGCAGGGGGAATGGAACAGGATGATCTTTAATGTCCCTTCCAACCAAACCGTTCTATGCTTCTAAGTTGCCAGCAGTTCGGATGTTATGGATAGTGGTCACTTCAGGTTGATAATTCCTACACAATAGTGTGAATTTCAGTGGATCTTCTCTATGCACTGATTGTGGGGAAAATGTTGTTTTTCATTTCAAGCAACTGGTAGACAAAGTTTTTAAATGCAAGCTCAACAGCTGAAGGATAGTGAAGTGAGTTGTTGGTGAACTAGAGGCAAGGTATTAGTACCAGCAGAGCAGTTAGATTATGTGAGAGGGATCATCAGCCCCCCTTTGAGGAAGTTGTGGGCTGCAGTGGAGTCATCCCTCAGCCTTCTGTTCTCAAGCTGAACAAGTCAAGTGATGTCAACTGCCTCTCACCCTGCTGGTTGCCCTCTTCTGTACACTCTTGAGTAGTCTAATGATGTCCTTGTTGTGCTGAGGTGCCACAGCTGCATGCAGGACTCAAGATGAGGTTACACCTGCAGAGTAGAGTGGGACAATCACCTCCCGTCACATGTTTCTCCATACAGCCTATTCTGCTGTTTCTGTGTTATTTATACCCTGGTATTAAACTATGAAACCAACTGTTCTCCCTTGGCCATCTTTCTGGTGCTTATCCAGTACCAGGTCTCCTAAAGCTCACTTTTAAAAAACACTTAAAATATTTGTGGGCAAGCCCAACTAATGCCCTACTTTTACGCGCTGTATTACTGTTACCATTTGCCCCATGAAAGACAAGCTTTGAGATTAGCTAAATCTCTGCTAAATAAAGTCAAGCAAAATCTTTGAGGGAACAGCAAAACTGTAACTAGAAGTTCATTTTTTTGCATACTGGTGAATTCAGAGTGTGGTTATATGGTTGTTTAAATTGACTTGTTTAGTGACTGCTGTTGTCTCACCTTGCTTCATTGATATCAGTCAATGTCTTATTCCACCAGTCTGGCTGATCCCACTTAGCTGTTGACTTTAGAAGGGACCAAGAAGAATCAGTCATGTTCCTGACTTTTGCCACTGAAGTGATTCATTGTGGGTCCAGCCAAGTACCAGCTGCAGGTGTCCTTTGCTGCCTGGCTGAAGCACAGGCTACAGCATCCCCTCTCTTGAGCTGTATCTCTAGGTGTAAGCTGTAAGGCAGCAGGGTAATTGCAATGCAGGAAGGAGGAAAAAAGTTTATATAGGCTGTGCTGGAGAGTTACTGCTATGCTACCAGTGAGCTTGCATTCTTGATGCAGTAGTGTCTGGCTGTGGTATGCTCATTCCCACCTTTTCCATCTTTGGTGTAGCCTTGGTTTAATAGAGGCACATACGTAGATATTCCCACAGTCAAGCAGTGTGTGTTGCCAGTGTGCTAGAAGCAATGTGAAAAAAGGACTTGCTCTGAAAGCTGGCAGAAGTGCATGAGCCTGTGATTCTGTGTTTGACTAATGCCTGGACAAAGGGCAGCTACCCACTGCAGAAATTTATGTAATTCTGTCAGCTGAGGTCTTCCAGTAACTTAAATTGGATGTATAGTTGTCACTTCCCTAAATTTAGCCAAAATGGAAATGCATATTAATTCAAAAAGGTGTTGATAATATAGGGGCTTTCTACATAGATGATCTTGACAAAGAAAACAAACATATTGGATGTTATTTAGTGCTAATATTAACATCTTTTTTTGAGAGGTTGAAGTAATTTTTTTTTTTTTTTTTTAGTGTTATAATGGGCTTAAGGAGGCACATATACTTCTTCTGTCAGAAATCTTTTCGGAAGAGAAGTGTGCATTTTTTATCATAGGGGCCAAAGAGCTAATTTTACATGACACTTTATGGTCTCTTGTCATTTTCTTGTCAGCTTTAAATATGGTATAGTCTGTAGTCTGTCTTAACTGCATGCATTGTTAATCACATTAAAATTTTGAATTTACAGTTGCTATTTTTTGTAATGATTTATCATGAAATAACATCTGCAGGATTCAGTACACTGAAATTTTTAGTTTTATTTTTTAGTGTTTTTAGGGTTCATGGTTTGGTATGTCCAGATTTTATTTTCCAAAACCACTACAGGATTTATTTTCTCCTGCATGTAACCAGATTTGCCGAATCAGACCTCACATGGTATTAATTCCTCACATGGTTCATTCCATCCCTCTAAATCTTTCTGTAGACTGTCATCCTGTTTGAAACAGTCTGTAATATGGAGACTGTTAATGATCCAAATACTTGCCAGAAACTGAGATATCTTAAATTCCCTACACTTTGGAAAAAAAAGTCAGCTTTCTAAGAATGCTTGTGTACAATCATGAATATATGAATATTTCCAAACTGTAATGTTTCTGAATTTTAAAAAGAAAATTTGTGCAGTGATTAAACCTCAATAAGTTTGTTTCAGTGGATCAGGCTTCTATGCTTTGGGGAGAAAATGGCAGCTTCCAACACTAGGAGAAAGAATTTCTGGCAGAGTTTTTGTTTTTTTGGTTTTAATTTCAGGGTAGGGCAAACCCTGATTCTCCTGACTAAATTTTTCTTCTACATGGATTTGCATATTTTTGTCATATGAATATATGAACAAAATTATTTTGGGCAATAAAATATCTACTTAAACTCTGTAATTAATAAGTAACTTCGCTTTATTTCTGAATGACTTTGATTTTATGCAAATGATACATTCTATTAAATTTGTGGCTTTAAAAATACTGCAGAGTTTGACTTAAAGAACAATACTATTCAACACCCATTTGACATTTTCTGTGAGGGAAAGTAATGCTAAATACATGCATTTTCTCTACCTGTTGCCCAGGTTTATGGTATGCACATGTGCCTATAGATTTTCCAACTGGCTGATTGTTTTTGTTAGCTTGTGCCTTCTCTTGTATTCAGCTGAGCTTAATGCAACTAAACACCTTGGCAAATTGAGATAAAAAGACCTTTCTCCTGCTAAAGGATCACTTATTGTGATTCACAATAACTAATTACAATCAAAAATGCCATTATTGCAAGAAGAATGTCGTTGCTTTTGGACAGATGATTTTTTCAGAGCTTTGGCTTTTGGCAGACTCTGGTTTAGAACAGCTTAATTGCCTTCTTCCTCTGCCTTTGCCATCTAGCTACAGTGTTGAAAGCAGGCTGATGAAAAAAAAATTATTACCTGGACGTGTCTCTTCATATTCCTCAATCTACCATGTATCTTTTGAGCAAAGGGGTCTGCAACGAGATTAATTTTTAGAGGTGTTTAAATAATTTATTTTTTTTTTTAAATTGAAAGCCTGTCTTCAGGAACCTGTATGCAATAAAATATCATCCTGACTTGGAGAGGTAACATTGGAATATGCATACCTATGTCCTTGATTTCCCAGTATTTTAATGTAATGTATATGAGGTGTGTGATGGGTCAGCTCATTCCTGCCCCCTGAGTCAGAGGATGTTTTGAAGAGGCAAGGATAAACACATAGGATATCCACAAAACCAGTGTCACTTCGTGCATGGGAACCTTGGGAAGAGAGACATGTTTCCTTGCAGGTGTAGAGCTCTAAATCTTCTTTCCAGCTTTGCAGGGTTTGTCAGACAGGTAAGCTGTCTCTAGCATTTAGGGCCTTGAAACAATAGATAAATGAATGGCTGTAGTAGGAATCATAAAATCCAGACACAGCAGTAGTGTAGCAGAGGACAGAATCTTAACTGGGTTTCCCAGAGGCAGACAGAATAATCTTTACATGTCAGGTAACTGCTCAGCAGTAGCTGATTTACTTGTGCTTTCTAGAAATGATCTGTTTGTACTTAAGTCTTTAAAATCAAGAAAGGGAGCTAGACCCTCTTAACAGCAAACTCTGTGCTTGCTTACCGGTCACACAGTTTACTGTACTCTAGGTAACACAGAAGTCTGACGTTAGAAGCTGAAGTTATAAACATACTGCTTTTACTTTAAAACCTTAATCTGTTTTTACAGTGTGTCTTTGTGGTGGGTTAACCTTGGGTAAGATGCTTGGTCACTCACTCTTCCTCCTCTGCCTCTCGGGGCAGGGAGAGAGGATAGATTGGGAAGGCTCATGGGTCAGGATGCAGGCAGGGAGATTGCTTACCAGTTAATATCATGGGAAAAACCAGACTCTTTTGGGGGAAAATGAATTATTGATTATCAGTGTGATTTCATTAAACTGCCTCCTCTTCAGAAGAAACATGGATATTGTTTGTTGGACTTCTCCTACCAGTGTGATTTTCTAGGCAGGTGAGACTTTGTTCTTGTGGTAATGTTTTACTGACATGCTTTCCCTCTTACAACAGATGATGGTAATGTCAGATGGCACATCGTTTTCTTCAGGGCAGAGCCTTCATCTCCCCAGCCTTCCCAGTAACTCTCTGTCTTTTTCTGAAGCGAAGAAGAAATCATCTCATGGGCCAAAGGTGAGACTAATTTCGCTAGAAGATAGTTGAGCCAAAAGTGCTTCTCCTGACAATTAAATTAATTTTTTAAAAATTCTACGTGTTTTTTGCAATGTTTTAATTGCTAGGCCAGTGATAGCAGCTCTTGACATTTCTTTGCTCAGGATGGCTGTGAGAACGGCTGCTAGTGACAGTTCTCTGGTTTTCTTACTTGTACAGTTGTTTTACTCTTGTTCCAGAAGAAGTTGTAATGGTATCTTGTAGAGTTGGAGGATTACAGTGATGGAAGTATGATCAGTGGAAATGTAAAGAATGTGAGATCATACTATAATAATAATAATAATTTCATTTATTAATAGTTTTTCAGGATAATTGTGTAGACTTGAAGTGGTGTTCTTTAGGATTTTTAGTTTTGTTTAAATTCAAGGTTAATTCTTTCCTAGATGTTTCAAAGAAAGCAATGTGTCGTTAGTCTCTAGGACATCAAATTTTGAATTCCCAGTTTAAAATGTAGTAAAAAGGTATAGCCAGGGAACCTCCTGAGTAATACAAATGGACCTTTCTGAAATAGCAGATGATTTCTTGACAAAATGAGCTAATGGTATGGGAAAATAAAGGAGTATGTTGTTGTTTATTCACATAAGAAATGCAATGCAAGCTTTTTCTCCATTCTGTTAAATTGTTTTAGGCTTTTCATTTTCTTTTGTAGTACCTTGTAGATTTGAAGTATGTCACTTAATCTTGCAGTGCATGTACTTAAAAGGGCAATACCCATTTTTATTAATAACTTTCATGTTCACTCTGTGCCAAATCTTGTACCTTGCAAGAATTGTCAGAAAATGAATTAAGGGTATGCTGAAGATAGTAGGGATACATAATAGCAAGAGCAGGCAAGAAATGTTCTTTGACATGTCTCTGTCTGGTGTGCATTGTACATTAGTGCTTCACAATCTCTAATGAAGGTGATCTTGCAACATTTAAAAAATATATGGAAGTATGGTTATTTTCCTAATGAGATGCTGAGGTATAATCTGATGATTAAACTGAAGGTCCTTATTTTGGCATGCTGAAATGACTGTTTAATGCCTCAAAGGAAAGAAGCTGGGTACACGTGGTGCTGAAGCAAGGTGCTGCTGGTTATACTAGGATGTATCTCCATCTGATTGGGTACCACACATGAGTTTCTCTGACACTTGACCATCTGTAATAGGGAGTCTTGAGGTGCTGGTAGGTAGGTCTCTAGAGTTCATTTTGCAATCACTTCTAAAGCATCAGCTGTAATGTTGATTCACTCATGCCTTGCTTTCCATGTCAAAGCAGGTATGCTGAGGCTAGTAGGTTAATAAGCAACCCAAACACCTCTAGAAGGACTTCAAAGAGGTATTGGCATGATACTGAATCCTGTACTAATTCCCTGCCTAGGTAACCGTACACTATGGTAAGTCTTGAATCTCAGTTTTTTGTAAGCAAGTGTAAACCTGGGAAGTCATTTTCTAAACTGTATTTAGACAGTAAACTTCCATCTGATGTGGAAAATTGGCAAGTGTGGAGTGAGGGAAGGTGAAGTGTGTATTTGCTGCACTCATCCGTACAAACTATTGCTTGAAATCTTTAATTTTTTGCTGAAGCAACTCCAACATCTACAGAGAGTTCGGCCTGTACTGTACAGCTATATGAGTCTAACCTGAGGAGGTTAGACATGCATCACATTTCAGGATTCCATCCATAGAATTTTTAATAGTGAGGACAGGTGTTTTATCAAAACACTGGTTTTTGTCAGTCCATGTGGATATTTGATTTTTTTCTCTCCCCTAGCAGTCGTTGCTTTACCCTGTCCAACTTGGAAAACACTTATGAACAGTTGTCCTTTTATCTCATAAATATCTGCCTTGCTGAGAATTATAAGCTATTATTGAGAAATGGAAACATAAGATTACTGTTACACTAAATCCAAGGTTAAGTTTGGGGTTTTTGTTACAAGTTCTTGGAGCTGAAAAGCCTTGAATTTTGGTCTTTTGTTCTGGTTGGAATGTAGGAAAATTCCAGCCAATGTACAAATAGATTTTTGGTTTTGTCATTTGGAGTAACCCCAGTGATGGAACAACTTCAGTGTCCAGATTTCACTTAAGTATGCCTCTAGAATAAGAGCTGAAGGAAAGTCTTAGTAGTTCTTGGGCATAAGTTGCTTGTCCCAGATGCAAAAGTGTACTCCAGATGTCTGTACTAGGTGACTTCGGGATTTTTCTGCTACAGGAATAGGCCTTTGATGTGCTTGGCCTAGTTTTGGTTTGTTTTGTCTGTGAATACCACAGTTAACTTTGAGGTCTGTTTTAAACTTTGAGTGTGGAAAAACCAGAACCGTATGCTTATCTGTTTGCCACTGCAAAGTACCATATAAACAGTGTGGTTAGATAAGAATTTAAGTAACAACAACAAAAAAAAAACCAAACCAGTGCAACAAAATGTTATTCTTGGTTTAGCATTTACTTACGAAAAATACAATAAGGTATTGTTGAAGTATGAAGTAAGAGACAACGGTCAGTTTGCTTTCTATCACATTCTCTTCTGAAATATGTATTAAATAGAGATATTTGTATGTCTAAAGTGATTTTTAAAATTTTTTTCACTTAATTTAATGGAGGTGGTATTAGTGAGCCCCAGTGTTTTGATTCTAAACCAAAGCTTTAATCTTGGAAGTACAGATGTCGGGCAGAAATGTATGAAAAATTTTACTTTGTGCATTTCTTCAGAATGTAAGAATAGCTGCAGGCTGGCTACAGATACTTGTATGGGTCTAAATCAGTGCTGCTGCTATGCCTGTTTGCATTATATAAATATTGCATGGACAAAATAGAGAAGCAGCTTGGTTAGGTTTTTCAGGGGGATGACTATGTCTTTTGCAAATAACTGTAGTATCATCTGTAGAGAAATGAGATTTATTTTATAAGCAAAGAAAACAAAAGTTTTTATTCCTGTGTGTGACCAGAAAAAACTCCCCCAGTTAGCCTTCACTGTTAAACCAGTAATAGCTTTGTACTTCTCCTTCTGCCTCTGATAATTCTGATGTCATTGATCATAACTGTTTGGTGGGCTGGGATTTTTGCGGAAAGCAGGTAAATTCATCTTCTACCCCAGAGTATTTTTGGAGGCTCTCAAAATGTTGTGGTTTTCTTTCTCAGTTTTTTTGCCCCCCTCCCCTCCACCCCTAAATCAGCTAGTATTTCTATTTAGTAATAAACAAGTTTATATTCAACAGAAATCTGAGTTTGCTTGATGAAGGAATTACTTTTAGATATTTTTCCTCTTTTTCTCTTGAGAGCAACAGACATACTTGAGACTAATTCTAGTCCATTGGCTTAATATGAACACATTATTTCAATAGGCGTAACATTTTTAAATTAGAAATTAAAGTAATGCACATTTTTATGATCTCTAGTACTAAATCTGTAGTCTAAACTCAGAGTGCAGTAGACTGACAAGGCTATGCCAATGTGCTCAATTTAATGACTTCATAAAATATAATGAACTGCCCCTGCCCCTCTGCTTCCCCCACCCCTCCCAAGTGTTCAATTTCTTAGTTAGGTTATTAACATCTGTCAGCAGTTGAGGTTTGCAATGGTTTCCAGAAGTTACTGCTTATTCAATCTCACATTAAAACAAATTAGGAATTCCATTTTGTGGTGTGAACCCAGGTCTGTAACATATACAGTTCAGCATCATTTTTTCACCTGTAGTTACACAAGTGTTTTAATCTGCAATTATGTTACCTACTGAGCAGCTATCACAGTCTATTTGTGTCTCTCAAATTTACAGGACAATGTACTCTGTGATTTAAACTTAATTTCATGAGCTCATTAAGAAATACAAAACCACAACAAACAGTTGGTTCCCATTGCCCAGATTAGTCTATAAAGTGAATTTACCTCCCAAATCACAAAGTTTCTTAGTTTATAACCTGTAACTCTTAATCCATACACTTGGGTTCCATAAAAAAATAAAGGTATCTAGCTGAGTGTGAGGGTGCTGATCCTTCCTCCTTTGTCACAGTGTGGCATATCCTGTTTCACAGTGGGAGGCCTGAAAGCCTGAGCAGTCCAGCTGGTGGGGGAGCAACTTCAAAAGTTTGGCTTTTTTTTGATAAGGTGATGTTTTCCAGATTGGAGGTATGGTTTATGTACTTCCTGTAAGTTAGAAGATGGTGGTGAAACTGGCAAAGATGATGGCTGCAGTAGATAGCAATTTCCAGGTGATCACGACAGCATAATGGCCCGTTAGCTATTCTGGTCACCTGTCCTGCCTACAGTATGTTCTGTATGCTCCCAGAATGCATCTCGGGCCTTAGCATGAGCTGTGTTGGCCAAAATATGAGCAGGAGTTGAGTATAACAATCAGAGTAGCACAGGTTTTATTTGCTGATAAATTTTAGATTTTTATTGTGCTTTCTAAAATACATATTTTGAAGGATATGTTAGCCTTTTTCCTAGAGCAGTACTATATATCTTGAGGTACTGTATGTACATGGTGTTACTTGGCTGAAGATGACATCTGCAGGCATTTTGACATGCCTATGTACCTGTATTATTCTTTTGCACACTCTTTGTTATGCAACATATCAAAGGCTAACATTGAGTTGCTTCAATATTTGTTGAATACACAAATGTAAGCTATGGTATGCAGATATATTATCTGTCAAAACCCCACAATCCCAGTTTTTCACATGAAAAGAGTGTTGAGAAAAGAGTGTTTATTTTATTGAATTTACTCTTACTTCTTGTAACACTTAATAAGATAGAAAGAAACATTTAAACACACTGTCAGATTCTAATAAGAAAATGGTTTGAAAGTACATTCTAATTGTTATTAAGATCTATGCTGATACATGGTACATGATAGGAATATTCAGTGTCTTTTCATCCCCATCAGCATCCCATGTTCATCATCAGGTTTGATATAATTTACTGGTGGATATAATTTGACTTCTTTCTGTCTTACAGATTTAATGTTCCTATAGCTTCTCCTCTATGTCATTGTTGGGGTTTTTTTGGGTCATTGCAGAAATTAAGGAAAAAAAGGAAAGATAGTCTTTTTACTTAGAAACTGAATGCAGATATAAAAGCAATGGGCTGGCTGCCTTTAAGATAGGGTAATTCTAAGAAAGCATGTGAGAGGGGTGTATAAATAAATCTCATAATTGTGTCACTTATTTATACTATTATTTCTATGAAAGTATCAGCTTCCATGTTGTAGGAAGATGAAAAAAAGTCTGCTTTTAAAATTGAAAAGAAGACAGATCTCAACTTTCTTTTGATTTTAATAATACTGTGCCCCAAAACCATTTCCACAGGTCTCATCTGTTGGAAAACCTCTAAAATGAGAGTCTCCTTCTGAAATGTAAAATATATGTGCTATAAGGAGACCAGTAGGAGAGATAATTTCTCAATCTAGTTTAGTAATGACACATATTTTATTCTTCCCCAGGGCAACACCTCTCTGGAGTGATAGAACATGATGTGACACTAGAAGCATTAATAATTAGTTCATAAGTCAACTTTCGGTGCTGGCCTTGCATCAAAGGAAATAGTAAAAATGTTTGGTGTTTTTTTTCTTTTTCATCTTAAAGAAGAACGCCAGAAAAAGTCTTATGACTCAAGTAAAGCATGTCAAGGTGTGCTAAGTGCTTTTTTCTTTTTGTTTGTTAATTGCTGGCCTGGGAATTGAGCAAGTGCCTTATGTTTAGACATTCAGATGTAATTATAGTATTGTTCATTGTTGATGCTTCTGGCCCATGTTAATGTTGATATATAAATATATAATTCGTTTATCAAATCTGATGCAAAGATATATTTGCAGTACAGATGCAAGAAGCATCTTATAAAAACATGCAATTGAATAATTTATGCAGCATTGTGACTGTTTCACTAAATAAGATGATAAGGGAAGAACATTTCTAAGTAATTATTTTTAGCTAATTGTTTCTACCTATTGTTACAGAGGAGAAGGATGATACTGCAGTTTCTACACATGTTTTGTGTAGACCTTTCAGGTCCTAGAGTATTCAAGTCTGACTTAACACATACATCCTAATTGGACAAGTTATAAGTAGTTATCTATGAACAGGAAGCAAATCAGTGGATGAAGTCTGTCTTCCTTTATCTTCTAATTGACACAACTTCCATTAACACGTAATTCCTGCTTTGTTTTCTTGGATAGTTTCTTTTCAGAGCAGTTGTACTGTGTGCATTTTTTAAAATCAGTCAGTCCCTGTGGGGGATGAAGCTGGCCTGCTTTGGTCCTTTACTTTCCATTGCACTTCTGCAGTTCTCTCTGTGTTGTGGGTAAAATGGTGGTTAAGTAAAGGTGGAAGGTAAGCTAGATATGTTTTCCTCTCTACAGATCTGTAAATCTGTGGCAGTTTTAGACAGCCAGATACACCACACTTACATGTCTCTTACAGGTAAAGGAAATCAGTGGGTATATGCAATACTCATTAAAGTGTTGCAATGTACAGATAGAAATGCTTATAATCAGGCTGGAAGAACAATTAAGCAGTGTAAACTTCTTGACTATGGGTTCCTGTAAATTGAAACATCACTTTGCAGATTTGAAATATAAAAATGGACCCTGTCTTCTATGTGTATGACATGTGTTTAGTGTTCATAGTAGTGCAGTTAGTCTGCTGGGTGGTTTTGAGATACTGAGAGCCCATCACTGGCAATTTCATGAAAGTGGGACTGTTCTTTAAAAATTCCCAGGTGTTAGTTCTCAGAAGAAGGGATCCTGTATGACCCATTCTGGATGTTTTTTTTATTGCTAGTTCTAGCTGCAGGTGACCTCTTGCATTGCCACTTCAACTTTCCAGAGTTGAGTGATGGATGATACTGCTCTGCTGTTTCTGGTTTTGCCTCTCCTGTAGGATGTCTGAGTCACCACCTTCTGAAAAACGCTTCTCACATAAAACAGTTCAATTAAAAAAAAAAAGTGATTAAGGACTCAACAGAGATGCCAGTATACTCAAAGAAGGAAACTTTTTGAGATTTAGGAGGTTTTCCATAAAAAGGCAATGACTGTTGTCTGTCCAATCAGTTCTTCCATAGCCAGACTGGACCCAGGATTCCTATTGCTTATGAGGAAAAAGATCTGGCAAAGGCAGGAAGATCACGTCAGAGAAGTCAAACTTTGCCTGGAATGTTATGTTTTCCTCTGATCCTGTAATTCTGTTGACATCATATGGTTCATTACTTAATTTTTCTTTGTGATTTTAATTTTATCACAGGTAATGGTGATGATAAAGATTTCCTAAACTGCCTTTATGTTAACATTACAATGTTTTTAAAAAAGACTGGTACAATGCCTAGGATGAAAACTAGCTTTTAGTGGTAACTTTTTGACAAGCTGTGATAACTGCTCATGTCCCACCAGTTTGTAACAGATGTTTTGACCAAATGTTGACCAAATGTTGGCTTTTTATTTGTTCTTATATTGTTATTTCTACTCCTGGTTACTCACCTGCAGTTCCAAGTTTTTAGTATGAATCCTATGTCCATATTGTGTCTGCCTTTTGAGGATTTAAGGGTTTTTTGTTTTTTTTTAAAGTAAGATTTTGCATCTCCTCTTTGCAGGACCCAGCTAGGATTCTGAACATAAATAGCAGCAGCAGTAGTAACAGTTTTTCAAAGACCCAGAAGTTAACAAAGGAGCACAAAGAAAAAAATTCAAAAGACTCAAAAGAACAAAAAAGTGCCTTCAAAGAACCTTCCAGGGAACATAACAAATCTTCCAAAGAATCCTCTAAGAAACCCAAAGAAAACAAACCACTAAGAGATGAAAAAGCGGTTCCTAAGATGGCCTTCAAGGAACCCAAACCCATGTCCAAGGAACCAAAATCTGAAAACACTCCTATCCTTACCGTAACATGTGGGCAGCAACAAGAAAAGAAGACTCTCACAAAAAGACCCATGTCTATGCTGGACACTGATGAATCTTCTGCAAGAAAAAGAAAAAAACCCAGCTCGGATTCATTATTTAAAAGTTTACCTAGTGCCCCACCACTGATTCTTACTTGTTCAGCTGACAAAAAACAGACAAAAGATAAATCTCAGCTCAAGGTGGGGAGAGTCAAAATTGGAAATGATGCACTGGAAAGGAAGACGCCTACTCTGCCACCCTTTGATGATATTGTAGATCCCAGTGATTCTGACATAGAGGAAAACGTGTCCTCCAAATCTGACGTAAGTGCTTGTTGTACTTGTTTGGTTTTGCCTAATACTTTACTCAGTGCTGTATTGAGTACTTGTAGTCTGTGGGACAGTCCACTAAATTTGTGTTCTCCCCTTTCTTTTTGCTGTCTATTGGCAGATTGTCCAAATTGAAGGAAGCTGATGGCCATGTTCAAGTTTAAGCTTGTTCTAGTTGAATTGTATTGCCTATTCAAGTCTATTCAGTTACTAATTGTCAACATTATGACAATGAGGCTATGGGAGATATTCTTTAGAAATTCATGTTTCTTTTGAGAGAAAGGGAAATGGATTTAAATGCCTGTATTTCACACTCTAAATCTTTGTTTTCAAGTATTAGAAAGTTCAGTAAATCCAGGAAAGGGTTGCAGTTGTATCAGAGAGTTATGTATTTTTTTGCTAAAAAAGGCAGTTCTGTCAATGACGCCAATTTTGTGGACTATTTCCTAGAATCTCACTCTGATGAGGGGAATCTATTGCCAAGTAGTAGGCTTACCAAGAAGAAAGATGTTTTAATGGAAATTTGCTCTCCTGAAAGTATTTCTCTACTGTGCCTTCTCATCTGTTTCAAGTATGATTTGCTCTTTAATTTTATGATTAAAACTAGGATTTTAATAATTCTCCTAGCAAACTTTGGTTTTTAGAAGCATCTTTCATAGAGACATGTAGAGAAGGAAAGGATGGTAGGAGAAATGTTGTTTGATGCCATTATTTAAGCTTATGGCTAGACATGTGGTGTGCATGATAGAGGAATACTTCCCAGCCCTTCCTGTTCAATTCTCTTGTTTTTCTACTTTCTGATTTGTGTCTCTATTATTGCCATCAGATTCATAACCCTGCTTGCCCTCTCTGGAATGGACAATAAATGCCTTGCTGTGGGGAGGTGTCAGCATTAGGTTTTTACTTTGTAGAAACTTCCTGTGAGGGAGATGGAAATTTACTTCTGAAGTGACCTTTTAATGACTGCTCCCTTAGGGCATGCACAGGCTGTTAAATTTAGAAGGTATACAATAGAACAGGCCCTGCTTTACAACATGACACAGGAGACAGTCTGTGATTGGAGTGGCATTCTTATTATGGCTTGAAACTTAACCAGTTTGTCTTCAAACTTGAAAACGTAGATACTTGTCACACCCTTGGTGGGAAATACTTTTTCTTGTTTTCAAAAAGCTGAACATTCTCTTTTAATTTTTCACTAGGTATAAGATAAACTATATATCCTCACTAGCCTATATACTGAGGGTATATAGTATATCTTAAAGATATACTATATACCCTCAGTAGAGCAGACTAATTAAATAGATTTGTGAATGCCTTAGAGGAGCACATATGCTTTTACTGGCTGCAGCAGTTCTCCATTTTTTTTTTCAAGACAGAAGAATTGAGACAAGCAAATTAAATGTAAGTGGAATTCTACAAATGGTTCTGCAGAGGTGTGTGCTGTGTGGCAACTTGAAAATAACTGATATGTGAAAGATATATGGATGGTAGTTTAAACTAATCCTTTTTAGTTGCTGATAGGTGTTTCTCTCTTTGTTGTCTTGCAATCTCTAGCCCATTACGAATGGTGTAATGGGAACACCTGTGTATTTTTAATAGGCTGTGGACACAAGTGCACTTCCACAAGTCCATTGTCCATCTGTAGTTGACCTGTAGGACCTAAGGAATTCCTTAATTCTGTACTAAAGCTAAAAAGCAGATTCAGTATTTTCTAAGTCTGTAAGCCACTGTTACTGAGAGAGCAAATTTCTGAGGTCCTCTCAAAGAGAAATAAATCCTGCTAGTTTGGAGTCTTGTCTATTTTGATGTTGACATAGTGGATCATGGAACACAGATCTTCTGTGGGTGGACAAGGAGCACAGTATGGTCCCTGTCTGAATGGGTGAAAAGGATGTCTGCCTCTTTTGGGCTGTGGTCCTTAATAAATCAGGCTGAGTATGGCTCCAGTCAGTGATGGGATACTGTTTAGAAAGTCAGTAATATACTCACCTAAATAAAAACTACCTATGAAACACTGAATAATCCCCTAAGGTACTTGAGTCACACAATTGGCAAGTGCTGTGGTAGAAACAACTGGGCAACCTGGTTAGTTAATGTCTGCAGAATTTTACAAAGAGATGTTCCTTCTGCATTTTACCAATTTTAACCCAGGAACCTAATGAAAAGTGACCAAACAGTGTAATAAGGATAATTTTGTATGTTGGAAGAAATAGTTTGGACTTTTTTGTATGTATTGGGTGAGCTTCTAAGTATTTCAGGAAGTCTCACAGCTAGATCTATAAAGGGTATATCCAATAAACATAATCATGTTAAGGAAAAGAAAAAAATAAAAACTTGCAATGTTACATAGAGAGTAATGGAAGTAAAAATATGGCAGTGCTTTTTCTCTACAATTTCAGTCATTTCAGACCTGTCAAAGCTTCATGATACTGACAAACATAGTTGCCTGAAGCTCGGAAGATGCTTCTAGTGTCATATCCTGGCATAATAATATGCTGTAAAATTAAGTCAGTTGTCATTTCTTACTCTGGTACACTTACAATGGTGGGTATCATAGCCCTGATGAACAAAGGGAGTATATTTGGTAGTATCTAGCTTTATTCCTAAGTGTCTTCAAGAAAGCAAAACCACTATACCCAATTCAGCAGATTTAGGTTAGGTATAACAAATTATATTACAAATCAGTGCCTAAAAGAAAATTGTTACAATACATCAAAAATACTAACTCTTGAGTCAGGTGCATTTTTTTCTAGTTTAAGTTTTGTTTATGACATTTATGCAAACATAATAATACTGCATTAATGTAATGTTCATACATTGTATATAATGAAATTATTAATAACTTTGCTAAGAATTTTGACGTTTCTTCACTGTGGGGAGTAAGAAGTGGTCTTATTCTCAAACACACCCATGTTCCAAAAGGATGACAGTTCACTTTACGGGTATTGCATATGCATATACTCATAGGCATAACTTCACATATAAAACATGATAAATTTGTAATACAAGGTGCAATGTAGAATGTAGAATTTACTGCAAAAATAAGTTTCTTGCTGTTGCTCATTGTAGGATGGTTCTCGAATTAGATATAGTCCATTATCAGTTCTCAGTTGTGAAGTCTGGGTTCAGGATTTTAAAATAAGGATGACATTCTGAAAAGTCCCTGTGGTAAAGGAATCTTACATGATTAAGCAGAGGTGTTGTTTCAGTGGGGTGGTGCTACATGATGGCAATAATCCTGCTCCCCTGATTTCTTTGGATACACCCTGAGTTCAGTGAATTGGGGTAGAGTGTATCATATCAATCAATAGACTTCAATTTCAGACAAAAAAAGTAGAGTTGCTTAACCCTCCAATGTACAGGCATCATATTCTACCTAATTATGGGCATTCAGACTTGAAACATGGCCTCTGCCTTCATGAAGTACAGAATGTAGAGTTACAGTACCCCCTGTGAGAGGTACATTGTTTTCAGGTCACTAAGTGTCTGCCAATGATTGTTCTTCCCTTGGAGCTATCCCTTGAAATTCACCTTTCAGAATCCAGACAGCTTAGCATGCTGTTGTCTCTGGTGTATTTGAGACAGCTGGACACTGTCCTTTGGTATCTTGTAGTCAGTCTTTTTTTGAGCTTCAAATATCTCTGGAAAATTCAGTGTGAAATGCAGGGAATCACACCCTTGTGTAGTGATAAACTCTCTGCCCTTGTTTAAGAGTCTCTCTGTGTGTCACTTAGACCAAGACCATGTATGGGCATTCCTCTGTGTTGTGTTTGGCATACACTGTAGTATGGTGCACTGCAGTATTTATTTAAATTTTGTTTTTCTGTTGGCTTTGAGCTGTTGGCAAGTAAAACGAGTGTCTGCATTTCTCTTCACGTTGCTTTGTTAAGTATCACTTCTCAAAGACATCTGTGAATTAAAGTGCATTGGACTTCAGTGTTACTGGTCAACTAGGTGTTCAAAAGAGCATGGATTTTTTTTTTAGTTCATTTGGAAGTCACACATAAAGGCTGAAAAAACTATTTTACTGGTTTAGGTATGAAACATGCAAAATAAAGTATAGAACAAAAGCATGCAGATTTATGGTTTTATTGAAGCATAGGCATGTTAACACAGTCCACTTCAAAATTCTAAATATTTTGTTTTTAAATTCAATTACAGGATGTTTTAGTTAATGAAAACTCCACCTGCTTGCTTCCTATGTGGGACAGTGCAGTAACACGATAAAAAAAAGGACTTGACCTTGATTTTGCTGCCGGGGTGGTGGCAAATATGGTGATATTCTTGTAATATTTATGTGATCTGCAAGCTGTTGTATGAGATGGAGAAATACAGAATTTTGCATCTGAGTGAGGCATTTCCGTGATTGGAGCTGCCCCTTTTGAGCTGTGGAGTCATTTCAAAAGGGATACTCAGATACTTCTTGTTTGATTACCACTGATTTGGCTTGACTGAGTAAGAAGGCAAAAGTGTTATATGGCTCTTGGTGAAGTTGCTGCAGCAGGAAGGCACAAAAGAAATAAGACAGATGATACATACCGATTATGGTATTAAATATTCTTCATGTATCTCCAGTTGTAGAGAGCTGAATAACAACTCTTTAAGTCTGCCATGCATGACAGTGGTTTGGTGGATTCTTTCAGGGAGTCCATGTGAACGGACTGAATTCTGACAAATTAATTTCTTCTGGTGTGATTATTTTAATCATGTATGTATTGGTTTTTATCCTTTCCTGCATTATGTCACTGCATTAGTAATGGTAGTGGCCTTTTGGCATGTCAAAGCCTATGGACATACAACCTGAACAGAAATGTGTGCTAGTAACATGGGATAGTGGAGGGGTAAGGAGTTTCAGTTATTAAGAGCAAAGTACATTAGTGGGTCTTTTGCCTTTAGGAAAAAATCCCGTCTCCTTCTCAGGAAAGCCTTTATGGAACAATGAAAATACAGTAGGGATCACAGAGACTATGCCTTTATATTTAATTAACTGCTTGCATGTCCTAAAGCAGTCTAATAGTATGAGTACCTTTTTAAAGGAATCCATAAAATGCCACTTTCAGTCTGGCACATGATGTAGTAATTTGACAATTGCAAAAGTGGAAGAACATTGTGAAAACCCCCATGGTCTTGTAAAACCTCCAGGCCCTTGTTAGCTGAAAAAGCCTACTTTCTGCCAGGGCTTGGAGCCAAAATCTGAGCTTTTTCGGGTAATATTTAAAGCCAGCAGGAACAGTAGTGAGATAGAGCTCTGTGTGCTGTTTTCATGTAGTTATCAAAGGTCAAAAAGGAAAAGGAGAGGATAAGATTTTATTTGTGAAATAAATGTGGCTGTGACTCTCAAGATGATTAATGGTGCAGAATAGGGTTAATGCTGATCACGTGCTTCACTGCAGACTGGGCCCTGTGGGTTTGCAGTGGTCACATTATTACATTCTTTACTATTTGTGTGATAAATAAAGGAAGTCTTTCTGCTTCTAGTCTGGGAAATAACACTGCTCTTAAAACCATGCCAGCACAAACATGTGGTATTGTTGGCCGTGGTACCCCTGTGTCAAGGAGGTAATTCAGTAGTCACAATCAGGTAAATATTGCACAGTCTGAGATGTTTCCTTCCAGGTATATGCTCAGAGAGAAATTGTGGTCAAAGACAAGCAGACCTCTAGAGAAATGGCAGTAGGCACAAGTATGCTCTGTGGCCATCAGCATCTACTGTAGTATGGCACCATTCAGCTGCTATACTTTGTCTATTTTAATTAGGTGTCACTTTGAAGTGAAAAATGCTTTGTCTTCACTCACAAAAGCTTGGGTGCATGTTAGGCTGTTCTGTATATGGTGAAATTGCTATTGCTGCATGAGGAAGAAGCATGATAGAAAAGTAGAGATCCTCTGGGCAGCAAGCTCAAATGTTAAAGTGAGACAGTGTTGTTACCAGTGTGTTTGGAAGTCCCTGGCTTACAGAAAAGTTAAAAATTTAGAAATAAAGCAGTGAGACAAACTGTGTAGAAATGATTAAATGTTCAGGTTGCAAAAGTAATCTTGTGAGAGCCGTGAAATTTTGTATTCTTATGGCAGAGTCTGTTGGGTTTTTGTTTAGTTTTAGGCAATGTCACATTTTGACCATGGAATTAACATTAATCATTATTAAGCTACTAATACAGGTGAAGTATTTTACTTAATTTGCAAGTACTGGCTACATCTGCTTCATTGTGACTACTTGTGAATTAACTCAAGTATTTGCATAAATGGAGGTTCAAATTTGGGCCATTTTTTCTGTACTTCAGCACTGGAAGCCCTGTTTACCTGCAATCCTTTAGGAAGTAAGGGATTTAATTTGGTATGTGTAGTGCCAATACTGTAATTTTCTGGGGTGGTTTTGTAGCATAAAAATACTTTGTCTCATATCTGGTTAAGTCATGACAATTTTGAGAGGCCAAGGTGGATTGCAGTCAAAACAATAAAATATAAAAGACAGGATATTTTATTTTAATCATAATGAAGTGAGATCTTCTTGATAAGGATTTCATTGCTTTGAAGTTGCTTTATCTACTTACATAAATTGTTGTGATCCAGAAGAATGGCTGCATGTATTTAAAATAAAATCGAACACCTGACGATTTTCAGGTGGCATTTTATTTACAATAGTTAGATCTATTCAAGGCTCTTATGCCCTTTTATTTTTTATGTGGAACCAGTATGTTTACACTTCTTCTGAGGGAGGCAGAAACGCCATGGTATACTCATGTATTTTTGAAAGTTTGCTGCCAAACTCCCCATGAACTTCATTACATAATTTTGATAATACTTCCCATTCAGAGGCTTGTACTCTGGTGATGACAGTCATGAACTCTTCAGGACACACTGTAAGTATGCAATTTAATTTTTATATTTAAAAGAGTCCCCTGGAAAAAAACCCTTTGTCTTTAACTTTTACTAACAAGGATAAAGACTGTTTGAGCTCACTGCTGCAGGGAATGTGTACCCTATCATGCCTGTGCATTGCCTGTTGATGGGGGAGGGACTACTGTTCACCTCCCTGTGCTGTAGAGCCCTGGGGCTGCGCTGCGTGTTTGGCAGTGTGGAGGAATGCTGGGGGGCCCTCTTGGAATGGGCAAGACATGCTCCTTATGGACATAATTTGCCTGCCCCAGACTCAAGGATGATGGTGCCTGTGTGTTTCTGGTCTCCCAATACTGAAGTGTGCATATATATGAGCCTGGTAGAGGAAATAACTGCTTGATTACATCTGCTTTCATTTTTCTTTTCTTCTATGCCCTCTGTATGGCAGCTGCCTTTCCCTCTTGACAACATTATTGACTCCTCCTCTGCCAGGGAACCATTGCTGTTTAAGGGCAGTGTCATACCTGAAACAAATTTTAATAATATTTTGAGTGTTCATTGAAAGTGGTTCGAGATCACCACATCGGCAGTAGAAAAATTGCTACATACCTTAAGAGTGTTAGTGTGAATTTGTCTTAACTGTCTGAGTCATTATTCAGTAGTACTGTTTTGGCTTACTCGTGCCTCAGTACAGCTTACATTTTTGTTAGAAAAAGATGTTGCAAAACTAATTACTTCATGCTTTTTCCTACCAAAACCTAAAACCAGACCCAAAAAAACCAAAACCCAAAAAAACTTTGAATAAAATATCCAGCTCTATTGGTACTAAAACTTAGCATTTTCTCTTGAAGGCCTCTAAGCTTTCAGGCATTCATCCTCCCTTGAAAACAGAAATCTTTATCTCCCCAACAGAAATGTGTATTTTGTGCTTCATCTGGCATTGGGTATGTCAGTGGGGCTTCTAGTGCCCCTCTCTGAGCAACAATATCTCACGCCATTCATTCCCACTGGGGCTGAAAACCCCAGCTTTCATACAAAGTTAGTTGTATGATCAGATTTATTTGGTGATCGGATATATTTTCTTTTAACATTGTGCTGCTGTGGAGGGACTAAGAAATTTGGTAATTAATGTTGTCTTTGCCCTAATGAAAATGACAGCCTTTGCACATGTGTAGCACAGTAAGATGGGGCTGCCTGTGTCCAGAGCATCTATGTAGGGTTTTTTGAATTATCTTGGGACGTGTTACCTGTTCTTGCTGTGGCTGTCTGAACATGAAGCAATTTCTTCCTGTGTACTTAGTGTGTTGCAAGCCATCTGGCAAAGGTGATGAAATTATGCCCTGTGTTGTAGGAATTAATGTTTCATACTGCAGAGTTAGAAGATAAGGATAAATGGAGCTATTTGCACTTCACAGATTCTCTTTATGTTTCCACAGAACTTGTATCATCATCTCAGAGCGACATGAAAGGAGACTTTAAAGGCAACTGATAATAGGTACCCCCCTCAGCAGCAGAGCTATGTTTTGTTGTTGAGGTTAACAGGCAGCTCCACCTGTGCCTAAGCTACCCGAGGAAAAGATGATTCACAGGTTAGGGGATAACCACAGCTGGGGGCCAGCAGTAACTGGATCAGTGTCTCAACATTGATCACCCCAGTCAGAAAACCATTGCAAAACTTATGCTGTTTAATACCATATTAGGTGGACAGTCTTGATTAGGACTGAAGTAAATCAAGTGATTTTGCTGCTCTGTATGAGGTCATTTTAGGTATTACCTAAATATTCAGAGTAGGTTACATACAGTAACCTGTATTTCATAATTCAAATTATTAGCTGCAAAAGTATTACAGTCTAAACTGTGTCAATAAAAGAAGTAAATACAGGCTGTCATAATTTTAGTGTCTTCCAGTGAATGAATGATATTTTTCCATTGCCCATGCTGCTTCAGTGGATTTTAGTTGTTACAATGCAGCTGTAATTTGTAGATGAAAAAGACGTAGTTTCAAGATAGAGCTTATTGCAATGTGTCTTCCACAAGAAGAGTAAAACATCATCCAGTGCCATGGTCTGAGTATTCTGGACAACAGCAATTCAGTTGTGAAGTTACTCGTTCAGGACATAAAAAGACCAAAGGAGAAAGCCATTTTTGGTGCTCTTGGTGGCCTAAATTTGCTTTGGGAGAGGGCTAGTAAGAGTAAATAAAATTTTGCATGTTAAATGTTACAATTTTAGGTAAAGGAGAAAGCTTGTAGGTGAGATGTTTCAACTTCATTTGTTTGTGCCATATACAATGATTTGATTCTTTGAACACTTCAAAAATCAAGATTGATCAGATTTGTACTACATGATATCTTAATTTAGCCAGTATTGCAAATAATGTAATTATAGCCCGGTATTTTTAGTAACTTCATTCTGTGGTTAAGGTGCCTGTTCAGGTAACTATCAATTACATTACAAATAGGTTACACTACATTATAACAATTTGAGTGAAATGAACTTTATATATAAACAAGTGTCACATTTTCTTATTTTTGTAAGAGATTGTCTTTGTTGTCTGTTATATTCTTATGTCTTATGAAACAGAAGCAAAACTCTATTAATGTAGAACTCAGATAACACTATGAAAAAGTTATTTTAAATCAGAGAAGTAGAGATAAGGAGCTTTAAATAAGGATTACTTTTTGTCGTATTCTTTTTGTGAGACTACTTGTGTAGGCAAAGTTACAGCACGCAGATGTGTCTGCTGTAAATAGTAAAGAGCAAATAAGAAAAGAGAAATCTGCTCTATAAAGCTTTTTCTCAGAGAATCAGTGTTGTATGGTCTGTGTGTATATAATATGGACGATCTTTTGTGAAAACTACTAGACAAACAAATATTATCATAGAGCGAGTGCTTAGGAACCATTTTATCAGATGTTTCAGATCTGTAGAAAAAAATGTGTGTAGAGCACGTTGCTGCCAAACATGATATCTAAAGATCATTGTTAAGTTTACAGCATCATAAGACTGGTTAAAAATTATGACATTTTGAAAAATCATTTGAGGAGTTTTGTTTTGTCTTAGAGACTCGAGAATTTTTTTAGGATATGGCATGTATTTTTGTGTTTTTCTCTCTACAGCTTTTTATGGAAACTGGAATGTACAATAAATGAAAGCTGAGTTTTTCAGATAGTAATTTAAAACCCAGAAGTTAAGTTTGAGGGAAGAGTAAGTACAATGAGGCTTACTGTGAAACTGACAGAGGAAACAGATCTGCACTTGATCTCTCTGGAGTTTATAGTTAAATTTTGAACCATTTAGTTTTCTGGGACATGAGTTCAAGAGCCTGTGCAACAGGACTTAAGAAAAAAAAAACAAAACCACCCAAACAACCAAAAACCAAAAAAATAACCCTGTTGTTTTTCTTACATTTAGGTGTATATTTGCTTGATTTTTATGACCTGGACAAGCTTTCCACATAGTAGAGTTTTAGCGTGGGGTCATGCTGGGAGTGTTCTCAAGTTTGAGCTACATAAGAATAGAGGGGAACTGAGGTGAATTTGCAAAGTCTCTGAGTACCTGCTGAAAAGACCAAATTTCTAATGTGAAGAAATGCACCATAGTTTATAATTATATCCATAGAAACAATTTTACATGAGATGGTTATCCAGTTGCTTCTGTTGTTACTAGGTGTGTGTGAACTCCTAGCATTTGAACCTCAGATCTGGGAGAATTTAGGTGATCCAGCTCCTTGCTGCCCCAAAAGTGACAGCACTGTCTGTTTGATTTCCCAAACAGTGAACTGTCAGTGCATTAACATCTGTCCTTCTCAGTGGTGACACATAGCATAGGGCACTGTAGATAAAATAGCACAAGAGAAGGGAGTTGGCAAGTCTTAGCTTCCAACACAGCAGCTGAAGGGACTGGCCAGAACAACTACTACCCATCTTCTATCATTATTAATCCCATTAGAGCAGAAGATGTAGAATAGTTGAATGAAGCTCTCACCTTAGCTTTAATACCGAGACTGAATTTTCTGGTTTGTATTTAGTACTAAAATTGAAGTTTCTTTCTTTCCAGAACACATTTCCTTTATTGGCACAGGACAGTTCTGTATATAGAATATGTGGAAATTGTCAAAGGAAAGGTTTAAAATGTTAAGTCAAACTCTCAGAAAATCAATATCTAAGTATTGCTTGTCAGCTTCATCTGGCCTTTTCACAGTTAAAGGAGTGCAGAGGGACAGTCGCAATCCTCTCATCACAGGGTTTTCATGCCACTGGGCTTATAAAATGAGCAATGTTTTCCAAACAAGTATATATTATATTGTTTGGCCTCATTTTTTCCCCACGTAGGTCAGACTTTGTATGGAATACAGACCTGTTAAATTTCCCATGTTGCGCTGCTCATACTTTATCAATTTGTCAGAAATATGGATGTATTTTCACACATTTCTGGCAGTCTGAATAACACAGTGATTCGTGCCAGTTTTGAAAAGCCTTTCTATAACCCTGTCTTTGCCAGCATTACCTACATATTCAGAACAGTCTTTATCCTTCTTGGTAAGGCTTATCTGATGAGAACTTCCATCAGTTTGCCTCTTGTTTTTACGGACCTTGTTCATACTCATAAGACCATACACAATTTTAGTTTATTTTATCCTTAGTTTATTCTTTATCTTGTAGTCCTGAAATCCATGGAAACTGTAGTATTCAGCTGCTCTACAAGGCAAACCTTGATCTTCCCTCCTGTACTTTTTTGCTTGCTTTACTGTGTCTGCCATTCCTTTCCATTAAGGCATTTTCAGGAAAAATACCCTACAGGTTACAGAACAATCATCACTAGTGCTTCATCTTTCTATGTTATTGTACAATGTTTTGCAAAAGAATTTTTATCCATATTTTTTGCTCAGTCTCCTGTTCATGAATTTTCTCTAAATATCGACTATTTGTGAGTTTTTATGTTAGCATTGTCTCAAATTTACTTTTGATTTATAAAGGTAAAATAAAATGTATTCATAAATGCAGAAGGAAAAGGATTTTCTTTCAAAATTAAATAACATGTTTCAGTAGGACAGTGTGTAAGGAAATGCAAATTCCACTTGATTCAGTGCAGTTGCTCAGAGGAAACAGTTGCAGAGACTTGATTAAGCCCTTTTCTTGATTCTACTTTTTTCAAAGTGTGTTTCAAAATCAAAGAATCACAGACTCCTTGAGGTTAGAGGGTATCTCTGACTGTTATCTGGTCTACCTGCCCTGTTAGCCCTGTTCAGCCAGGGCCACTTTGGGCTGGGTGGCCAGGATCCTGTCTAGACAGTTTTTTCAATACCTGTTAGGGAGGGAGATGACAAAATCACCCTGGGCAGCCTGTGCCTATGATTGGTTACCCTTGCTGTGAAAAGCTGTTTGCTGATGTTCAGTGGGAGCCTCTTGTGTGAGCTACAGATAGGTTGAATTATTCTGCTGAAAGCTGAGGTCACTGATAGAGCATTTAAGTGGCAGTAAATGCTGTTAAGTATAGGAGTCCTGTTAGAGAAAAAGGCTTGTCCTGCAGGAGCATGTCCCTCCTTCCTGAAATTCTAAATTTGCACGAAGTGGAAGCAATGCTCAGCTGTATAAGTAGTTTCAAATGTACAGACTTCTCGGTATGTATAGCACTGGGAAACATATGTCTTTACACCATCATGCAAAAATAAAAAATACGTGGACTGACTGATACAAAATGAGATATTGCTACACCACTTCATGTTTACTTCAATAAACAATTTGTAAACTTCCTTCAAGAATGGTTCAGGGAAAGGCTAGAAAAACCATTGTCACCCACATACAGATATCTTCTATTTCTTAATGTAAGAATTTATAGGGAGCTTGAAATGATGTGGGTTATTTTTAAAGTCATGGAATCATATCCTGAGTTGAAAGGGACCCAAAAGGATCATCTAAGTCCAGCTACTGTCCCTGGACCAGACAGCCCCAAGAAGCTGTACAAATTGGGACAACCATAAAATATTACAGAAACAGCTCCATTATATCCTTTGCTGTAAACAGGTAGGTTTGCCTGAAAGTTGTTTGCAGCTCAAGAGTGAGCTACTTGTAAAAACAGACAAGAATTTGAAAATGGCAGAAGCCAGGTGATTTAGAAAAATCACTGGTAAAAAAGGTACCTTTTCACGGAAAATTTGGGCCAAAGAAAATTGCCCTTTTTTGCTGAACACTTTCAAAGCACAGAACCCCTCAATCAGGCCTAATAAAGAAGTCACTGTCTACGTGCATCACTGTGAGAGCACTAAAGTGAAGTAGACTGTCTAAGAATGCAATAAATCATATGGGGTCATTGCACTAATGAACAGTTCAGGCCCAAACTCTCATTAGCTTGTCTGTAGAAAGAAAAAAACTGGTAAAACAGGAAAAGGCCATATGAGAGAAGCTCTTTGCTGATACTATCTTAAACTTTTATTGTTGAAAGATAGGCTTTAGTTAATTTCAGACCTATTAAAAAGAAATATTTTGTGATTAGGAACCAGTGAATAAGAGCAGAAAGCCCAAGTGTGTAAAGCCATAAATACCTAAGTCCATGGGTTAACAATCTGTAAAACTGTCAAAAAGCATTGCTTAAGTGATAAAAGACACCCACTGTTAACTAGAAGCATGGGTGCTGTTGGCACCAGTCCCTATTCATATATGGAAGGCGTCTTTTTAGTTCCTTCTGAAAAAGCAAATCTTTTCTGTTAATAACATTCATTCTTAGGTTAAAAGCAACCGTTTTCTCTGGGTGTGTTCTCACCCAGATTTCTCAGTCAAAAAATGAAGGTTTCATTTCCAATGCTTAACAGTTTTAATACTTACGCTAATTTATATTCCTTGAAATAAATTTCCAGATTGGGACATTTAAGGACATGAAGTAAATAGTTTCAAAAGTTATTATTAACCCTTTAAAATAAGTCTGCATTATCAATATGTTTCCTAAGGAGTTTTTGTGGTCTGAGTTCTCAAAATGATCTTGCTAAAGCAGAGCAAAATTTTCACCAGGAAAATACACAATTTTTTATGTATCTATATTCATTTGTTCTTGTGATATTGACCCAATTAGTTAATGCTGGGAGAAAATTTTGGCATGGAGCAATTTCAGTGGTATTTTCATGCCTTATAATGAGAATGATATTAGGCCTTTCTCCCTTTTTTCATTTCCAGCAAGCTGGTTAAAAAAGAAAGTAGTGAACTTGTAATAGTTAAATAGTGTCTGTGGATTTTTGATTTTTTTTCTTCTTAGATTTTAGCACTTGAAAGCCAAATATGACTTTCTTTTAGTGTTTGCTATTTTTTTGAGGGAATTGACTTTAGGTAAGTTGAAGTTCATGTTGAAATTAATAAAGAAAAAATACAGTTAAAGGAAATCTGCAGAAACCAGTTCTCAGCTAGTAATTTTGCAGCAAGGAGCAGAAATTGATGGATAAACCAGATGTTTAAAAGTCGCCTGCAGCTAGACAACTGAGCTTAGTTTGCTGATGTCTTTAAAGTTTGCATGGACACTTGTTCTTCATCACTGCAGTCTGTTTCCTATTATCATGATTATTTTACAGCTAGAAATCTTGTAAGGTTTTACAGAAACTCAAGAAGGAAAGCTTTTTTTTTGTTTTCTAAGCTTGATTTTCAGAGCAATGTTAAGTAGTGCTGCAGTATATTTCAAAAAGGTCTGATGCTGTGTAGTGTGTAAGAATCTCTCTTGGTACTCTGAAGTGGGTTGTGTTGTTGGTTGGGTTGGATTTTGTTGCACAGGATTAATTCAATTGTATATAAGTGGCATACACCCACACAGTCAGGTACAGGGTTTGTATTTTGACTGTGTGTCTGTGAGAACTGGAGCTGGTGTTGATTTAAGGAGAGCAGATGTTAATGGTGTTGTTCTCAAGCATTCTGTTGCCCAAATAGGCATCTCTTATCGTGAGAAAAGGCAACAAAAGACAGTAAATCTGCCTGCTCTATTATGAAGGGCAACAATAGGCTGATTTATGGAGAAAAAGCAACTCTTAGGCTTAGGTAGCCTGTGTGTGTGAAAACTGAGTTTACAGACTGGATGTTTCTGCCGTCATTTTTGAGGAAGATTTTGTTCTGTCTTAATCATGAGGCAAGAAGAGTCAGAAAATGTTGGTTAGCCTGGGTAACACATCATGATAACACATGTTGTATAAAAGTTAAAGTGTGAGCTGGTTCAATTTTCAACAGTAGACCATTATTTCCTTACCTGATTTTTACTGTTCCTTCTGTATGGCTACTTCTTTTGTGTTGTCCATTAGCATCCCCTCTGCCCACATATCAGATTCATACTTTGTCTCCTGTACACAGATGAGTGTGCAAGGATGTATCGTTGAGTCTTGGAGTCAGCCAAAATGTATACGGAGACATGCAACCTGGCAGCAGGAAGCAAGACTCTTCAGTACTGAAGAGTAAAATAGTACAGAATTTTTCTATGAAGTAATAGGACTTCCTCATTAACCTAAAGGGAAATTGACACATTTTAAACAACACTAGGAAAAAAAACCGTGTAGAACTATTTGTTAAATAATACACACTGATTTTAATAACCCTGTTTAAAAATTCAATTTTCTTTTGTAATTGGTAAATTCTAGATAATTTCTCTTTGTAACTAAGCGTACCTTCTGGTTCAATCACATTTACAATCTGCAGAGTTTTGATAGATATGAAAAGTGTTAGGAGAATTTCAGTCACAGCATAAAAGTTTCATTTGAATCCCTATATTAAGACTTATTTTCTAAGGGAGATGAAGGAAAACTGTCTGAGGCTTTCTGGCATTTAGTGTGGTCTTCTCAGGTCTTTTGTTTTTCAATTCCACAACGTCATTGCTAATTTGAAAAACATTGCATCTCCAGTATGACAATGACAGAGATGCCTTAGCTCCATTACAAACTCATTTAGGCTTTCATGTTGTATAATCTTTCAAACAAGGCTTTGGAAACTTCTTGTTAGACTTTAGCAACTAGACATGATGTAGTAATGTGTATGTATGGTGAGTGCAATAGTAATTTCCACAATGTTTGCCTCACTGACACCTGAAGTTAAGGTCTTTGAGTATTATTTGGCCCCACAGTTTCTTTTTCTGACAGAATGCTTTAGGCAGTAACTAACCATAAGAGTTTTTCTAGGCAAAAAAAATGTTTCTTAAAATGTTATTTATTTTCTTTTTTTTTTTTTTTAAGTCTGAACAGCCAAGTCCTGCCAGTTCCAGCTCCAGTTCGAGTTCCAGTTTTACACCATCTCAAAACAACAGACAACAAGGTACCAGTAAAGGAAAAGAAATTGAAAGGAATGTGTGAAATGAAGGGGCCAATAAAAACAGAACTCATGGCATCTCATGACCTCTTTTCTTCTGTGTTTCACTGCCTGAATTGGCCACAGTTTTGATTTAGAGACTTTTCTGCAGGTTGTTTTCAGATGTGGCTGTAAGGGCAAAATAAAAGGAGAGACAGAGACTGGGAACTTGAGAAAAGAGTGTGAGTATTGGTTGCTTTGAAGGACTAAATACATGCCAGTCACTTAACAGAGGATAAACCCAAAAGAGCTTGTGTTTCTGAGTTGTTCTTCTGCAGGGTTAGGTAGCATGGCACCTGGCTCCATCTGAAGCCCTGGAAGAGTGTGGTTTCCCATGGGCAGCCAACAGAAACCCACAGACTTGTGTTTATGTAGACCCTTTCAAAGGCTCTGAGCGTCCTGTACTACTGGGAAGTTTTAAGAGCACAGAATATTTACTTCAAATACGTGCCAGGGAAAGATGATGGTTAGACTTAAAGTTTGCAGTTTGGTTTTCTGGATAATAATTTCAGTTTACTTTAAACTCAATAAAGAATGCATTTTTCTTCCTGGACGCTTTGCCAAGGCATGTTTTCTGTAAAGTTTATATTCATTCTCCATGATCTATTAGACTACTTAGTTCCTGGTTGGCTTCTTTCCCTGGTTTATAAGATTGTACAACCGATACATTCTTAATGTGTTATTGTTTTGTTCTTTGGATAAGGAGCATTAAAATGCAGCCTTTGACCAAACAAAATTGTTTGTTTTAGCCATTTATATTCCTCAATGGTAGACTTGATTTAAGGTTATGACTATACATTAGTGCCTCAGGCACACTGACTTTAAATAGATTTGTGCATGATTATGTGATGCATATCTGTCCTAGTGCCTTCTCTAGGTGACTGGTACTGATTTTCTGATGTTTTCTGGCAGTGTTATTCTATGTGAAAGAAGGCAGTAGCTGAAATGAACTGTGGTAATGACTGGCTTCAGGCAGTTGATATTTACCTAACAATAAACAGATACACTTCCTGCTGAACTTCCATTTTCCTTCTCACGAAAACCTTAGTGGTGTGAACTGTCCATTACAAGCCGAAAGATTTAGATACCCACTTCTGCATCTGTTATTTTGCTGGGAAAAAACTTGTTGACTTAGTTTCTTCTGAGCAGACTGGTCCATCCCTCTTTTCAAGATCATATAAGAGATGTATCACAGATTGTCTTTCAGTTCCTCTGTAGAATAGATGGGAGATTTGTCCCCCTGTGTGAACAGCTCTGAAGTGCAAATGGTATATGCATCTTCTCTTTTTTGTAGCAATAAATAGTGGCTTGTGGTTCTTTCTGGGAGTTCCAAAAACCCCAATTAACTAAGCGTGTTTATTGCCCAGGCCATGCATTTGTATATCAAAGGTATGGAGCACCAGGCATACCATGACATGTTCACGATGTATACTGTGCTCTGGTCAGAAGCCATGCTTTTCCTCTTACCTGGAAGTTACTTGCTAGGACTGTTGCTCTTCTTCAGTTACATTTAGATTCCAGTGCTCACTCAGGTGTCAAAAAACACAGCATGAACTTTTTTCACCTCTTTTTGCATGAACAGTGGGCTAATGTGAGGTTCCTCAGTTCTTCTGTCCTTGGAGCTTACTTTGATATTTGTCTGTTTCCTTACCAAGAAACTTGCTCATGGGCAACTCCTAATTTTCAGTTTCTTCTTAACTATTCTGATATCTTAGGAGGTAACAACTTTGCACACCTTTAAAAAGGTTGTTACGGCATTTTAGAGTAAGTGTGCAAGGAGCAGAAAGTTGCTATCCATGCTAGGAAAAAAAGACCTAAAAATTAGTGCTTTGCTGATTGGTAGAAAAGTCTGCTGAAAAGTTAGCTAGCAATGTGCTTTTTAGCCTCCCAGATATGCTCCAACACTAAGTGAGAACTTGTTTGAATGACAAGTTGTTCAATGCTTATGGGGCTGTCAGTGATGGGTGTCTGAGTTGTCCAAGTTTCTTTTTTTATTACTGTTTCTATAAAAGCCGTTTCCCTCCTTCAAGGATCAGATAGTAAGTTATTCAGTCAGAGTACAAGTTGTCATTTGCAACTGAGCATTGTCTTCCTGAGATTCAAATAGGGACAGAAAATGGAGCACAGCTCAGCTGCTTCTACCTATCAGCTGTGGGTGCATGGACAGTAAGTACTTCCATACTGTCACCTATACAAATGTCTGGTCAACTAGGAATTTGCCCATGAGGACTATCTGGTTTTCTTTCCTGGGGTGTGAAAACAGAGAAAAGGCTTGTTTCTCTGAACTGTCCAAACTGTGTCAATTTACAAAAATTCTAGGGCAGCCTTAGTGATAAATCATTCCAAACAACAGCTTTGAAGTCACTTGCACTAAACTAGTCAAAATGCCTATGGCCTGAACTTTGCTATGTCTGGAGCCGTCCATAAAACTGTCCTCCCCCATGAAGGGAGCACTATCATACTCATAACCCTGTTATGAGTATGGCATTGACTAACAGATGTCTCCCTTGTCTGCTGGCAGTGACCGGGGAGGACGCTCCTTGACTCAGTTTTCCCATTAGCAAATAAGAGAGTTGAAAGCTTCATCTCAGGCTCAATGTGTTCATGTTACTACTGTGTTTCTTGGGCTGAAGGAATTACAACCGTAGTAGTAATTGCTGTCCTTACAAACATCACTGGTGGTTTCAACTGCTGCTTCATGTCTTAGATAGGCTGTACTTCATAGTTAAATGTCTTATGGCACTAGGACATTTTACTTTTTTCGCTCTTCTAATCTGCTTTTGCCCATTCTTATTTCGAGTAGCTGTAGTTTTACACTTCGCAGCTCTATTAAACATATTCTTCTTTCTGTAACTGTGTCTTAGAGCAAAAAGAGTGAAAATGAAAACCCAAACTGAGTTTAATGCAGCTTTGTGAACAAGTTAAGCTTTGTACCTTCTTGCTAATTCAGGAAAAATGTTAACATGGTGTTGGGTGGTATTGATGCACATCATACTTACCAACATAGGTGAAGTACTTACTCCACTTGAAATTGACCCTGAAATAATGGGAACAGCTGAAGGTAAAATACATAAAAACCAAGAAGACAAAATTACTACCTTGTACAGTACAATTTAGTCAGAGTGATTTATTAGAACCACGAATGATTTATTAACCTCACGAATGTACTAATACTGATCAATATGTCCCTGTAGATCTTAACTCGCATATAATGAGACAGCAAAAAGTACTAAACCCCAGCAAAACAAAAGAAGCATCAATTTCTCCAGTTATGACAGTATTTTATTTCCTTCAGCTATGGTCCAGGGTGCAAATTGTTCTAATGCTTGAACATGTGAGTCACTTCATTGTCAAGAATAAGTCTGTTGAAGCTGATTGAGTTGCTCATGGGAGTAAAGATTCATGAATACATGGACAGGTTCCTGCAGTATAATACCCCATTGTATTACTTAGTTTAATTTTTAAGACTCTCCTCTCTCAATGTTTTAGTTTTTAAAGCTGGGTAAATTGCCCAAAATGCTGGGAAGTAAACTTCACAGTGTTTTATTTTCTCTGTTATTTCAGGTCCATTGAGGACTATAATGAAAGATCTGCATTCAGATGATAATGAAGATGAATCAGATGAAGCAGATGAGAAGGACAATGATTCTGAGTTGGAACAACCTGTAAATACACGAGGAGGGGGCAGGAGTCGCAGGTGAGTGTCTCACGAGTGCAAGTGGCCTGCTGACCAAAACATGTAGTGCTTGTTAGTGACGAGGTAAGGTCTGATGTTCTCAGGGTGCTGAGTAGCAAATGGGCAGAAAATTCACTCTTTCTGAAGCATCTGCACATAAAAGAGCCCCTTTTAAACACTAGCACAACTAGGCATTCCTGATACAAACTCTTCCTGTACTAATCAGTACCGTTGTGATGATCCTCGTTTGTTTGACATTACTCAATTTCACGCGATTGTGACTTGAGGCGAGGAGTTATAATTACTCCCTGGCCTAAATTAGAGAAAATTGTCCTTCAACTGTTGAATAAGCCATTCTATACGTAGTCACAAGACCTCTTTGCTTACCGGTTTTAGATCAAGCTGTTAAATTGAATCCAAATGAATGAAAGTGGAATTTCAAGTAAATTCTGTGCTGGTTGGAGTAGATAATGCATAAAAGTGCATCAGACGGTAAGGCAAGCATCTGTCAAAGAAATTTTTTAAATTTTTGTTTTTTAAAAGAAGCTTCTGCATCCTTGCTGTAACCTTCAGAAGGCATTCCAAAACTCAAGTGGTGTTCAGGCAGCTTGAAGCTCCATCCAAATTATATTCAAGGTTATGGAAGATCGGAAACTGCATCCCTCAAACACTCTACATATTAGGTCCTTTATGTAATTCAGAGGATTTTCCTGTTAGTGCTCAGCACCTGAGTGCCAGTGTCACCTACTACTTGAATGGGAAGATAACAGGAAAACTTGAATGAATGCATCTTCTTCCCTGGTGTACTTTAGCAGCTGGAATGAAGGAGAAAACTACCAAGATGACTAGCTGTGTGAGAACTTCTCGTTGTCAGTGACTGTGTAAGGGATTGTTTCAAGCTCAGCTAGTCTCCAGGTGTGAAGATTTTTTTTCAGATTTTTGAAGGAACTTTAAGGCTATTGTTTTTTCTACTTCATTTTGTCCTGAGTAACTAATGGGGTTTTTTTCCAACAAAAAAATATTCCCAGTTATTCATAAGTAAATGAAGGGTCAAACTGACTAGGAGGTGGGCTTTTTTATGTGATCTCTTCTGAGATGCTAAGTTTTTAAATTTTAATCAGGAGAAGCTGTGTTAGTTTTGACAATAAACAAGGAACTTGTCAATAAAACACCTGTTCAGGTGGGAAGTACAGCTGTTTGGAAAGGTTTTAGGAGAGCAGAAAAGTATCCCTAAAGACCACTTTCCTTCTTTTACGTAGCTGTGAACTGAGATAGGAGAAGCAGTTCAATTTTGTAGGTGTTTAACCATTTCTGTAAATTTAGTTGCTGTTAACTGTCTCAGCCAAGTGCAGACAGGCAGCCTCCTTCTTTGTGCTACAAAGAGTCTTTTCCAGAGTGCAGCCCTGCTCAGATGGCTCTCTTCCATGTGACAGTGATTAACAATAGCCTGCTTGGCAAGGGATTGGTCATTTTAAGTCCCTACCTCAAAGTCCAAGGTTGGCTTACCCCAACAGCCCTTTGTCTGCAGATGTAATGGTGTGGCTCTTTTTTTCTGCAGGGTTAGTCTGAGTGATGGCAGCGATAGTGATAGCAGCTCAGCTTCCTCACTGCTCCGTCATGATCCAGCACCACCTGTACTGAAAACCAGCAACAGCCAGGTAAAAAATGCAGTTTGGCTTTGTATTAGCAGTAGACAGAGTTAACATCAAACTCAAGAGTTTATTGATTCATCTCTTCTCCTCTCCCTCACCAATTAACCAGTGTTCATCTAGAAAGATACAGTATTTTTTTTACTGCAGTAGAAGAGACAATAGTTTTACTTTGCATCAGAGTACTTGTCCTATATTTGTAAGAGCTAGCATGGTTGTTGTTTCTGAGGTAGCAACAGAGGACAATTTGGATTTTCAAAGGAAAAAAAGTAAATTACTTAGTGTTGCAAAATACTCCAGAGACAAATGAGAATTAGCTTTTGGGTGGTACCTCTCCCACAGTAAGTAAGACTCTCCAAATATAAAATTAAGTATAAAAACTCACGTTCTTTACAAAACAAAATACACCATTTTTCAGTTATTCTAAGGAGGCATGATTCATTCCCAGTGTCAGTAGCATCATACATAAAGCTGTTAGGACACATACTGGCTACTTACAGTTGTGATATACTTAAAATAGTGTCTACCTGCACTAACACAGGTTTGTGGTTTAGAGGGTGAGTTTCAAAGGTGGGTCTTTTCTATATCTCTTCTCTGTAATTGCTTCAATTATGTGGCAGATATTATTTACTTTTCTTTGTTTTTCTATTAAGATTTCCAGCACAAGCTATAGTACAAACCCCAAATATTATTATTCATGCTAGCTAAGTTCAAATACACTGTGGGGAAAAAAGCCCCCACAAGCTAGGAAGTACTTTGTGCACTGAGAGAAAGTAATTTCATGTCCAGAAAATATTCCTATTTTCTACCACTACAGGCTCTTCTAAGTTATCTATACAAAATTTAAAAGTTTTTAAGAGTTAGCCTTGAGGTCAAAAAGCTGTCTGTAGGGGTGAAGAATGTTGCATTTACTGACCACATAAGCACAAAAAAAAAAAAAAATCTGTCTATGGCTTGTTGTTTAATGAAGACTGATTTCTAAAGAGCCAATGCAATTGTTAAGTAATTGTAAGTCTCAATATCAGCAGCCCACTCAGTCACATCATTTGTGTTCCTTTGCTTGTTGGTGATGTAGTAGAAAGTCTACCTCCACATTTAGACACTCCAAACAATAGCTATGTGTCAGCTAAAAGACCTTTACATACCTTCTTCCATTTCTTTAAATGAGCTAAGTGTTATAATCGAGCTGCAAATTGTAAATTTTGGGAAGCATTGTGAGAATTCAAATTGTGTGGACTATAGCCACATTTGAAATCTCTTCTTGGTACCTTAGTGCTGCTTGCCAGGATGATCTTTTACTGATGAAATCAGATTTGTGTTAATTAAGTTCCTTTATAGAACTGAACAACTAAGACAGAGTTGGTATTTGTATTAGCTTCATCAGACATGATTAGTGGTGTATCTCATCTATAAAGTGCTTAAGATGTTAAATTTAAACAGCATATTAAGAGCATTGTAAGGAAGCTGCTTTTTAAAATATTCTGTGTTCTTGACAAAGTTCTATTTGAAAGCAAGAACTTTCTGCCTGTGATAACAATAAATGCATCTAAAAGGTACTGAATCCATGATTAAAGGTCTGGTTTTTTGTAGGGTTGGGTGGGGTTTTTTTTCCAAGATAAAACTCTGATAAGGGCCTACACAGCAGTAACCCTAGAGGGTATTGAACAGAAGTACTAGAATTATTCTTCAAAAATGTATGTTTTGAATCTGAACATTCATCACTCTTGGCTAATTAAATGAAGTAAGGTTAAATCAGATCTGCGGTGACTTTTTGCTAGATAGGGAAATAGCTGTCTGCCAGCTGTATTCTTAAGAATAGGCCTAGGGAAGACTTATACAATACGCCAGCCTAAGGAAGACATATGCAATTTAATCATTTGTACCAAGGGAAGGAGAAACTGGAGAGGACTTGGGGCAAAATGTCAGTAATGCTTTTAGAGGACTTGTTCTTACATGCTTTATTTCCCTGTTTTAATTACTAAGTTTTATCCTGTGTTGTGGCTGTTGGGTATGGTTTTGGAATTAATCATGCTAGTAATGTTAGTTTCACTTAAAATTAAATGCGAAACATAATTTCCCATTATCTGTGACTACTTATTTTTCTTTGATGTTTTTGATAACTGGCTATATTCTAGGTTAGAATGATATGGTGATTTTTCTTTTAACTTCAAAAAAGCGTTGTCTGTTGAAAAAATTGAAAGAACAATCAACAGTTCATTTTCCCCCAAATATTTCTGCCCTTAGTTCTAAAAGTTTCAAATCAAGCATGGTGTCCTGCTGCTTGCTGATGTACTCTTCTTGAATCTGTTTCAGTGCCAGATGAAGCAATCTTGGCTTGTGCGAGTGATAATAAATGGATGTGAGTGGCTCTGAAGGAAGAGTACCATATAATTGCAAAAGAAATTAGTGTCCATCACTTTTTCAGTTATAGCTCATGCAGTCATTTCAAGGACTGTTTAAAAACCTCTGTTGTCAAAGAAAAGAGATAGTATTGAGGGGGAAAAAAAGAACAGGAAAAGTACAGTGATAATGTGACCTTTCAAAGGCACTGGAGACATCCTCAGCATCATTTTGTATCTGCCAAATCACCTTTTATTCTCCCAGCATGTTAAATATTGGGGGGTGGGGGAAGTGTTGAGAAGGCTTTACATGATGCAAAATTCCTTCTTTTAAGGATTGATAATATCATTATCACCTCATTCCAGTACCTCAGCATTTTCTGCTGTAAATTACTTTTTGTTTTGAAAAGTATGAGTAAGTTATATGGATTAAAGAATGAAAAACTCAGTTTTGAGTTTGTTTTATTAACAGCACAATTTTTCCATATATAGTTGTATCCAGTCATGCATTTAGTTTTTACAGTATTTTCTTTCTTTTCCAGATTTTAGAAGTGAAAAGTCCAATAAAGCAAAACAAAACAGATAAACAAATGAAGAATGGGGATTGTGATAAGGTAAATAACAATGAGGTAGCAATAAACTACTCCAGAATATGATACTAATGTGCTTGCCAAATGCCAGTCTTTGTTACAGAATGAAAATCTTCGTACATAATTGCTTTGGATTCCTCCAGGTGCAGATCTTCCTTTATTTTCTTTCTGTAATTCTTTCATCTTCTCTCATGTTTTGTACTTTTTTCCTTCTTTTCGACCAGGTGGTTTGGCAAATTTCACCAGTTGGGAATCTTCCATCTATTTATTTTATCTACTGTCCTCCATGAGTTTGTATTGTGCTTCACAGAGGAATGAAATGTAGATGAGCATTCACAGATGTATTCCTAGCCCGCGAATCAATCCAGAGAAATAAGAAAATCTGTTTTCCAGGATCCTTTCTGAAGGCTGTGCATTAGGAACTGGCAGCGTCACGTAGCATGTTAACTAAATTGACATGAAGCTACTATCGCCATTTTACACTGAGATAGTTTGATTTAAATCTGTCTAATGGTTGTGGGCAACAGCTCTCAATCCTTCCATGAGTGAACATAGCACAATTGCCCACTATGGACAAGTGTGTCTGAAAGCTTGTATTTTGCTGATATTAGTGTCAATTTTGTGATAATATTAGGCAAAAGATGGAAGTTGCAGCATCTAGGTTTTTAGTGTCTAGATTTTTATCTGCAGTACCTAGATTTTTAATGCTCTGATATTTTGGTTTGCATTTTGGGGGTTGCTTAGGTTGAGTGCCATATCTTGTTCTGCTTACAAGCAAAACAAAAAAAGTTTTCAATGGCTCAGGCACCATTTCTGAAGGAGAAAATTGATAATAAGGTGGAGAGGTAAGACATGTTTGACATCCCAGAGAAGAAGCGCTAGAATTTATGTTCAGTCTTTTTTTCCCTGTTGACACAAAAGAAATAATTACATACCTCTGGAGAAAAAGATTGATTTGGAGTCATTGGATTTGGTTCTTATGTAGAAAGATGGGATGTGTTTTCTAAAGGTGCTGTTTTGGTATCCCCAGTCTTATGATTCTTTCTGGCATAGTTGAGATGCAGAGATTATCAGCAAATAACCACCTATGAAGATTTCTGTCAGTGTGAAATATCCTAAAAAACCACAAAAATTTATATTTGTTTTGTATTGAGTTAGAGATGACAGACTATTAATAAAAAAACAAACCTCAAAGACGAGTTTGGTCTTATCTCAAGTCCTAAGTAAGGACTTGAGTAAGTCCTTATCTCAAATCCTAAGATTTAAAGCTATTAGAGAGCATCCAAAGGGGGTCTGCAAAGGTAGGGAAAGGCTAGAGGGGAAGATTTACAAGGAGCTGCTGAGGTCACTTGGTCTGTCCAGCCTGGAGAAGAGCAGACTGCAGGGGGGGAGCTTGTTGACTGAGGGAAGATCCTTCTGAGAGCAAGAGGAGGGGCAACACTGATCTCTTCTCCATGGTGACCCGTGACATGACCTGAGGGAATGGCCTGAAGCTGAGTCAGGAGAGGTTGGTTATTAGGAAAAGGTTCTTCACCCAGAGGGTGGCCAGGCCCCAGAATGGGCTCCCCAGCAGCAGCCTGAAAGAGTTCATGAAGTTCAGAGAATGGACAATGCTCTTAGGCAAATTTTGTGACCTTTGGCAATGTCCTGTGCAGAGCCAGGAGCTGGACTCAGTGATCCGTCTGGGTCTCTTCCAGCTCAGGATATTATATAATTCCAAGATTTAAAAGAAGATTTCTATTTCTACTGATTTTGAAGACATCTGAAGTTTATGAATTGCATTGTTATGACTTAATTAACAAGTTGTTTATGGGGGGCAATTTGTTTCTAGGCATATCTTGATGAACTAGTAGAGCTCCACAGAAGATTAATGACATTGAGAGAGAGACATGTACTGCAGCAGGTGAGAAGCATTCTCATGCACTATCACAGTGTGCTCATTGAAATTCTGAAGTCTCATCTATTTATTTTTTTGCTTTCATTTAAAACTCTATAATCAATTATCAGTTATTGGTTAAAAATTCTGCTATCAATTTTAATAGTCTTCAAGCCTGTGTAGTCCATAAAAGTCCATTACCTCTTACACTGCAGTTTTGGGAATTTTTGCACTTAATATTAAGTGTGTAATTGTGTTGTCTCTCTAAATGACAATTTTTTAAAAAATGCCTGAGATATATTTTTCACCAGTTTGTTATGTTTCTTAACATACTTTATCAATAATTATGAAAGTAGGATGGGAGAATGGATGTGCACTGTGACTTGATAAAAATCTTGTTGCTTCTTTCCTGAAAATGACCAGCCTTGTCTCAGAACAATTCAAGTGGGTTTTTTCCCATTGGAAGCAGAAAACATAAAATTCAATGCAAAGCCCACTTGAAGAAAAACATAATATATTCCTTGAATCTTCTGAAGTCTTAGAATGAGTAAAATATGAAAGTGTCCAAACCAAAAATGCTGCAAATTTATTGAAAGGTTATGCAATGGTAAGAGCAAAGAAAGTATTCTTGTGTTTGGGTGGTACTGTCAGGTACTATTGGATTGAAAATTGTGAAGACTAAACAGTAAGCACTGTCCACAAAGTAGATACAATTGTAGCACAGATGGTTTTAGTATGTTTTAGAGAGGTTGTAAAGAGGAAATTTTTTGCCACTTGTAAAAGTTTGCAATCACTTGTCAAATTTTTCGACTAAGCATATTAACAATATTTTGCAAGCTCCAGCATTAACCATTTTGTTAGTTCAGGCTCCATATTGTCAGTAAAGATGAGAAAAGTATTGAGAGGTCATAGAAAAAGAAAATCTTGGTTAAGGATATTCTTAATTAAAGATGAATTTTGGTGGCTTTGTCAGATTTCGTCTTACAACACACAGTGATGCATATTGGTTACCGTTCATATTTAATATACTGTTGCCTCTCAAGTTTCCTTTTCCTACAAAGGAAACCAAAGCATGCTTTTAGAATGGTAGCATAGCCGAATTTTTATTTACATAGGGAAATAATTTTGCAGGAGGCTAAGATATAGGATTTGCAACACTTTATCCACTTCACATTGTTCACTGATTCTCAAAGAGCTCACATTAAAATTTAATCTGGAAAAGACACTGTGCTGTAAAAATTACCGCCTTGTGTTTTCTTTCTGAGCACTCACTTCCCCAGGTATCCAAGGCATAGTTTCTAAATAGTATCACTTCTGATTCACATCAGTGGCCAGTACTGCTGTTACCAGTGCAGAACTGAGCCACTGTCCCAGCCTGCGCAGTCAGGCCATGAACTCAGCTTCACTGGGGCTGTCTAGACAGCCTTCAGACCATAGGGCTTACATGGCTTCATGTGGAATCTCGGAAAAGAAAATCAACTTCAGAACATTTTGTGCAGAGCAAATATAAAAACAAGCAAGAAACCTTTTTTGTTCCCATGATGGTGGTCTAGAGCTTTTGAAATTCTGACAGAATAAGCCTGGAGTAGCGAGACCTGACTCCACAACTGAGCCTGCTCTGAGCAGTGGCTGGGACTAGCAAAATCCTTTCCAACTGGAATTATTTGGCCATCCTAAGAAATACTTTCAAAGTAAGTAAAGTGCTTTAAATTGAACCCCTCATTGTCTTTCTCACCGGCAGCATTTATTTGGTGATGAAGAATTATTTGTCTTTGTTAGAAAAATAATGGATTTGTCCACTAAATTGTGTTCATTCTAATATTAGAGTACTGTTATAGTAAGCTTTATGGGAGCTTACTAATACAAGGAAAAAGTAATATAACAAGAAACATAACTGAGCTGTAAATTTAGAGTATTCTATTCTGAGTAAATGAAAAAGAGCAGTATACTCTTGTGTGTTTTAAACTAAACATTTTTTTTCTCTTGAGACAATTTGTCATACCAGAGAAAGCATTCATTCATGAACTTTGCCGCACAACTTGCATTAGGAGTGAGGCATTTTAATGCTGTAATCCATGATTACTTATACATTATTATTTACGTTATGAAAGTTTGGTTGATGTAGAACTGGTGTTGCCTTCCTGGGGGAAATTGTTCTTGCAGATTGTTTCCTGTGTTTCAGAGCCTTTGCAGGCTGTTGGTACAGCCCTAGTGAAAGCTGGATTTATGTCCCAGGCTGTGCAGGCTGGGACAGGGATTCAGTTCTTCTGGGAACACCATGATACTGTCTACAGAGGTCTACTAGAAATCAGTGGAAGAGCCAAGTTACTTACCTATTGGACTGTCTGCACTAGTGAATGGTCTATGCTGCTGTAAAACAAAACAGCTTTGTTTTAAAACCTTTAATCCTTTAACATTCTGCAACTCATTAATTCCTATGATTTTATCCATTTACAGAAATATCTTCCTAATACTGAATGGATAACTTGCAGAGAATCAGTGCTTCTCTACATGAAAAATAATCTGCCATCCCATCTTAAATGTTCTTACATTGCTTTGCAGCTATGTAGTTAATGTAAAATACTTCCAGTGTGCACAGAAATTCAAAAGATACAGAGCTGAGAATGTCTCTAGGAATTAATAAGAAACTTCTATTCTAAGAAATACATAGAGATTGTAGGAAGTACAAAGGTGAGAACAGCAAGGTGCAAAACTGCGTAATGGCATTGTGGTTACTGCATGAGAAGAGGGATCAAATGCAAAAATATGCAACAGAAAACTCTAGACAGCTGCAAGAGTTTTAGAGGTGTTGGTGTTGAAGTGGAATGATGGTGGAGTCATGTGTTCCTGAATGGCAGCTGCCATCTTCTTAGTTTATGTTAGGGCAGGTAAGTCTCTTGCACAGACACTTTCAAAGAAGGGACTTGCAAAAGAACAATGAAGGCATTGATATAGTGTAAAAGCAGAGGCTTTTTAAGCTTACACTGAGGGACATGAAAAGGATTTTCGTTTTAAATTTTTTTTCTAATCTCAGTTGTTACCAAGTCCATAGGCATGACAGCAAACAGGAATGCAGCCAAATTGAGAAATGAGAAAAATGTGTCTTTGTGAATATGGCTCTTTCCCAAGACAGGCATTCTCTTTGAGACACTTTGTTAAAGGAAGCTGAGAGAGAGAGAAGACAGGAGAGATGTGATACTACACTGCAAGTGCCCAGATACATAATGAAATAATTCTGATGTTAGGTGCTTCTTACAAACGTGTAATAATTGCCTGAGAGGGAGAAGATCTGTGAAGAACATTCGACCAAGGAATCAGTCCTGTGAGCAGTTTTTATATGAATATTGGACCATGACAAGACAGGAACTTGTCTGAAATCATATTTACAAAGAAATTCCTTTACCACATCTTTCACTGTACGGAAAGAGGTTGGAATTCAAATTTGGCTGGCTAAAGCAGTGTTTCTAACTCTGCATTTTCAGTGAAGAAAATATTAGCACCACCCCATGAAAGGCAGCAACATTTCTGGTATCTTTGTATCTTATTTTGAGGCATCAAGTAGTCCTATCTTCAGCTGGCAAAAAATCTGAGGCATTAGGCAGCAGAGGCTTAAAGAAGAAATTGAGAGTTTGCAGCATGGCTGAAAATTAGGTTGCTCATGTTCAGAAGGTGCTTAACTTCAGATGGCAACTATCTTAGAATTTTCTGCCAGGGGCAGCTTGGAGGTCTGGAAACTATCACATGGCCTAAAACCTTCCATAAATTGAAAAATGACTGTCATTAGTTGCACTTTGGCTTCCTTATACAAACACACTCATTTGCTTGTTTAAAGGCTGATAAATAGTTATACTATGATGGATAATGATGAAACTGAGCTGGAGAGACATTATGTAAACAGAGACGTAATTTACTGCAGAAAAGCAAAGCTTATACAGCAGGAACAAATGGGATATTTTTGTTCTCTGCAGCCTGAGCTTTAGAAATAAAACATTTTAATGCTGTGTTTTTAATGTTAGAACTGTCAGACTTCCTAGCAACTAATCTCAACCTTTTATTCTTTTTGAAGAATTTCTGAATAGCACAAGGATGCATATGCTAATACTGTAAGTCATGAATTCCTCATTGACTGGCACACAGGCAGGTGTTTTTCATTGTGCTGTCTGGGTTTATCTTGATACATTTTTGTACATCCATCAAAGCCTTTGGGGTTCGTTTCAGTCGTTTGCCAGGTGCCCAGACGTAGCGACTGTATCTCTTGGAGGCTGGATGAGGGATGTATTTAAAATGTTTATGTTTCCCTTGACCTAGAGCTTTAAAAGCCCAAAGCAGAACTTGATCAATAGAAGTCCTTATCCATTTCTTAAAATATGCAGCACTGTTTAAAAATACATGTGTTAACACTTCCACATAATCTTTGTTTCTAAAATCAAGTATATTGCATGGGGGTTATTAGGGGTAGCATTCTTCCACAGTAACGCAAAGAAGTGATAGACAGAGTTGTTCAACGTAGCTGCATTTTCCTGGCCACTGCTTCTGTAAATTCCTTGTGCAGCTATTTATTTGTCTCACAGTAGATATTTAGATAGCAAGCCCAAGATTAGATTCCAAACTTTACAAAAGGAGGCTGGATTAAATACTTACCTTTGCTTCTCTCTTAGACGAGGTGCAAGAGAGTAGCAAAAATGATAATAATACATATCAAAGTTTGCTTCTGGTGTCAATAAATTTTTTCCTGCTGGATTATTTTTTCCTCATGTCAATTGGAGACAATTTTCCTCATATCACGTGCAGAATTGCAATAGTAGGGGATGGAAAAGTGTTGCAAGAATCTGTGAATCAACAAGTGGACAAATGAAGTTAGTCATTTTAGATAAAAAATTCCTATGTGGAAAAGAAGTTGAAAGCAAGAGGTACAGATTTTAATGATGTGTTAATAAAAGCAAGATTTTTTTCCAGTTGCTTTCAGAATTTTGGGCAGCTGTAAACCAAATTAAACATATTTAATTTTTATATTTTCCCATCTTTGAAAATAAAGGGCGATTGGAAAGGGAGATTTTTATTGTAACAAGCACTTCCCTTTTATTACTTTATCTTGTATTCATTCGTTTAATCTGTTCTTGGCTGTGTCATTCCATGCCTGACAATACACATTTCCTATTTCATTTATCATTAACATAGTCATTACTTCTGTGGTCTGAGAAGAAAAAATGCTGTTTATATAATGACATGGAGAGTGGAAATCTACAAAATATTTGTGAAGTTGGTTATTCCTAACAGATTTGTCTTTTTAAGGTACATTCTGTAACCCATGTGTGCATACGTCTGTATCTCCTCCAGCTGTGGAAAAGGAATTGCAGTCAGAGTAATAAAGCTGAAAGCAATCAAGGAGTATCTCACAGCTGTGTTTCAGTGGAGGTGTATGTGGAAGCCCCAGAACTAAATGGGTTTCAAATTGGAGGTTGCAGACGGGATTTGTAGAGTGTGGCCTGAGTGCTGCGCGAGGGGTGGTTGGAAGGACTGAGAAGAGCAGTGTTGTTCTGTCAGTCCCTGAGCTACCCACAGGCTACTTCAGGGTGGAGTGCCTTTCTGTGTGCTCTTGGCACGTCTGTCTCTTGGAATGAAACTGCACATAGGAGATTTATAGCAGCCATGTGTTGGCACTGTGTTATCCCTCTCTGACAAATAATGCTTTGGCTTTTCAAGATGCTCAATGTTTGTTTTTTTTGAGGTAGGTATGCATCCTGGAACTTAATTTATCTGGAGTTATTTTTACAGCAATTCTGTGTTGAGTATGACCACTCTTCAAAAATACAGACTACAGTTTAAAGACTAAAAATGGCAGAAAGGCACAAGTCAGGTGCCCACTGTCAATTTCACAGAAATGTAGGATGGTTAAGGTTGGAAGGAATCTCTGGACATGTAGAGCCAATTGCCTGGGACTATGTCAAATGACTTTGAAATATCTCCAAGGATGAGGACCCCACAACCTAAGTGCTGTTATGACCTTGCTGGAAGTTCTTCCATGGTTTATTAGGCTAAAAAAAAAAAAAAAAAATTAACTGTGTTACTCAAAAAGTGACTACTACTGTATGAACTAACAGTTTATGTAAGATCTCTTGCATTTTTAATTTTTTTTTTAATAATAGTGACTGGACTCTCTAAGGATTTATTTCTTTTTCTTGCTTGCAGAAAGGCTTATGTAATTTATTTCCTAATGTAACCTGCTTAGCAGCTATGCACATAATAAATATTCCAAAGATCTACCTGGGATTTTTTAATTATTTGTTTGCGTTTAAGGGCATAATGTTGCCCCTTCCTCCCTTTTTTTTTTAAACTGGATTATAAAATAAGCAGATTTTGTTTGAACATTTGAAAAATATATTGTCCATGCTAATGTTTGTGGCAACAGCAGATGGGTATGCTGACATTATGGTTGATGATGACCTAAAAAAACCCCAAGATACTGTAATCTGGACAATAATGCATGTCAGAAAGGAACTGAATGATAAGGATAATGGTTAAACCTGCAAGTATTGGGGAAATTTGGCTCATGTTAGGCCTTTCATATGGTACTTGTTTATACTTACAGTGGGCATGTAAAACTTCTGGAATTTCCAACTGCATCTTTTCTTTTCTTTCAGATAGTAAATCTTATAGAAGAAACTGGACACTTTCATATCACAAATACAACCTTTGACTTTGATCTTTGTTCACTGGACAAAACCACAGTCCGTAAACTACAGAGTTATCTGGAAACATCTGGAACCTCCTGAGGATTCAGCATATGGCTGTGTCAAAAACTGTTCTTTAAATGATGTATGCAGAATGATGCGACCAAAATGGAGGGGAAGAAAAACCAAAAACCTCTTCAGCATTTTTTTTTCCTTAAAGCCAGTCTCTTGATAAGGGAGATCAAAAGTGACCAGACTCAGAGGACCACTCTTCTCAAGAAGAAAATGATCTGGAAGAGTTTGCCTGGATAGCCTTGAAAAACAAACACAGAAAAACAAAAATACTTGTTCTTAATGAATGTGTATGATATCATGTATCTCTCTCTGTGGTGTTCAAGTCCACAAGATGAATGCATGTTCAACACACTGCCTTACTACATAACTGATCTATTTATTGTTGTATACATGTATCCTAAAGTCAATGAGTCACTGAGTGACACTACCAGATATTGCAAGTAGTGGGGTCCCTTGTGTGCTCTTTTGATGCCGTACTTTCACAAGTCTAGTAACCTTATTCACATTGAAATGTCACTTCTTGCTATCTTTCTTTAATGAATTAAAACACTACAGTCTTGATTCCACCTCTGCAGTTCTGGGAAACAAGATACAAACATGGTGACCAAGCAGTGGTCCTGCATTTCATTTCCTGTCTACAGCAAGTTGGACTGCAGGTCCTTGGTTCTATCCACTTATTGATATTGACCATGGTTAAAAAATGCACCAAATAGGTTCATATGACTTGCTGTCTAGGCTCAGTGAATAAACCAATAAGACTTTTAACAAAAAATGTTATGTATACTGTCCTGAATCTGGCTACTCTTGAAGTCTATGTTTTTGTGTCCATTTAAATGTTGCGAAATTAAATATCTATTAGAGTGAAGGTGTTCTGCAGGAGCTCATGATAAAAGAAAAATGGTCCTGTCTTTAAAGAACATGTTGTAGAAAATTCTTAATTTGGAGCTATTTATTACTTTGAGTTTCAACACTCTTCTGCTGTGTGTGACTCACTTCTACCATAAAACTTTTTGCATAACATTTTTGTTTGTTCATATAGTATATGATCTGCTTAGTTTGTTTTGGGGATTTTTTTCTGATTTAGTTTGTTTTTTTATAACTGCTAAATTAAAACCTTTTATTTGAAAAGAAAAAAAAAGTTGCTATACAGTTAAATAAATACATGAAATAAATACATGTATAATATCATCTGTATGTGTGTTTATATATACACGTGTACCACACCTGTGTATATATATATACATACACACATACATGCACATATGCTTTTTAAACTTTGCAGATTTTGGTATCTGTTTGATAACCTTACTGTGTTTCCAGAAGAATTTCTTGTGTATAAAAAGGAGTATTCTTTCATACCATCCATTATTTCTTGAAATCAGGATCCTTTTTTATGCATGATCAAATGAGAGGATGTATACCCAGTTTCACATCAATGCTTCATGCTCTCATATTGCTGATGGTTTCTTGATGAAATCATTACCTTTATATGACAAATTCAAATTCCTAAATGACAAGAGAAAATAATAATTTTAAAAATACTTCTGGATGCAAAGGTTTATTCAGGTTTTACCAGACTGATAAATGTATCTTGTTGCTAGACAGGCCAGTATGTCATGTGTATGCTTATTATGCCACATGTAGTCTCTATGTGTAGAGCTAAACAGTAGTATCTTTATGACTTACTGTTTAATGTGCACAGTTTGTGCAGCACTGAAAAACTATTGGGGTTATTTCTTATTCAGATGGTAAATCTTAATACTGTTTCTTTAAGTCCAAAGAAAATTTTACACTTTACTCTTTTTGAAAGGGCACGATACATATTGGGTTGGGGGGCTTTTTTCTTATTTAAAATGTTGTTTGATCATACTCCGCAGGAAGTCCTCCTTAGGCTTCTGAAGAATAAGTGTACTTTTTCAGTAATGTTATGACTCTTATTGATGATTGGCATGAAGCATACTTGAAGCGTTATGTTGTTCCTTTAAGTCCATGTCTTAATGTGCAATTGGGGAGGGGATGGAGGACTGGGATAGTAATGTTAACTTTACTATTGACAGAAGGCAGGTGACGATGGGGAAAGGAAAAGGGGTGCATGTAAAGGGGATAAACTTCAATTTTTATTGTTTGTTTTATATAAAAATATTTGGTAATCTAAAAGCAACGTTAAAAACCTTTGGTCTACAAATGTGTGTTCAACTTTCCTGTCTTCTAGTTATACCAGATGTATATGGAAATTTGTCAATTTAGACTTTTCTAAGTAAGTCTTGTGGTAAAGACTCATTGAGTTGCAGAAGGGGATACTTCTAGTACGACTATTGCACTGTTTTTTTAGAAATGGTGAAATGAATCATTTTACCCTTAAAATACCAGATAAGCTTTATTGTACACTGAGAACAGGGGTGGAGGAAAGGAGAAACTAGGTGAAGAGGCATAAAAGGGAGATGACATCAATTACAGTAGCAAATCAGTGCTGAATTTCCTGCAAACTGTGGATGATCCTTGAACTCTTAAATTTTCTAATTCAATGAGAGAGAGAAAATAGACTGTTGGTGTCAATGCATGTGTTTACTTTTTCACAAAACTCTGATAGAAATAGAGTGACTAAGTTTTGATCTAAATTTTAAAGCTAGCTATTTTCATCTAATTTTGTACATGGAAACAAAATAAATCTGTGTTCACCTAATTTCAGACATTGATATTTCTCTTAAAGGAAAACCAAGAAGATACCCTTCCAAGTCTTTAGCGTCAATGAGCATTGATCTTTGGGATGGGTTAAAGTGTTTTGGCAACAAATGTTTTGAATTCTTACTTAGCATAAAGCTGTTTAAAGCAGTTTTGTAAGAGAATTTGGACCAGACAGACAGAGTTTAGCAGTAACTTCTGATATCTAGAGTAATTCTCAGCATGAGTCGCTGTTACTAGAGCAGTAGTTGTATCCGGTAGCAAAGATGGTTTTCTCACTAGAAACTTTTGTCCTCAGAAAGTGGATGTCCAGTTGGGTAAACAACTAAAAAAAAATTAATATTTTTTACAAATTCTAATCAGCTGAGAGGCTTTACAAAACTTTCGCTATCATCTAAATTTGAAGGCCATCTTAGTCCATGCTAAAGAAAAAGAGCTAGAAAGGAGGAAGGGGCCTCCTTTCCACCTCTCATATGCTGAAGTGAAGAGAGTCTTCCAAGGTAAAACTAAATCCGTGGTCAGTCTTCAGCCTTTGGACTGTAAGAAATGGTTGATCATTTCTCTCTCTCTTCATTGGTTTGGTGTTTTTAGGAAAAGTCTATGCTTTCAATTTCAGAAACAAAATGCACACAGTAAAGTGCATTTGGAGAGCCTAGTATATTTCTATTAAAGTTTCTTTTAGTCTCTGGGAAGGGGTTTTGCCTGGCCCCTTGTTCTTCTTTCCCATTCTCACAGTGAAATAAAGTACTTTCACAATCTAGTTTGAGTCCTTGGTCCTTACTTGGTAATCTTCCTTTCCTAGAAGCTATACCAGGGTTTTGGGGGTCTCTTGAATGACCCATTGGTTCCAAGACCTGTCAGTTTGCAAAATTGATGGGAAAATGGCAGAATTGCCTGAAGTGAAAACTGCCCCATTCATTTGGTTTTGTTGCATACATTATCTTACTCCAGACACTGCTCTGATGGTAGGATGTTTGATTTGTTTGTATACACCACATCCCATATTTTACCACTTGCAGTTTGATGACAAACTTTAGTAAACTCCCGTTTCAGTCTACAGAGTCTGTTTTGTGTTTGCTCATTGGTCTGTGGTTTGCAGAAATTAAGCGTCATGATGAAAATTTTGTCAGGTTTTCACCCACAGCAGGAGTGAGGAGGAACTACAGAAGTAAGCAGCAAAATATGAGGTGTTCCAAAGTTTAACAAATGTGAGGCTTGTGTTTTTATGAGCCTCAATAGTTTTCTTAATTGTCAAGCAGTACAGTACAGTAGAATGTGGTGTACACCAGGAAGCTCCTCTATACACTGTAGGGAGCCTTACTGCGTAAGAGCCTTACTAACAGATGACTGGGAATAAAGCACATGTATCTGCAGTGCTTTTGTGCATGCTTGGAGGTTAATCAGTGCATTAATGCTGCTAAACCAATGACATTTACAAGGATGGCTGTGTGTCTGGACAGATAAATTAACATCAAAGCACACTCGCTGTAAGAGCCTTGCATTTGATTGAGCAGCAATAAATGCTACTGTGACTAGACAGGAAAGAGAAGTATTACTACAGTAAGAGCAAAGCCCTGGGGTGTGGGATAGGAGAAAGAAAAAAAAGGTACAAAGATGAGATGCAGTAGTGCAATTGTGTTGGTATGCTGCTGTAAAATCCACAGTTGTTGATGAGTAGAGACAGAGAGAGATGGAGATTGCAGGAACATAAAAAAATTTAAGGTGTTTTATTGTTTGGGATGCTAATGTCTGTTTCACATTTGTTTCAGTATTCCATCTGACTTCCATTCTATGTTTTACCTCAGCCAGGCTGATTGTACTGCAAATTGTCTTGCATTTTTCATTTACTTTAATATTTCCAGTCTTGAAAATTGAGTGAAGTCAAATGTAAGCCTGTGAATGCAGCAGATGTATTTTTATTATTATTCAGTATAATTCTGACTGGAAGTAACCATTTCCTGAATCTTCCATCAAATGGATTATGCATTTTTGTATGTTCTTTTAGAGAGTTGATGCTATAAAGCTGCAATTTCTGTAAGTAAACATCACCCTTCTCATCACAGCAAGGAACAAATTATTAACTTATCACTGCTCACAAGAGAGACAGAATGCAACATCTGAGTCCTATTTAGGAAAGAGTGGGTTTGTGAAGGTGTCAGATACAGCTTTTTAACAAGACCTAGAAATAAAGCCTATCTCTTTTCAGGAGAAGGACAAGGAGTATTTGCTTAAAATATTTCTACTCTGATACTGCAGGGGTTTTCCTACAATTACATTCCTCTTTCAAATCTTTAAGCATCTAATAACCAGTGACTACATACAAACCGTTAAAGAATCAAAGGAATTGAAAATACAAGCAAGTTTGTATTAAAATCCTGAGTGTGCAAGGAGTAAGGTCATAATGCTGATACTGCTTTCGTTGCAGGGCAGACATTCCTAGCACATGTGGTTTGTGTATCCTTCGTCTGAGTGGGTGGTCTAGAAAATGGTGCAAAATGCCGCAGGAGGGCTCCGTTTTTGAGTAGTGCCGAGGAAACATTCATTATGTTCAGCCAGTACCACCCAGGCTATCCAAGATGAAGCAGTTTTCTTTCAACTTTTATGAGCAGCTACATTTTCACTTTGCCTAAGCAGCTAAATATTTTAATTCTCTTTTTACAACTCTGTTAGTCCCCAGCTGTAAGTTCCATGCTTGCTAGGCACCTGGATAGGTTTGGAGTGGGATTATTTTGATGTGGCTGTTTCTTTGGGAATCTTGTAAGACAGAAATGAAACACTGTAGTGACTGCTTTATTATTATTGTTATTATTATTTTCTGTCAAAATCATAATTATCTTTCTCTCAAAATTGTCTTGCATGTAAGACAAAGTTAATACTTCTTTGATTAGTGTCAGATTTTGTTAGCACAGTAAGTGAATGAATAAGCTTCTGTGAAAGTAGACACATCTAAAATCATGTGGCCTGATGGTCTTTTGGAGCTCTGCAATCAGGGCAGCCTAGAAATGCTTTTATGGTTATTGTAGAAGTGTGTGAATCTCCGCCTGTGTATAAAGGGAAATAGTGATTAAGGTGCTCAATTAGTTTTCAACTATCTCTTGCTTAAGGTCCCTCAGACATCTGCTCACAACCTATGTAAAATCTTAATTGAGTGTTGGCTGGGACTTTTCTGTGCTAAACACCCCTTTCTCTTTGCATTGTCACAGCTGTGAGAATAGGTTGCTGCAGTAGGCACTTGCTATTGTCATGCAACTGGGGGACAGAATTCTGCAGTGCCTTGGTTTAAGTTGGTTGGTATAAGTTTGATTATGTTCACAATTAACCATGATGCTGGTTGCTCAGATGAATTTTCTTTATTATTTTGTGGTTACAGATTAATATTTGCTGGTGGACAGGTGGGGGAGGAAGAAGGGGGAGAGAATGTTCTCTCTCCATAAATGCAATGTCTTCTCTCATTCCTGATTCACATTCTGAAGATAATGCCTCTAACAATAAAATATCAAGGCTCAAGCTCTTTCCATGAGAATGCCATGCATTAAACATCTGCAGAACCTTTGGTGGCCTAAATCAATCCTGGATTTACGGTTTCTTCTTCAAAAGGATTTAAAGCAAGGAAAGCAAGATTGACTCTGCTTCACAAAATTTTTGAGGTTAGAGAGATCATCTGGTGCAACTCCATAGTTTCTTCCTGAAAGTCCCATTGAGCTTTTGCCAGATTCTTTGGGAAGCTCTTTGTATTGGCTCGTTCCCAGGAACTGAGTATTCAAGTAAACGAAATGTAGCTTTGAGCATCCAGGCACAATCTTACAAGCCTTATGTCACTGTTCCTTTAAGAATATGCTTTTCTTCTTCCTGCATAAGTAGTTTTTGTCCGAGAACAAAAGCTGGTACAGATCTCCCTCTATTCACTGGAAATGGAAGTAATTTTAAGGGAGCCTTTTAACAATTTTGATATACTGCCTTACAGTCCAAATGTACTTGGTTGGCTCTGGATTTTACACTAATGATAATTTTTATTCTTATATATTTAATAATGCACATACTATATAATAGAATCATAGTTTGGTTTCTGATGGAAGAGACTGCTAAAAATTACCTGATTCCAACCTCCCTGCCATGGCCAGGGACACATTCCAGTAGACCTGATTGGTCAGAGTTCCATCCAACCTGGCCTTGAACATCTTCAGGAATGGGGCATCCACAACTTCTCCAGGCAACCTCTTCCACTACCTCACTACCCTTACATTCAAGAATTTCTTCTTAAAATCTAATCCTACCCTTTTTCAGTACAGAACCGTCACCTCCTGTCCTATCACTGTAGGACCTGGTAAAATATCTTTCTTTCAAATAAGCCCTCTTTAGTTATGGGAGGATTGAAATGGGGTCTCCCCTTCTCCAGGCAGAGCAACATCAACTCCCTCACACTGTCTTCACAGGAGAGATGCTTCAGGTCTCTGGCCATTTTCAGTGACCCTCTTTGGACCTGTCCTGTGCTGCAAGCCTCAAGTCTCAACAGTCTGTCAATGTTTTTCCTGTATGTAAAGCATAATTTCTTATGTGGTCTGGGTAGAGAGAAGAGGAGACGATCCATGGTTCTCACATACTACACTGCTGGCACCTCTTCAGCCTCTGGTTGTTCACCAGAGCTGCTCCCCAGACCTAGTCTTCAGCACTCTGCCTTCCATAGCAGACCTCAACATTTGTCCTTGTTGAATCTCACAGGGTCACCACCATCCCCTTCCTCCCACCTGTCTAAGTCATGCAGCCCTGCCATCAAGTATTTGACTACAGAAACCCCAGCCTAGTGTCATACAAATCTGAGGCAGGTGCACTACATCTTCTCCCTCAAGACACTGATAAAGATGTAACACAGGACAGATCTCCACAGACTCTTGGGGAATGCCAACCTAACCAGTTTCCAGGTTGAACATGAAACACTAGTCACCAGACTTTACACCTAACCGTGTTTTTTACTCATGTATTTGTTTCCCCACACAGACCTTAGTGCCTGAATCCAAATATGAAAACACCATGGCAGAATCAGTTGGTTACTAAGGTTGTGGTAAATGATATCCACCGCTCTCTCAAAAGTGACAGTATTTACTCTTGGTAACTGTGTCATGTTACTTTCCACAACCACCACCTTCATATACTTGGAATAAATTTCCAAGGCCATTAACTACATGAATTTCACAGAAACCAAGATGATGACTGGCTTGTAGTTCATCAGATCACCCTTCTTTTCTGTTTGTAAGGCATAGGTACTTCATTTGCCTTTCTGTAGTCATGACCTGTCAAGCCGTTAGGGTACAGCTGTGCAATAGTGTCAGCCAGCTGGCTTAGCACCTGTTGGTGTGGCCTTTCAGGTTCTATAAACATATGGGGAATAGGATTGCTCCAGAGAACTCCTCATTGACACCCAGTACCTCCTTTCTTCCTTGAACCCTTATCCCTAGACATGACGGCTTGGTAGTGAAGTCCAAGGACCGAGCATTCCACAACCTTATCCACGGCCACTAAATAAAATCTGGATACTTATGAGTGGGACAGTTATCAGACCATCAAACTTAATCATATTTAGTCTGATCCATGGCTACTGTGAAGTTTAGAGTAGGAAATGCATCTGTCATCCAGTCTGGAGCATTTATTTTCATGAATTGGGGAGGGCAGAAAACCAGTTAGAAGAATTTTTTGTCTCTTCCTGTTGTCAGAGCAGCACAAAGGATCTGCAGGAGAGTCGGGGATGAATTATTTATCTGGGGGTATATAAACAGAGAAATAATTCATTGAGTTTTAGTGGGAGTTTTTCCCCATTCTCTCTCAAGACAGATGCCAGAAAATTAGGCGACAAATACTGGTTTTTTAAAATGAAACAACACATAGTTACACATTGATATACAAACTTAAACTTATGGATCAAACATTAGGTTTGTTTAGCAACAACTTCTGTGTAACATAAAGGGTTAAAAGGACTGTGGTCTTCTTTGAATTTTCACTAAAAGGTCAAGGTATTATGGCATATAAAAATGTCTGGACGATATTATATTTTCTTATGCTAGGAAGTTCTCTCAACAGAGAGAACCTTTGCTTTAGTGACTTCTTTTACCATAAAAGGTGAAATGTGAAATGGGAGTCAAGCTATAGAAAGGTTTGAAGAAATCCAGGCTGATGATATGATAAGTAGGATTGATGAAACCCAGCGGAAGTATCTGTTTGGCTCCAGCAGATCTGGTGAATGAGTTTTCATGTCCAACATGTCATTAACGATCATTTATGTTAACCAGCTCTATGATATATGCTGATTTCCTTTCTGTGGTTGCTCCCAACTCTGTGTTGCTGAACTGACATTTGCTCTGTGTCTGAATGACATTTGGTTTTAATCTGAGAATGCTACATGGCAGAAAATTGTCCCTGGCTCCCTGTCCATAAAATCAGTGATCTTCCCTTCATTCTAAGTGTCCAGTTGGCGCTATTAAAACTATGTACTTTTGGTTACTTTCATATGAAACTGAAGCATACCCTGCTTTTCCTTCAGGACCTGCAAGGCATGCTTTTCTTTTAACTGCAACTTAAGTTTCTAATTTAATTGCATTCTCTGCTTAATTTATGTGCATAAAGTACAGAGTATGAATATACTCTCTCCTCCTTTTTTTTTTTTTCCAATATCACATTTGTTTCTCCTACCAAAGTACTTTGTCAGGAATCACAGAGTATCTTGAGTTGGAAGATACCCATAAGGACCATAAAATGCAACTCCTTGCTGCTTGCAACTATAGGATCCTATATATATCCTAAACCATAGGATTAACTTCTTGTTCAGATGCTCTTTGAACTCTGTCAGGCTGGTGCTGTGACCACTTCCACAGGGAACCAGTTTTCCAGTGCCCATCCACCCTCTGTGTGAAGAATTGTTTCCTTTTGTTCAACCTGACTTCCTCTGATGCAGCTTCAAATATATTTCAGTGTATCCTACAGCTGGTCTTCAGAAGGAGAAGGTCAGCGTGGTCCAGAAGGACTAGAGAATGTCTGAAAAGATTTGTCCAAATTTGTCCTCTAAACTTCAGTGGATGCCAGAACAAATATAAACCATTTAGAAGACCTGCAGTTGCCACTGTATCTCAAAACAGACCAGGAACTGGTTGAGACTGAAAACACAAGTGAAATGTGTTCTAAATTAAGGAATTATAAATATCTAATTTCCTCTAAATTGAAGTAGAGGACAAGAAAAGGGAGCAAGAAATGGTGGAACATTTTACTCACACTGTTCAAATATGGGGCTGATCAGAGAGGATTATAAGGTATCCATTTGCAACGTTGGTGCAGTGTACAGGGTACATTCAAGAAAAAGAGGTAGAAAGATCTTTCTTTGAAGGTAGGAACAGTTATAGCACCAAAGTTGAAATTTGATTAATTATGCCCCCTTGAATTTACTGGCTTTGTCTCCTGGAGGGAAAGGAGGCACATGGGGAGCTCTTGCCAAGGACCTATGACAAGAACAGAGAACACTTGTCTTCCCAACTGTCCTGCCTGCAGGCAAACAGGCTGAGAGGAAAGGTACTGCATCTGCAACAGGAAGGAGAGAATGAGCTTTGGTGCAGCTAATTGCTTTCAATGGGAATACCATAAGAAATCATTAGGGGTTGGAGACTGGGCTAGAGAGAAGTAGGAATGGAGAGTGTTGACATATATGCAACTTGAGGTGAGAGAGCATAAGACATTAACAACAGTGTTAGAATTTACTTGGAAAAAAAAAATTCTAAGGCTGGTGTGCCTGAAGGTGTGTTAATTTACTAGGGGAAAGGAGTAAGAGCAATGCAAACTGATACAATGAAGTTTTGTGGGGTGATCTTCAGAGACTATTTCTTAAATGTAGGAATATCAGACATAGTTTTATGCAATCTTTTAAAATTCCTGTGCAGTAGTGATAAATGTGAAACAACGAATATTTTTTCTGGTGTTTAAAAGCTGAAACACAAGAGCAGCCTGTACCCTAGGAAATTGAGTCAATATAGAAAAATTACAGTTTTTCCTCACTTGGAGAGTGGCGGCTGTATGGAATACATTTCTGAGAAAAGTAAGTTAAACAGTCATTTAATGAGATCAGGATATCTTGATTTGTTCCAGGGGACATGAAGATGCCAAAGAAGCAGGGTGAAAAAGTTCAAAAGTGAGCTTTTGATATTTTTCAGAAGGTTTAATATCTTTTCCTGTCCCCAAATTTTAGTATGCTCTTGCCTCTGATTAACCTTTCACCCCTGTTGTGTGGCAGAACAATGGCGACTTTGTTAAACTCTCAGCAGAGCTACAGCTACAGCATTATGTCCTACCTAATGTCTATTGGTAGTCGTCCAGTTTATCTGTGGTAGATTGGGGTTTTTTTTCCTTCTTTTTGTCTTTACCTTATCAAAGCAGCAGAAACAAAAAAATTAGTACTCATATTCTTCTGCCTTGTATTTCAACCCCAAATGCTGAAACATGATAGAGAAGCAGTTTCTTTTCAACCAGTTTAACATACCTTGCATTGGGTATTGGCTTTAAAATCATCAAAAGCATTTAAAAATCAGAGCTTGCACTCTTTTCTGACATGAAAGAAAAGCACTGTGTATTTTATACCTCACAGTTCTGTCATTTCTAGGAGCGGACAGAAATGACAACCATTTGAAAATTTTTTTCCAAAACGATATGTTAAAAATTTCCACAGCATAAAAGTAACATTAAACTACTCTTCAAAAGGGTCCCTAAGTCACTGGGGCTTTTACCCCATTTTGTTCTCCAAACTGTATTATTTATGTGTCATTGTCATGGATATCAATTGCCCAAATCATAGTATTTACAGTACCATAGTATTGAGGCTGTAAAAAACACCCATGTGCCTCCCCTAGGGTGTAAGTTCCCTGAGTCTGTAACAATATGGGATCACGAGTTCTGACCTCAAGAAATGAAGGTACAGAAGTAGGTCTCTATATTTATGATATATAACTCCATAACAGTCCCCAGAGAGGTTTGATAAACCTTTAAAATCAGGAGTAAAGAATTCAGCCAGAGTATGTGCATATTTATTCTTTCTGTATCACAGGGGAAGTATACAGAGAACTCATTCAATATGCTACACTTTCTCTACAACTTGCATCTGAAATTTGCAAAACTAGTCTGAAAGGTGCTGCACCTGAAAATATTTCATGTTTTGTCTGCTGGTTTTGCCTAAAGGTTTGGGGTCTTTGGCTTTTTTATAAATTTTCTTATGACACAAAGCCCAACCACTATCCTTTGTCAGTGAACATTTGAAGTTTTTGGTTTTTATTTTCTTATTGTTGCTGACAGCATTAAAAGTTGATTGCATATAAGCAAATATTGTAATAAAAATGTAATGGGTATTAATGGTTAAATTGATTGTTTATAGTGTGGTCTCTAAAGCATCTGAAACTCTCAGGTGAATTTGCTGTCTCCAAATTTAGGTAGCTAAACAAATGAGTTTTTACAGATTTGCAGACAGCCACAGTAGCTGAAACAGATTTTGCAGGCAAGAGGTTTACTATATACTGTACAGCCTTAACTGAAACATTTATTAAATCACTTATTGTCACTCACTGTAAATCACTTTTCCAATACTTTGGAGATTGAATTGTTGCTTACACAGCACTGGGAGTAGGCACAGTACTCCACTGGTGTCTGAACATCATGAAGAAATTCACCATCTAAATAATATACATGTACACAACCAAAACAAAATAAGAAAAATTTAGATGCCCAGGAGCAATTGCACTGTGTTGTAAGCAATGCACCAATTTCAAAAGGACCATTGTACCAGGGAAAGTTAGCAACACCAAACTATTCAATCTGTGTGCTGTGCTTTTGAAAACAAATAGATCAAATGATTGAAACAGAATCAAATGCTCTTTCAATGAGTTTCCATTAGTCCATTGTTAGTTGCCTAGACAGCCCAGGTCTGATTCCAGACAGTGCCATACCATCACAGACTTGGGGCTAGAAGTGTGAGAGCAAAAGTGCACTCACTAAAAAGGTCTGCAAGGTAAATGTTTTCATGTCTGTGATTGAAAGCTGAGGATAGTTAGGCACCTTGTGGTGAAAATCAGTTCATCTTTCCTGACATCTTCTCTTGTTACCCATCTGGGAAGGCATATCTCACATGTGATCAAAAGAATCCCCTTTCTTTGTACATGGGCCATAGGCTGTTCTCATGCCTCATGCGACCCCTCATCGAAGTAAGAGATCTGACTGGATTTTGAAGTGTGCAGGGTCCCCGCTCAGTGATCTCATCTTCCAGTTACTACAAGCATGGTGCTTAAGCCTGTGCTACAGCAAGAAGCAGCTGTCGTGGGAAGATTTATGGATTTTTTGACTCTGTCCCTTATGGTGCCATATGGAATTGAAGTCATGGATCATTTATGTAGTCAACTTAGATTACATTTTTTTAAGGATTTAGAAACCCTAGGACTGCAACCACTCTATCCTTGTTAACTGCTTTGCACTAAGTTACCAGTTCTGCTGAGTTGCCAATATATTCCCAGCTTGCTACAAGTTTTGATGGAGACATAGATATATGCATAGCAGCACTGTGTAGGAACGATTGTTGGGACTTCATGCTGCTTCTACAAGTAGTGTCCCTCTGACTGTCATCAGACTCTTTTTCAGTTCTAGTTTTAGTATAGTAACACAGGAGTAGTCCTTCAGAAGTCACAGATGACTTCTGAAGCTCTTTTTATTAATAATAAATTGAAATAAGAAAAAAATTTACAGTCACTCCTTTCTTTCATTGCTTTTCAGTTAAATAGAGATTAGAGATATTAGGTGTGCTCAAAAGAGCTGTATAACTTCTCAAAGATGCCACCAAATCTGCAATAGATGTTGGGCTAGCTGTTTCGACCCATGAATTATCCAGCACTTATTGCAGCATGAAAGTCTTCAGAGAATTTGGAACTACCTACTGTGTCTATTGCATAATATGCAGAGTCTGAACTCCTAAAGACTGATACAGGAATTTAAAAGATCTGTGGTTCTTTAAAGTGTGTTGGATAACATTAAAGATTATATGATGCCAGTCCCAGAAAAAAAAAAATCCTACTGATCTTCCTATGATATGGAAAAGGGAAGACTAAAGAAAAAAAAAAGCATTAAAAAAGTAGAGAACTTTTCAAAAGTAGAGTAGAAAAGTTAGAAAAAACCTGTGTGTAAGCCTAAGTATTTATCTGTTCATGGTGTTGCTGAAATAAAATTTGCTAATTTTTTGAGGAGTTGTTTTGTGACCCTGTCCTCTGCCCTCTCTTGTTCAGAGGCATGCACAGTATGTTTTCTGAATTGTTTTATGACTGAAAATGGGAAGTAATAAACATTTCTGAGTCTGTGTTTTGAGTCTGTATGTCAGTCTGGAAGATATTTTCTGGATTCACATTGTGACAGGATGTGTACATCCCATTCCTGTTCTGTGAAAACCAATAGTAGCAGGATACATACACATAATCCTTAAAACAAACGAAGCTTTGCAAACAGAGTTTTAAAACTAGTAAATGTTGAGGGTTTTTTTCCCCATCTGTGTATCATCCAAAAGCACACAGTACCTCTGGTGCCAATTAATCTAATTGGTTTGCTTATTTGGTCAATGTTTTCAAGTGCCACTAAACACTCTCAGACTTTGGCATGCAATTAAAGAAGATGATTTCAGTAGTTAAAAAGAAATAAAAAGGAGGAAAAAGGGACAATTAAACTGTAGTTGTGAGATGTCTTTGTGAGAGCTCGTGACTAAATGTGTATATGTTTATACAGATACATGCAAAAATATGAGTCTGTAACTGATTTGGAACATTAAATAGTTTCAAGATTTTTGTCTTTTACTAAAATTTCTTTGAAACATTAATAATGTACTGGCTTTTTAGAAAGATGGTTCTTTTTTCTAGCATTCTTTGTTTTTCAGTTTTGATTCCTTTCTCTTCCCTTTTCCTTTGTCTCTTGTCTTTACAATTATATCCTGCTCCTGTTTCAAAGACCATGATGGAGGCTGACAAGGAGCAGATTAACAGTGAGGTGGAAGAGGATGTGTGGCTCTCTAGGTCAGCATGGCATTTGCAGTGTTCCTTCAGCAGCAGTGGACAGAAAATGAAGGGGTTTTTTATTTTCAGCATAGTGTTTTTTTAAATCGCTGTTTAAAAAAGTTCTTGCCTACAGGAAACTGATAATACTGCATTGCAGTGTCCCAGAGAGTGAGACTCTGTGCAACAAATGAAACCCCCCTCTCTAAACATTGCTAATTGTACTTGAGTGTGTTGTCCTGAGCACAGGCTCATTACCTGGTGCATAATACCAATTCACACACTGTTGCCACATTCTCTTTATAGAGAAAAGCAAGGCACAATTCTTCCCAAGAATATTTCTGAGATTTACATTCTCTGGACATCAGAGAAAGGGAAAACACAATTCTTATCACTTGCTGTGCCTGTGTTGTGCCAAAGTGGAATGCAATATGGAGATTATTTACCCGAAGTGAGGATGTTTTGTTCCCTTGGCCTATCAGGGCCAAGAAGTGTGTGTGAGTTGAGACTGTCACGGGACAGTCACAAGAGAATCAGAGATGAGTGTAGTTCTGTGCAGTTGTGTGCAGAGTGAGTGCATGGCAGATTCAGTCTAGATGTACGTAATATAGTACAATAAAGTAATTAAAGCCTTCTAGTAAGATGGAGTCAGATGCATAATTCTCTCCCCTATGTTGGAGTCGCCTTTGATTTGTAATACACACACGCTTTCAATTTTCATTCTAGTTTGCTCAAAGTAGGTAGCTGGATGGTAACCCATAAAAAGCCTGGCTCACCAGTCATCAGAACTTTGCAATATTTATGCTTTTTCTTAAACAAATACATCAACATTCATTGATTACAAATTACATAATGTTACATAACTTTTCTATTAATTAGTACTCAAACCCCTATATGCTAGGCTCAGATCTTAAGGGGCTTAATATCAAGGGCAGAGCAGAAGTCCGTTCAGACTTTGAAGGCTCCATCCTTGAGTACTGAGACCTCCAGCTTGCTCTCTCCTCTGTGTAGAGGTCCTCTGCCTGCGCCAGAGAGCCCCCAGCTGTCCATAACCATCCCCTGGCAGCAGATATCCAAGGAGCTGTTTGGAGGACAGGTGTCACCTTCCTGTCCCATACTCTGGGTTTCTCAGGTCTGCCGCTCCAGACACCATGAGCTTGCTCTGCTGTGTCTGACATTGTAATCTGATGAATCTATGTTTCTTCCAGCCTCCCACCCTCACTCCATGATGCCTCATATAGCAAACAAGACTAAAGCCTGAATGAAAAAAATTAAAAAAGATACAGACACCAGGTTTTAAACTATATGAGATGCAGTAACTTCACAGTGGAAGAAAAGTGTCTCCTACTATGCCAAAGACTTTGGTGAGGATGTAGAAATTTACTAATGGCTGATAATTAAACCCCCACTCTTTCAAAGAGCAATGAAATATAATTGCAGTAGAAAATTAAATGTGTGGTTGGTTGAGTGAAATTTCATTTTAAGCAAATTACGTATAAATATGCAGAGCAGAAAAGAAAGTTAGCTGATTACTTATTTTTTATTTTTTGTACTGTAGTTTCCTTTTACTGGGCAATCTTTTTATGGATATTATAGTAATACTCTAAGAGAGATATGGAGAATCACCATATTTGAAGCTAATGGCATAAAATACAGTAATCTATCTATTGGTAGTTTGAATCATGTGAGTAATTCTATGCCAGCAAATGTCTTATGTCCCTGTGCTAGTCCCTTTAGAGAAAATGAGTATTCACCATCCTAGGTTTCCTAAAATGGAGTTATATACTTAGAAGCCTGCAGTTTGTTTATGTTTCTTTTCAAATTAATGGCACATTGTGGTTGTATTCAATTAAGCCTTTTTTTCCAGCCTTTGCAATCTTCAAAACATCTTCATGGGTTTTGATCTTCACATAGCTACATTTCTGCTAATTAGATTCAGCCTTGCACTGAATACACTCTGGTGTATAAATGCTAAAATAAGAAAAATAACTACTTGAATGGTGCCTCCTCAGCAATATTAAAGGCAAGATAGCACCACAGTTTTTTTGTATATATATATATATGTATGTATACACACACACACACACACACACACACACACACACATATATATACACCTATATATATACATAGACATATATAATATTTACATATAATTATATAAAATATACAAAAATATTTAAAGTATAAACATAAATATAAACTAAAAAATATATACATATACACATGTTCAAGAATCCACTATATTTTGCTTGGCTACTAATTTTCACTGCAATCACCGAAAAAAATGTAGGGTGAAAGGGTCTCCCTTTTCTTCCTTAGAGGGAACTAGGAGGTTATAATATGTGAGACCATGGGGAGTCCATAATTACAACACTACTACGCATTTTTACTGTTTATGAAATCTTTGTCAGGCTGAGGTGTTTTTAGTCTAAGGCCTTGCTTCTCACAGGAGCCACAGAAAATCCTTGGGAGAAAGGCGAAGGGAACAGGGACAAACAAGTATTAACTAGTTTTTACTGAAAGTCTAGTGTCTCATGAACCTCAGACTTCAGGACACAGTTTTCTTTAGACAAGGTGGTTGCTGTCTTCAACCACCAATAACACACAGGAAATTTGTCTTGACGGCAAATTTAGGGACAGGGAACAAGACTAAAAGGAGGAAATTAAGAGAAAGTAAGTATATTTATTTTCCTGTTGTATTTATGAGAAAGATGGAGTGAATAAAATGAACAGAGAAAACTTTCCATCTACTGTTTGTCTGATTTTTAAAATTGAAAGTACTCTGAGAAGAGCAATGAAATACACAAAGCATCCTAATGCAAAGTGTCTGTCACAGGCCAGTGTCATGTCTGGGAGCCAGTGGGCCTTCCTCTTTGATGAAGGGATCACAATGACGATCAGTTTGCATGGGTTAGGCCCTTACTCCTCTAAAACCAAATGTCAGAGTTCTCAAGTTCTCAGCAGTATTCCCTGTTAGATGCATATGCAGTGGGTTGTGAGTTGTCTTCATCATCTAGCTTTACATCTGATTTTTTTCTGATTTTATAGGCAAATGAATCTTTTTTGCTATGGATCATAATGGAAAAAGATAGGACAAAATAGATACAGTGAAAAAGAGTACTTAGATCTTAAATTCCTCTTGACTTGTTCTCTGTCACTTCATATTTTATGAAAATGGAGGAGAAGGTTGGAAACATCTGCACCGTTTGTTTTTGTTTGGTTGGTTGGTTGGGTTTTTCCCCCCAAAGAACTATACAGTTGATTTGCCTTTTCAAAATGTCACCCTTTTTTTGGTAGTAAAATAGTCAAGGAGCCATTGAGACAAATATATGAGAATTCTGTGTCTTAAATATTAAGTCTCACATATTCAGAAGAAGTTCTTGTTTCAGAGTCAAAAGCAAGTGTTTCTAGTGTTAGTGGTTATGATCTAAATATATTATGCCTTATGAAATCAGTGCACACTGAGAAGCATGCAAGATAGACAATTGCTTGGCAGTTATCACCCCCAGCCCACAAAAAAAAATTCAAAACCCTGTGAAAAACCCATCTAGAAACACCACAGAAAATTATCACCAAAGAAGCATAGAATTATGTGATAAATAATCTCCCTATGAATAATTTTAGTAGTTCTGCTATAAATAATGGGCTCAAAGCATTTGGTCATAAGCTCAGAGAAACAAGTTACAGTATTTTCCTGGCTTTCCACCACTTTTGGCTGGGATACAAAGTACTGTTCCACTCAAGGGTTAGGTTTCATTACCTCAGTTTTAAATAGGTACAAGCCACTATATAAGGGGTAATATAGTGTTAGAGGAATAGCTTTCAATATTATTCATTAATTTAGATAATATTTGATTTTTGTTGACATAGTAAATTTTCAGCCTTTCTGAAAATCAAGCCTTACATAGCCAATGGGTCTGTAAAAACAGCCCACCAAAGGTCATGTAGACAGGTAACACTGACAAGGAGCAAAGTCATGGACTTGGGCATCGTGGAGTATCTCCACCAGATAGCAATATAAGGATTGCTTGCTGTAAGCAGTTCCTTCAGACCTTGGCTGATGACCTAACTGCCTTCTGATAGATCCATTCCCTAACAGACTTCTTCTATTTGCAAATCAAATACCTATAAATGTTAGCTGAAATGTGGGAACAGTCTTAGTGGTTTATCATTTCATTCTGGGGAATAGCGTGCAGTAAATCAAGGTAAGTAGTCAGTAGCCTATTATTGTAAATGCTTCAAAAACAGTCTTGAAACAATGTTTACCTTTTCACTTAAGGTAGTTATTCACTGAGGTGCTATCTTGTGGTAAACCTAAAGGAAGGATTCAGCAGGCCCAGCATATGTTATAATCTGTAATCAAAATGTAGATCAAAGTTTGGAACTAAGAAGAAGTATTCTTTCAGACTTTTTTTTTTCTGCTATCATAAAACCCATTCTTTAAAGTTTCCCTTCTTTTCTAAAAGAATGAATATAAATGAATACTGTTTCTTTTGTGATATTATCCTAAGTACCTTGCAGGCATTGTACCCAAACTGGTTAAAAAAATTAATCTTAAAGCACGTTTTTTCAGACTATGATCTGGAATGCAAAGATGATAATTATGCCTTGGCCTTAACGCATCTAGAGCCCTGTTTAACAAATAATTTTCTTTTATTTGAGAATATGAATTACAAGTGTTTGGACTGAGCCTTTTTGTTATTATTAAAGATTTCTAATTTTTTTATGTTCTCTATGTAGTAAGCTACTTTGCATAAAGCTTTCTAAATAATTATTTGTGGCTGTAGTACAGATAGACAAACTGCACTTTTTAGATTTATTCGGGACAAGAGGCCACAGTCTTAAGCTGTGTCAGGAGAGGTGTAGGTTGGATATTAGGAAGAATTTCTTCACAGAGAGAGTGATGGGGCATTGGAATGGGATGCCCAAGGAGGTGGAGGAGTCACTGTCCCTGGGGGTGTTTAAGGAAAGACTGGGTGTGGCATTCAGTGCCATGGTCTGGTTGACATAGTGGTGTTCAAGCACAGGTTGGACTCCATGATCTCAGAGGTTTTTTAGGTCCAACCTAATTGATTCTGTGTGATTCTCTTATTTCTTACCCATGGCAACACCATGTGATATCTAGAAATTACTCTCTGTATTTTAACTAGTGCCTTGTCTTCAGCAGAGATGTTGGATGCTAGTTTAATGGTCTGTAAACCATTTTGTAGAACCAGGAGGAGCTATTAAAACAGAGGTCTCATCCCTTGGTGAATGGAGTTCAAAATTTCATTCAGTTAATTCTGAATTGAATGTAACAGGGAACACAAAATGTTGTCTGCCTGGCAAAGCACTGACTTATCTTTCTATTTCTTGTTTTGTGTTATTCTGTTTTAGAAGATGAAAGTGAGAAGCAATATATGCAGTGAGCTTTACAAAACACAGATATGGCACAGTGAAATGATATGACCTTATAAATGCTTTCCTAGCTTATGTAAATACAATCTGTTTTAAACACTAGCACAAGGTTATTGATGAAACAATACAAGTGCTAAACTTGGTGATTTTCCAAAATATCTTTGATTATTTCTAAATCCTTGAGAATTTAATTCTTGTAGGGTTTTTTTCTGAAATCTTACCTCTTTTGAAAATAACTTGTGAACTTAGGTCATTGACATTTTTGCCCTGCTAAGGCACAGGCTCCGTTGGCTGAAAATATACAAACATATTAACGTATGAATGAGTGCACTCCATGTTATTTTCTTAAATGCCCATTCAGTACTTCCTTTAGCACAATTACAAGACTGCAGTAACTTGCAAAATACATTGTACTGTGTGAATTTCTGTCCATACACCATTAATAGGGCTGGCAGTACATGGTGCTGCTGCTACTGTGTCAGATACCCACCAACAACAGGTGGGAATAGACAGGCTAGATAAGAAACCATACCTTAGGTTATCCCTGAACATATTTTTCTGCAAAAATCATCTGCAAAACCTCTGCTTTTCCACATGGAAATTCAGAATGTATCTCTAGACATACTGTAAATGTCTGCATTTAAGTCCAGCTTGCACTGTCTCCACTCTCCAGCATATTTGACACTTAGTGATGCTGGATAGCATCTCTTCCTGGCAAGAGGTTCTGCAAGTCTTAACTTGGTCATGTTTCTGCTGCCTACCTAGCCCTCATGCATCCTCCAAATCAAAACCTTTACCTCTAATACCTTGAAAATACAGCCCAGCATTTTATAAGACACCTCCCCTTGCATCTGGAAAGCATAACTATCATGCAGCAATAATCCTTAGAATGGACCAAATATTTTAGTTCAGCTAGAGACCAAAATCAAATGCCACTTTATTTACTTGGTTTCTCATCATACACAGTCTGTGTAACACATTTTTCTCATTGCTGAGATATGCAGTGAATCCTAGTCATGGACATCTGTCACAACTGAAGGCTGTATTTGGATCTTTCTGTCAAGCACCACTTTCAGACAATCTGTGTTCTGCCTATACAATTTCCTGTCATACTTTAAAGGGAAATGATACGCTATGCTTTTCTGTGGAGCTATGCACATTTCTGCTGAAATCTTGTATCCCAGACTTTGTGACATTTGAATGCTGGATGTAACGACCTCAAAGTCAAAGCACACTAATGTGGCTGGTACCCAGACAATGGCAAAAGATTGAAATTCTTACTAACATTTATTCAGACATATCCTGTGCCATGAGAAAGGGGAGAAATTGGTAAGGCATTTTGAAGCTAGCAGACCAGACTGGTTAAATTGCCTAACAACTGATGTTAGTATGTATCTGAGAAAGACAGGGTACAACTTGCTCATGAGCTGAATCCAGCCTTGTGAGACTTCTTGCTACCATTCTGCCTGTAAGTTATCAGAGTTCTGGTTTGGGATATCTCCTTGGCATACTGGACATGCCACTCATGATTTTCCTACAGCTTACATACTTCTGGTATTTCAATGGAAGTTCAGCGAAGAAAACATTGCATTACAGAACAACTATGTTGGCCTACTGTGTTCAAATTGGAATTTAATAAGTAGATTTTTTTTATAATATCTTTTTATATAATTGCTGTTTTCAGAAGATAATATTTTTCAATTAAAAATTTCAGTCTAGGGGTAGTCTGTTAAAAGGAAGGACATTACAGTTCAAAATATATCAGTATTATTCTTATTAAACAAAAAAAAAGAAGTATGGCTTTTATTGTCTTTGTTACTTTAAGAAAAGTTGATAACAATTGGTGTTTACTTCTTAAAATAAGATGAAAAATTGAAGAGTTCAGACAAGTTCATGATATCTGAAGCACTCCTCATGACTCATGTTGATTTACATTTGACAGGCTTTTTCCTATACTACAACTGGTTCTTAAAATGTAGGCATATGATTAAAGGTAACTTTTTTCCCAACATTATTGACCTCCTGTAATTACTGTGCTAACAGGAGGTGCAGAAATTCGGGAGTTTATTAAAGACACTGCATTGACTTAAGCTGCCTAACCATAAACATTGCACTCAGTAACACTCAGGAACATTCATGACCTTATGCATAATAAGCATGATGAACTGAAGGAAAGTTTTGAAGAGCTGACATTGAAAACACTGGGGGCATGGGGAACACTGTTTGCTTTACAGAAACAAACTGATGAAAATCTAATAATTTCTGACTTCAGCAACAGTTTTCCTCTCCATGCTGTGCCCTGATTGTATTTCAAGTGGATGAAGCGTGCAAACCAGTCAGCTCTCTGGGTCCATAAAAGTGAGAGGGGCTGTAAACTTAGCTCAGCTGTACAAGCAAACCTGCTGTCTGGCATCAATTCTGCTTGGTGTAAGTAGGAAATCTGAAACAACTGCAGCTCTTGTGGTAGAATATTCATGTGGAGTGGACAGTGAAATGCCCAGATTCCTTATTTAAACACTAAACATCTTGATACTATTAGCCAGCAGTGTTTTGCTTTTGAAAATGGAATCCTGATAACACTCTCGTCTTCACATTGTAAGCTAATAAATGTAAAGAATTTCATACATCATATCTGTAGCTGATGCATTTTCTTCTGCTTTGTTGCCAGTATTTGTGCAGTCTAGCCTCCTCATATGAGGAGGTCTTGACATTTTTATTATGTATTATCTCCATAATCTATGGAAAAACCATGGTAAATCTCAGTAGAAAATGTTATGACAGCCTTGAGAACCTGGGTCTTCATTTTGTCTTGGGAATGGTAAGTTACTCTTGCTTGTTCTCTCCTCTGGAATTTGCAAATATGTGCAAACTGTAAAAATTGCAAAAAAAAAAAAAAAAATTCAGGTGCCTTTTGGGCTAAACCTTTGGTATGATCAGACTAACTGAAGTGTAAAATATATTCTAAGTCCTCTCTTCAAAATAACTGACAAGAAGCATTACTTAAGAAAATGAAACATCTGTGTGTCTCAGCAGCAGATGGGTATGCTTTGATGTTGCCTAGATGAAATTACATTTATTGTGCGTGTTTTTAAAATGGGCCCATCGAAGTGTTGATACCAGATCTAAATGCTTAAATTTTGCATATTAGAGATTAGTCTTGTCCTGTGTCACTGTCAAAAGTGCCAAGAAAAGAAATTTATCTCTGCCTTTTATTTCTATATGAAGCTATACTGAGCTACAATTGCAACAGGGCTGGAAAGCCTAAGTTGGTTGTCATAGACCAAATTTATTCTCTAGGAGAAGGTGAAAGAGAATGCATTATATTATCTTTTTTTCTTACCTGCATAAAGCAAGGGAAAATAGATCCTTGAAAATATGGCAATTGCAATGTGGAATGTTTTATTTTTTGTGGTTAAGCCAAACACAATACCACATTATGTAATGTCAATAAATTAAAAAATCCATGCAGAAATAGGGCACTGTTTCCTCTCTCAGGGTGAATTTAGAGCTCCTCCCACAGGCATGATTGAAATGCTTTCCTTGACCATAGTTCAGTGTATCATTACTATCTCTAAACTTTGACTGATTAAGCCATAGGAAAGAAAGAAAGAAAGGAAAGAAAGGAAGAAAGAAAGAAAGGAAGAAAAAAGGAAGGAAGAAAGGAAGGAAGGAAGGAAGAAAGAAAGCAAAGAAAGAAAGGAAAGAAAGAAAGAAAGAAAGAAAGAAAGAAAGAAAGAAAGAAAGAAAGAAAGAAAGAAAGAAAGAAAGAAAGAAAGAAAGAAAGAGAAATAATATCTCAACTTGTGACAGTTTTTTCATCTCTTCCATGAGATCCTATTGACATAGTGTAGTTCAAGAAATAAGCCGCAGCTGGAAATCCCTTTGCTACATTATGTGGATTTCTAGGTATTTTTCAAATGGAAAAGGAAGATGACTCTTAGTAATCCATATGGGATACTTCACCCACATCCTTCCAGGAATGGGGATGCTGAAACAGATTTGTCGTGAGAAGCCATTAAACTAGCTACTTTTTTTTTCTGAAATCGTGCTGCAAAATATACTGGAAGAGATTACAGACCTATTTGAAAGCTGCTGGTGTACCTGAACCCTTAGTAACAATCCTTTCAGTGTAATCTTTTCTCATTGTCTCAAACACAGGGCTATATCAGTGTAAGGTCTATGTAGCAGAGAAAACATATGGGCATTTTCCTGACCAAGGGGCAGAATCATCCCATGTCCTAGGCTGAAGCTAGGAAAGCTATGATCAGGCAGATGAGTCAGGCTCAGGAAGCAACAACTGGTGGACAAAAAGACCTGGCCATGATATGGGCAGATCTGTGATAGAAAGAATTGAACTGAAGTTCAGCAATTTCTTTTCGTCTCATTGCTGATGAAAAAGCTTTTTGTCCATTTTAAGTCACCTGGGGAAAAGTCAACCACCAAACCACAGACCAGAATAGCTATTCCAACAAAAACAACAACAAAGATTTTTGCTTCTGTAAGTTTTCTGTCACAGATTTTACAAAAAGTTACTGCTAACTAACCACCAGAAGATATGTCTGTCACTAGCTTGCAAGGCTAATCCCAACACATACAGAACAGTTTAAGATGGAAGGGATCTCTGAAGATCATGTAGACCATCACATCTTGCTCAGAACAGGCTTAACCACTGCAGATTGCTTGGATCATGGTCCAGTCAGGGTTTTAGAATTTCCAAGGGTAGAGACTTCACAACCTCACTGGGCATCCTAGTCCAGTGCATGACCAACCTCACCACAATCAAGGGTTTTCTGGTGTTTGGGTAGTATTTCCCAAAATTCAGTTTGTATCCATTTTCAGGTGGTCTTTAACTGGGCATCACTGAGAAGTCTGTCTCAGTCTTCTTTACACCTTTCTATCAGATAATTATGCACATGCCTCTCAGCTTGCTCTTCTGCAGACTTTATAGCTCTCTCTCAGCCTTTCCTTGTATAAGAGATGCTCTGGTTTCTTAACCATTTTCCTGGCCTTTACCATGCTTTCTTCATTATGTCCATGCAACCCTTTTTGTGTAGAGAGCAGAACCTGACCAGCACAAAGATGTGTCTCAGCAGCACTGGGCAGAGAGTAAGGATCACTTCCCTGCACCTCCTGGCACTTGCCTAATGGAGCACGAGAGGCTGTTTGCCTTCTTTGCTGCAAGAGCACATTGCTGAGTCATAATCAAATGCTGCCCACAAGGACTCTTCAGGACTTCCTCTGAAAAGCTACTTTCCAGTCAGTCAACACCCAGGCATGTGCTGGTGCAGAAGTCCAGAATCTGGACTTCTCTCCAGATCCATGGCTTGACGTTTTCTTTCATCAGTCTTGCTGCCAATTGACCTGCAGATAGACTTTATACTACTGAACACAACTCTTTAAGCCTGGCAGTTAAGCCAGTTTTCATAATGTCTCACTGTCCATTTATCTGACTTCAGCTTCAGTTATAAGAGACTGTCTCAAAAGTGCTGCTAAAGTCAACAGTAAACAAGATGTACTGATATCCCCCATCCACTGAGACTCACCTCTTAGACAACCACCTCATAAAGGGCTAAGTGTGACTTTGTCTTTGTAATGCTGGTCTTCATTGCATTACAGAGGAACATATGCAAACCTTTGGAGAACTCCGTAAAGTCAGTTATTATCTGCGAAAGTAGACTGGCCACCAGCTATCTAGAGCACAGAAAAAAGAAGAAGTATTAGAATTGTTTCCTTCAGGTCATGCGAAAGGTCAGTAGCAGAAAAGGAACCAGAACACAGATTTCATGACCAAGACTTTTTTAGTGCCATCTTTACTGCTTCCCAAAACCAAAGAAATGAAGGAGAGTCACCATATAAAAGAAAAAACCAAACCAAAAACAAGATCCAAAACCTACAGACCCTGGAAACACTGACCTCAAGTGTTTTGCATTTAAAATAGTTACAGAAGCTTGTAATTCCCCTCTTCTTTTTCAGTGCCTCAAACAGAGAAACTCATTGTCCTGGCAAACATTCCTTTTGTCTGTCTCCATCTTTTTATGTACCACAAAGTATTGTCCTGAAGTACCAATTTTGTATTCAGCCACTGAATGCTTGAAAGATTATGATTTTGAGTCTTTGACCATATATGGGATCCTTTCTTTTCATCTGCAGCCACTAGTGTTCTACCTCTCAGCAGACTTGCTGCAGCCACATGTGGCAAAGGCAGAGCCCCCACATTGTGCTAGTCTCACACACAGTACACACATGTGGAATCAGGTAAATAAAACCTGTATATTAATAAATATAATGGAAACACATTGTGAAGAATGTAGGAATAATGCTTTAAAAAGGAACTTTCTAAGATTTCTCAAACAGTATGTCTGAGATTATGTTGCTGGGAAGTCAGAGGCACATTTTAGGAAAAACAAACAAACAAACAAACAAATCCCCCATCAAACAAACAACAACAACACCCTGGGGAAAGGGATCTGTAGTTCCTGGTTGATGGCAAGTTGAACATGGGTCGGCAGTGCCCTGGCAGCCAGGAGGGCCAGCCTTGTCCTGGGTGGCACCAGGCCCAGCATCGCCAGCCAGGCAAGGGAGGGGATTGTCCTGCTCTGCTCTGAGCTAGGGCAGCCTCAACCCGAGTGCTGGGGGCTGGTTTGGGAAACACAATATAAAAAAGGTAGTAAAGTATCGGACTGTGTTCAAAGGAGAGCCATGAGGAGGTGAAGAGCTTTGAGGGGAAGGTGTATGATGAGCTGAGCTGAGGTCTCTTGGTCTGTGCAGCTGGGGAAGATGAGACTGAGGGGAGCCCTCATTGCAGCTGCAACTTCCTCATGAGAGGAAAAGGAGGGGCAGGCACTGATCACTTCCCTGTGGTGACAGTGGCAGCACCTGAGGGAATCGCCTGAAGCTGGGTCAGGGGAGGATGAGGCTGTGTACCAGGCAAAGGCTCTTCCCCCAGAGGACGGGTGGGCACTGGAATAGGTTTTCCAGAGTCACAGCACCAGCCTGACAGAGTTCAAGAAGTGTTTGGACAATGCTCTCAGTTGCAGACTGTGACTCTTGGGTGGTCCTGTGAAGGACCAGGAGCTGGACTTTGATTATACTCATGAGTCCCATCCAACTCAGCATGTTCTATGGTTCCATGATTTTATGAATAAGAAAGGGAGCAAAAATATTAACAATAGAAAATAATGTTTGTAGAAGAAGAAAGATGTTCTTACAATCAGTGCAAACTGCTGAATATTTGAGTGCTTGCAGATTTTTCACTGCTTTTTGTCTAGACAGTAAAGGATAATTTGATTGTGACTTCCCTATACCTTTAGCAGTGAAGATCCTATATTCTGCATTGGATCTTCAGTGATATTAAATATTCAAAGCGGCTTTTGTGTTTCTAACTTTGTTTTACAGCACAGCACAGTGACCATGCTGTGGTTACCTACAGAACAGGAAGCCAGGTGTTCTGCTCCATCACTGGAAAATGTTAGAAGCCCTGAGTACGACTCAAAAAGAGAAAAGAAAGCCGACATGAAAACCACCCCCCACCCCACCCTTGAGCAGGTCTTGTCACCCTCAGTGTGCACTTAGCTTTATTCTAGAGGGCCTGGGGGAAGAATAGCTGGTTCAGATGCTGTGGACTCCCTGTCTTCTGGTGGGGGAACAGGTAAGAGAGAATTTAAAAATGATTTTTCCAGCCTGTGGAAAACTACACTGAGCAGCAGTCCTTCCACCCTGTGATGTGAGAGTACTTTTTTAAACATAGCTCTCTGCACTGATGTCTTTGCAAGCCAAATGTTGCCTTATCCGATCTTTCTGATCCTGAAAGAAAAAAGATAACACTTCAAATTTTGTTTTCTCTTTTTCCTTTCCTCTCATCACACACACAGTCTGTTGCCCATAAAGGCTATTACAAAGCCATGAAAAACTAGCAGGGGCACGCACCCTGTGTTGGCTGTAATTTGTTATTGCTGCAGCTGTCTGAAATTGTGAAGAAGTGGAGGCAGGGACCATCAGGCCAAGACACCGTGAAAGGACCTGAGATGTGGAACAATCCCCACTACTTTCACTGCACACAAGTTCTGCATCATCTGCAGAATCAGCTGTAATTCTAAAACTGAGCTTGAAGCTCTGAGCACTTACTGTGGTTTAGTTCTCCTGTCTCAGTTTGGTTTTTCTCTCAGGAGCACAGGCTGAAAAAAATGCATGGGATGGCTTAAAAAGGAGCTTGCTAGAAGCTTTCTCAAATTCAAGAGAGAAAGTAGTCCAAAGAGTTGGGCAGATCCTTACAATGACTTGCTGGCATGACTGGGTTTCATCAGAGATTAAATCAGAAATCAGTAATAACCTCTGCTCTGTAGGTCTCTTAATCTTGCCCTAGACAGCAAAAATGTTCTTGAAGTTATCTTCAGGCATACACAAATACATACACACAATTTATGGTAAAGAATTCCTACATGTCAGAATCACAGTGACTTACAAAAAAAAGTATTATAAATAAAAAAATCATAACACATAACTAAGCCATTTGCTTTTGAGCCTAATTAGTCCAACAAAATTTTCTTTAGTAAGTTAAAGTGAACAGTAAGATTTGGTGCCTTTTTAATAGCCAGAACAATCCTATGTGCGCCTATACATATCACAATTTGTTTTGGTATGTATAATCACAAAATAATTCAAAAGAATTTCCATTACACAGTAGAGTTCTCTGTTGTTAGATATTGGAATCTAGGAATTTAAATAATTCTTCAAACAAGTTGATCATAAGGAAAGGAATAATCTGTACTGCATTCATTCAATGTGCATAGTCAATGTACTCTTACTCAGATGCTTTGTGCATGCAGTTACATTCACACAGCCATTAAAATTCATGCTCATATAAGCATCTGTGCTCATATGAACATATGTGTTGCTCTTGAACTGAAAAAATAGTCTCTAAAGAAGGGAAGGGATGGTAAAGACCCTTTGCAATGCTGGTAGGACTACTAGTGGTTGAAATGGTGCAGTCCCAGAAGGATATAGGGAACAATGCTGAAGGGGGAGCCATGAACAAGTTTCCTTTCAAGTTTCCTTTTCAGCTCTGAGTCTAGCCACAGCTCAGTGGGGTGGTTATCACCATATTTATATAGTTATAAAATCAAGAAATGTCTATCAGTTAATATTGTTTGATTCCTGGAAATTAATAACATATGTATTGCATAGCAATGAAGGTGAAAGATGTTTGCAACATTCAGCTGTGTGTCTGTCTCTTGGGAAATTTTGATATCTTTCATTCTTCCTTCTTCAGGAATGTTTTCATCTTCAGCAAGCCTAGTGTGAACATACACCTGTGCACATTTGATATTTCAACCTGACTGTGAAATGAGCGGCTGTCTTCTGTGCTGCCTTAAATCCTTATTACTTCCCAAGCAGAAAAGGTTTCCAAGTTATTTACTTGACTATAGCCATTGTATCTAAGGACTCTAGTGCTCTTTTAAAAGGAAAATTAAATATGAAGGTCAGAAAAGCATAACTTATGGTGTATGGATAGAAGAAGCAAAGAAACCAGAAGAAAGATGGAAGCTGCCTCATTCTGGGCTCCTTCTGGTATGAAATCCAACTGTAGGTAGTGCCTGAAGTGTCTGCCTGGCAGGTATAGATTCTCCTTGTCCAGCAATAAGGAAATCTCAGAGTGATTCAAACATACAGATTTTCATGTTGATGCTGATTTGCTTTTCTCTTCTTCTTCACCAAGGTGTTCAGTGTGAAGTACTTATTACATGGTGTGATGATGTTAAGGTGGCCTGGATTAGAAAGAGCAGCATGACTGGACTAAGGGCAATTTATGCTGTAGTATAGGCACTGTCTCTTGGGTCACATCTCACATCATTTGTACTGATGATGCTGCTTTCCCCTCTCCATTCCAGTTTTACAAGGTCTCCATGACAACTACAGGAGCTCTATATTTGGTAAAACATTATTCCTGTTAAAGTGTTTCCAGTTGTGTTTGTGCTGAAGCAGGAAAATCCAAGACAGTTAGTATCACAAGGACAGGCAAGTGTCTTCAAACTGCACTGAGTCCATTCTGTGGATGGGAGAAACTTATGACTGATAGAAGCCTCTTTTTCTGTGGATCCACTGTTCCTGTCCAGACACCTACTGTGGCTGTGAAATACAGATGCTCCCCCAGTGTCAACACGGGAAACACCTAATCTTACATTGCCTGAAAGCAGCACCCAAGTTTCAAGCCAGAAATTAAGATCTTTATACTGTGTTTTGCACATGTTTCAGAACTGGCCAAAGCCCGTCTGCCCATGAAGCCTCTCTGGGCTGATGAACCTTCTCTTTTATTCTAATTCTTGCTTTTTAAACTTTTAAGGATGCAAGGGTAGGGGGATCATTTTTTTGCCTGTCTGTTTTTTGTTTTTGTTTTTTGTTTGTTGTTGTTGTTGTTGTTGTTTTGTTTTGTTTTCTCTGGTAATTCTACATTCATCCAGGTTACTACACTGAATATCCACAAAGTATGGACTAAAATTGTGCATTCATTTTTCTTTCCCTGTTGCAACTACTTTGAAATCCATTGGGCTATGTAGGAAACCAAGTATCACCGTCATGGTAGATATCCAGAATAGCTCAGGGTGCGGCACCAGCTGCTGGTTTGTCTTCTGGCAAGGAATTGGGGAATGGCTGGGAAACTGTGAAAGCTGAATAGTCTAAATTTTGTCAGCTTTTAGTATGCATATAATAATAATGCAGTAAGTAAACAGAAGTGACCTGTAAAATATGACACTAGGTTTACAAATAATTTCTGATGATAACAGTAAAGAAACTCTTTTCATAAGAGAGATTTTTCATAACTCTTTTCAATAAGGAGAGATGCCACATTTTATCTATACTAGCCAAAAATACTTGTAGTGTGAATCAGATTTTGGTATACCAGTAGCATACACAGAAAAAAAAGAACAAACTTTACTTATTTTTTAGATAAGGCTTTCTGTGTAAGAGCTTAACAATGTTGTATTCAGTGTATTTTCTAATGCACTGCTCTGTTCTTATTTTCTTTAACAAAAAACGAGGACAATACAAATATACTTAGAAATTGTTGCTCATGCATACCAAACATACAACTTTTGAGATTTTATTGTTCAGAAAAACAATAAATGCTGAACTAAAATCTGATGAACTTACTATTTTCTGGGTTTTTTTAGGTGCTGATGTGTCATTTGCTACACGAGGCATTAGAAAACAAGAAGTCTGAATTATAGAACTATTTGACTAATACCTGTCTTGTGTGTGATTTTGCATACCTGCAAAATTACTTATTTCCTTGAAGCATTTTGTATAATTGTCTGGGAGACTGAATCACAGTTAGTTTGGAAAGCTCTGTCTGTGGATAATAAGCATGCTCAGATACATGTTTTAACATGATAGTTTCTAGTTAGCTTATTATCCCAAGCAAGAGCCTCCCTAGAGCTGTCTGCTAAGGCGGCATCCCTCTGAGGTTTTTGTATCCTTAAGGAAAAAAGCTAAAAAAGAAATCTGCAGCCTAGTCTCACTGGATTAGCTTAAGCCATCTTGCATCACCGGTACAGCCAGTGAAATGGAGACTTTCACAGCCTGGGACAGCAGCAGGACATCCTGTTTCAGTTTAGAAACCACCCCTGTGGCCCCCCACCTCCTCACTAATAAAACAAAGGGACTCAAGGAATAATCTCTGGCCGAAGAGGCTGCTTAGACATTGATTGTCACCCTGGCACCCGGCCAAGCCCAGTGTGCCACAGAAATGGGCCCAGGAGGGGAGCGGCTGGAAAGCAGTCAAAGAGCACCGAAAATTGAGGTCATTAAACTACCACCATCAACAAAACTCTCACTTGTTCAGTCTTCCTTTCTTCTTGTTCGCCCCCCTCTTTTTTTATTGTTGGCATTTTTGTTGTTGTTGTTGTTGGGTGGGTTTTTTTGTTCTGGTTGTGTTTTTTTTCAGAGGGGGTGTTGTTTGTTTTTTGCTTGGTTAGTCTTTGTTTTGTTTGGTTTGTTTGGTTTTGTTTTGTTTTATTTTGTTTTGTTTGGGTTTTTTAAAAGAATGAATTCAATACAAAACTTTCCCCCAGGCTCTAATGGAAGTCCAAATCCGCTTATTTCTATTGCCCCAGTGAAGCTGCTCTTTTGTTCAGATGATTTTTTATGAACTTATGCATAACTTGTCTTTCTTACTCAAAAACAATAATAGTAATAATAGTAACAATAATAATAATAATAATAATAGTAATAATAATAATAATAATAATAATAATAATAATAATAAAAATAATGACTAGACTGTGAGTTTTTTGCAGAATGAACGGAAGAGTTTTTAAGCAAGAGTCTTGTGAGAGTCTTTGTGATGATGCTCTTACAGTTGCAGAATGATTTATTTGTTCTTTTTCAGAATATAATGAGGAAAGGGAAGAGTGGCATTTTTTACCATTTGAATGCTGGATTCCTGCTGGTGGAATTGATGTCAGTACACAGAAGAGACTGAAGCTAGGTTTATTTATTCCATTTGAGAGCCTGTTCTTTAGTAATGTTTTATTAATTCAGAAGAATATAAATGCTATGGAGATAGTAATTTTGAGCTGTATATAATTAGTGTGTGTACACTAGGAAATTTAAAGGCAAGCTATAGTAATCAGGGTTTCACCTCATAAGATTAAGAAAGGCTAAGAAAATGTTAAAATCTGCATTCAAAAAGCTTTGTCTTCACAGACAATAAAGAAAAATTGTCCAAAACACAGTGGCTTGTGTTATGTGTGACTCAAAAACCAGCCAACCAACCAAACAAAACCAATCCAGTCTGTTTAGCAAAAGAAGTTACTTGCATATATATATATATATATATATATATATATATATATATATATATATATATTTAGTAACCATAATTAGACTACATGACGGTAATAGCTCAACAGTGAGGGCTTAACAAGCAAAATTCATGAAGCAAGTAATGAATGTTTTGTCGGAAGACAGAGAGAAAGTGTAGATTGTGTTTAATTTTCCTGAATACTAGTTTTAGTTAGCATCAAGGTCCTTCCTCTGTAGCCATTTGGAGTGCAGCTTTGGAATTGGTCTTTTGATACAACACAGCAGTTAGGGTGACCATTCACCTGTCATCACTTGACATTGTGGAGGAAAGATGCAACTTGAGACATATCCTGACATATGGCCCAAAAGGAAAAGCTCTTTGGGAGGGGAGGAAACTGAGGGTGTGACTGATCAAAAGTATTATATTGCATCTAAAAATACCCTCTGAGAGTAGTCTTCATCTGGCTGGCACAGTCACGTTGTTTGTGACAATCTGGTAGGTCCTCTGGACAGATGAGGAACACCTATTTGGTGCAGCAAAATCTTGAGCTTTTTGAGAGTGGTTCTATGTGTTATGCAGAGCCTGAATTGTTGGGAGAGAGTGGAGCGTGTGTGTGACTGTGAGTGTGTGGTGTCCAGGGAGGACTTTCTGCATGACAGAAAAACAGCAGCTACTGGCTGTAGGTGTGTACATAAAGCACCTCCTGTGATCATAGGGATTTATAAAGCATACTTCACTGTAGCTGAGGTTTTAGGCAAGGTCCACTTTGCAACCCAAATCTGCCTCTGCAGAGAATCCTTGTTTTCAGTGCATTTGCTTAATGGGTCACAGAAACTTTAGCTTAAGCTAAAGGGCAATGCCAAGTTGAGCATTTGGAAGACAACAGTATATTTGACTGCAGTGCCTTTTTACTTACTGCATTACTATCTTTGCACATACAGAGAAATTTCTCAAATCTGCGTCAGATCAGCTCTTTAGTTTCATGTTCTCTTCTTCCCATTCACGGTCTTTCATACAGTAATTTAGTAAATGTATGTAGTAAATGCTTTCCTAATTAAACCTCCCAAAATACAGCTTATGTAAGTTCATTAGCCCAATGTGTATGATGCGAATGAAAATGTATTTGAATAAATGTACTACAAACACCCAACTTACCATTCACACCATTCCACCCCGCCCTTCTTACCCACTCACATTTACCCACCCGTTGGTGTGCTATACACCTGTGACATTTTGGAAGCAAGTAGGGTCACTGTGTGCCTGCAGCCAGGGCTCAGAAGACCTCCTTTTGTACCTTCACTGCAATTTCAAATTGATCTCCTGCTGCTTTTAGCCATTTTATATATTTTGTAATTGTTCCTGCAGTTTTGGTATTTTTAATCCCAATTTTTTTTAATTTTGGATGTTGTAAGTAACTTAGTCATAAAAATAAGGGAAAAGTAAGGCTATTGCCATTTTAAAAGAGCATAATGTGGTGCATACTGTGGACATCAGTTCATGTGAGAAAGCAGAATTGTGGTGTTTCTTGCAGACAGGTGTTTTTACAGAACACATTTTCCAAAATGTTACTGTCCTACTGAACCTACCAACTTGAAGGACAGCTAGAGAGCAATGCTGCTGAAACTCTGGTCCACAACAAGCTTTAAAAAAGGCATTTAAATCTCCCAGAAGAGATATGAGCACAGAGCTTGCAACTGAGCACCCAAACCCCACCTTTCAGTTAAGGTTTGTAGTTGAGTGCAGCATTCCTTAACACAGGATCCACCAAACTCTCTCTATCATTCCCCTCCACAGCAGGACAGGGGAGATAAAATGTAAGGAAAGGTTCACGAATTGAGATAAGGACAGAGAGACATCACTCACCAAGTACTGTCATGGGCAAAACACTCAGCTTGGGGATATTAATTGCATTTTTCCTAACAAAATCAGAGTAGGATAATACTCTGAAATCAAAATGGACCTTAAAAAAATGTTATTTCCACTCCTCCCTCCTTCCCAGTTCTACCTCCTTCCCCCCAGCAGCCCATGGAGACAGGGAACAGGGGTTATGGTCAGTTCATCACATGTTCTTTCTCCCACTGCTCAGGAAGGGGACTCCTTCCCTTGCTCCAGTGTGGGGTGTCTCCCACGGGAGACAGTTCTCCATTAACTTCTCCAGTGTGAGAAGTCCGTGGGTAAGTGGGACGTCCCCATCCCATGGGTAAGTCCTTCACAGACTGCTGCAGCGTGGGTCACTCTTCCACGGGGTGGAGTCCTTCAAGGACAGGCTGCTCCAGCCTGGGTCCCCCATGGATCACAAGTCCTCCCAGGAAAGCTGCTCTGGTGTGGGCTCCTCTCTCCCCAGGTCTGCAGGTCCCTGCCAGGAGCCTGCCCCAGCACAGGCTTCCCACGGGGTCCCAGCCTCCTGCCAGGCACCCCCTGCTCAGGTGTGGATCTCCTGCAGAGGCTTTAGGTGGATCTCTGCATCCCTGGGATCCTCCATGGGCTGCAGCTGCTTCACCATGGTCTGCACCACGGGCTGCAGGGGAATCCCAGCTCCAGCACCTCCTTCTGCAGTGACCTTGGTGTCTGCAGAGTTGTTTCTCTCACGTATTCTCTCTCTGCTCTTCTCTGGCCACAATTATGTCTGCCCAATCACTTTTTCTTTTATCACAGAGGTGTTACCACCATTTCTGATTGGGCCAGCCTTGACCAGTGACATGTTTGTCTGGAAGCCAGGCAGGATTGGCTCTGATGGACATAGTGGAAGCTTCAGACAGCTTGTCAAAGAAACACCGTCTGTAACCCCTCCTGCTATCAAATACCCTGGCCTTGCAAAGTCTGTACAATTTCCAAGAGGATTTGCAGGCCTACATTTTAGATATGTGTAAATAAATTTCTGGTTATAAATTTATTGCATTTACATGGACCAGAAATGGTGTCCACTCACACACTGCTGGCATTTAGCTTTGTCTCTCAAGTGAAATGCTTTCATCAGTTTTGGTTTTCACAGCCCTCTGGAAGAAAGCTCAACCAGGTACTGTTCAGCTGTTGCACAAAAAGAAGTGGTTATTTTTGGGAATAACTTTTTGGAAAAAAGGGGGTTTGCAAGAGTTAACCTGTGGCTGGGGAATGAAGGTTAGAACACTGGGAGTCTGTAAGTGGTAGCATCACTTAATATTGATACACATTGCATAATATGTGCACACATAATATTGTGTGCACATATTATTCAATGTTTAAAAATTGTGTCATCTCAAAATACAGTTTTCTTGTTACCTCAGCAGATCTGTCCCTCTGAAGAGCAATGGCAAAGACATCAGGCTTTTGTTTCTATGTCCAGTAGCATAATATATTTTCTATTGCAATGTTCAAAGCCTTAATTCTGTGGGTATGGAAAGATGTATTGTGGACTATCTCCCAAGTAGGCCGTACAGCACGTGTGCTTAAACTATAAAGCAGTTGATTATGTCTAATTACAAAAAGCATTGACTCCTGTATGTGTTGCTTAAGGTGTCTTAATGCAGACCTCCTTCCAAAACCTCCACTACTTCCATCAAAATGAGCTTACATCAAGTACTGGCAGCCACTCCTTTCTATTGCAACTTTCCTTGTCTTCACAGCTTTTGGATAAGGTTAGGTGCAAGGTCATCACAGATTAGCGTAGCTTCAGCTTACACTAGGCAAGCACACAGGACTGTAGGCAGTAGGCAAATGTAAGGAGGCAATCTACAATCTGGTGTGGAATCAGCTCAACATTAGTGTTCAACATGTGGGAATGGACTGGAGACTGGGGAATTAGCCATCCTTTCTTCCAGTTGTCTTTAGTCTAAGGTAGTTAACTTCTAATGCCTGCACTTTCTTCTCCTCAGACCACTACTCCCTGTGAGTGGCCTCCTTCTTCCTTCATAACAGTGAATTATGACATGCCTATCTGATGGGCAACTCACACATGCAGATGAAAATGTACAAGTGTCCTTGACGATGAAATGGATCAAGGACCGTTAAGAGATCTGCAATTCCCTTTCTTTAGAAATGTTAACTGGAATGATAATGAAACTTTATTGGAAAAAATGCAAGAGAGAACACTAAGGGGCCAAGGTCATATTTGAAGTGTATAGATGTGCTCAGTGTGTTAACCACAGACAGGGTTTTATAAAATCACACTCTATCCTTAAAGCGATTCCTCAAGCTTCTGCTCAAATATTTGCCTTGGATTGGAAAAGTCTTCAACAGGAAAGTTTTTAAAAATCACAGCATGGCCACAAAATATTTCCATTTCTGAAGCTTAACATTTTTCCATGTGAAAAAATCTTGTTTGGTTTATTGTGTTGTACTTTTTGGGATCAGTTTTTATTAAGCCTTAACCATCAGAAGGAACTGAAAACACTACTATTTTAACATCAGCAGCCCAGATGCCCTTGTGATGCAGTTTAAAAAGACTGAAGCAGTAGATCAAACATGGGTTGGAGAAACATGAAATAAATGAAAGGGACAGCAGTAGAGACAGGTGAAGGAGGGGGAGATAGCTGCCCAGACTTTCTGTTTGGTAGGAAACAGAAGACTGCTGAGTACATGCTTACCCCCTTGCTGCAGCTGCTTCTTTCTTGGCTTGTCATGTTTCCTCCCTGACTAACCTTGCTCAAACTACCTTACCGTGAGTCTGAGGAATTTTTCTTCCTTCTCCACTGCTCTCCATGGCCATCTATTTATTATTTCCTGGGTCCTTTTTATTCTGCTCTTCCCCTGCCCCCTTGAGCCAGCATCGAAAGAACCAATGAGAAAAGGGGCTCCCAAACAGAAGATAAGGGAAGGAACACAGTTTGTCTTGGCTGTGGCATCTCTGTTAGCTCTTAATGGTCGTATGATAAAGCAATGAGTAAAGCGAAATATGTGTGACATTCTCCTCTTTTGCTTTTAAAAACTCCATTTCAGTGTACGTACTTAAGGTTTTGTTATTTTTTTAAAGGTATTTATCAGTTTTGTTGTGTAGAGGGGGGATGAAGAAGGCTAAAGTGAGGATTCTACAAGTATATTAACCAGAAAAGGAAAGACAAAAAGGTGTAAACAATGATAAACAATACTGAAAACCTGGTAACAATGAATGAAGAGAAGACTGAAGTAATCAACATTTTGCATTAGCCTTTAATGACAACCTCTCTTCTCCCATCTCTCAAGTGGATGTACAGCAGGACAAGGACTGAGGAAGCAAAGTCCCTCCCATTGTAAATAAAGATCAGATTTGTGACCCTCTGAGGAACTTGAATGTATATAAATCCATAGAACCTGATGAGATACATTCCAGAGTCCTGAGCAATTTCACTGATGTAGTTGCCAAGCCACTCTCTATGATATTTGAAAAGTCATTACAGTCTTGTGAGGTCCCAGGGGACTGGAAAAGGGGAAACATTGTACCCATCTTTATAAAGGGTAGAAACAAGGACCCTGGTAACTACCACCCTGTCAGCCTCTCCTCTGTGCCTGGGAAGATCCTGGAAGAGATCCTCCTAGAAGCTGTGCTAAGGCACAGGGAGAACAGGGAGGTGATCCAAGACAGCCAGCATGGCTGCACCAAGGGCAGGTCCTGCCTGATTGGCTTAGTGGCCTTTGTTGGAAAAACTAAATCACTGGACTAGGGAGAAGCTATAGATGTCAATTTTCTGGACTTCTGTAAAGTCTTTGACACAGACATCTTTCTCTCTAAATTGAAGAGACGGATTTGATTGGTGGATTGTTTGGATAAGGAATTGATTAGATAGTCGTGGCCAGAGGGTAGTGATTAATAGCTCAGGGTCCTGCTGGACATCAGTGATGAATGGTGTCCCTCAGGAATCCATACTGGGACCAGTGTTGTTCAATGTCTCCATCAATGACATAGACAAAACAATCAAGAGCACCCTCAGCAGGTGTGCAGATGACACCAAGATGAACTGTGCAGCTGACACATCTGAAGGACAGGATGCCACACTGAGGAACTTGGACAAGTTCGAGAAGTGGGCCCATGGAAATCTCATGGGCCAAAGCAACCCCCAGTACCAACACAGGCTGGGGATAAACAGATCAGGGCAGCCCTGGGGAGAAGGACTTGGAAGTACTGGTGGGTGAGAGGCTGGACATGACCCAGCCATGGGCACTCCCAGCCCAGAAAGCCAAACGTGTCCTGGGCTGCATCCAAAGCAGCGTGGGCAGCAGGGCCAGGGAGGGGATTCTGCCCCTCTGCTCTGCTCTGCTGAGAGCCCACCTGCAGGGCTGCATCAGCTCTGGGGTCACAGCACAGGAAGGACATGGACCTGTTGGAGTGAATCCAGAGGAGGTCCAACAAAATGATTAGAGGGATGAAGAAGGGGTTTTGGAACTAGATGATTTTTAATAGTAGTCCATTCCAATCCAGACCATTCTATGATTCTATGATCTATACCTGTATTCAAAATAAAATGTTAGGAGAGAAGGTTCTGCCCAGGTTTCTGAAGCCAAACAGCTCCAGAGTGCAGGTTGCCCAAAACACTTCAGGACACACTTTACACTTCCCAGTAATGTGTTTTCTGAATAAGTGACTACAAGGACTCTTTGTGGGCCATATCTCTACCTGCACTGCATAAAAGTAAGGCTTGTCTTTTTCTTATGCATCTCAGCAGCTAAGTCTTGTTCATGAAAGAGCAACTGCTACCTTCTGCCTGTGCAGTGAGAAGTGCCACTAATAGCCTCTGTAAGTGAAAGGTATCATTTCTCATCGCTGTGAGGTAGATCTGCCTGTTTTTCTCTTTCCTTCTTTTTCCCCAGCATCCTTTCTGGAGAGAAAACCTGTGCTTTCTCTGTTCTTTTTTCTCTGTTTACTGAAAGTTTCCACTTAGTGCTAAATTCCTATTGATTCTGGTTGTTCTTCAAAGAACTTCTAGCATTGTTATTTGTTGCAGATGCTTTTGGCTGTCAGCCTTTTATACTTAAAGAATTCCCTTATTCTTCAAAGCTGACAAAGCAATACAGTATTGTGAAAACCTACTTCAAAAGAAATAGTTGGAAATAGTACCTTTCTGGTTTGTGCAGCACTTTTGGTCTGCAGTTACCACTAGAGGAGAGTTGGCTCAGACAAGTAAAAATGTTCTTTTTAGGACCTCCTGCCAGGCTAGTCTAAGAACCTCTAAAGTGACGGCATGAAACAGTGCATGAAACAATGACCTTCACCAAGAGATGTCTGAGAAGGTTAGAATAGCATACTAGTGTATATATGACTTAAAGAATTATTATGTGCTAGACTAAGGGTGCCTAAGTACATCTTTCCCTATTGTGCAAGTGAATAATTCTTCATATATGTTGCCTAGATTTTTCCAAAAGCTTTGCAAGGTCATGCTTCTGTGCTTTAAAATCTGGTCCCCATTAACTGGTTGTCGTGCAAGTCTATGACTGCCTTACATAGGGGGCTGCTACCTTGTCTTGTAACTAGTCATCCTTAAAGGATACAAGCACAGAATTATTGATGGCAACTTGTTCTTCTGCTCTCACCTTATTGACAGTGGTGTATTGACAGTGTTTTTCTTCAGGTATATTTTACCTGCACAGTATAAATATTTTAACTTGTAATTATCTTTCTGTTTTCATGAATTATTATTTATTAGTTATTAACAGGAGAAATTCCAATACTCACTAGAAGGAGCCATGACTAACCTGGTGGTCTGACCCATCCATAATCATCTATACCTTCACTTCTTTATAACAGATTTTATGTAATCAGATGGACCATGAAAATATGTGCAAAGCATTTCCTTTCTAAGATAATGAATCATTAAATATATAATGCAGCTTCTAATTCAGGTATTTTTAATTAAAAGGCAAAGCATTTTACTGAGCAGCCGTATGCAGGCAATCTGTGATAGACAGCCTTGGGCATCAGATGGGGTCACCAGGTGACCATGCATTTTAGGGGCATGCATGAAGCTGGCATACTGGGGCTGTAATGCTGTGGCCACCTGGAAGGAAGGACACTGAGGAAAGGGTGCTTACTGGGGTAAAAGTTACAGAAACACCACATTCTCAGGGCCTCTGGAGAGAGGAGCAATAGCAGCATTTCCAAGACATGGTCTGACACCAGCTCAGGTTAATGGGCATCAAGAAGCATGGTGGGCTGCAGTAACAAATCTAAACTTCAGGAGAGGCAGGCTGAGGTGACCAAAAGTGGTTTTGAGAGTGCTTGGGAACCATGTGGTGGTGAAAAAAACCAGGTCGTCTTTGAATGACTCCTTCTGGGATCTTAACTTCTGCAGAGAGACCACCAAGGGGGAAGCCTGTTTTATTGAAGAATGTTTTATTGTGTGATCCCCCCACAACTGCAAATAAATAGTGCTGATGTGTATTGGAATCTAACAAATGGATCATTTATGTCCTCCTTGTGCCATCTGAAATTTGGAGGAGCTCTGTCTTCTCAGCTATTCTTTTTTCCCCACCATTCTCCCCGGCTGCTGGCTAATGAGGTGGCAATTAGAAGTTGTACTGTTTCTTTTCCTGTAGTTTTTAAAAAATATTTTGCCTAAAGAAGCAGGCATTGCTGTTCTACATGGCATCATGTCCCCATCTGGCACATGTACCCACCTGGCATCTCTAGTCTCTCCTCCACATCTGCTGGATTCAGCTTTTCTTACAGTGAAATTTAACAATGTTCTCTTTTGGCCTCAGGCAATTGGCAGTAAAAAGGAGCTTTCTTCTCAGTAGTTCCTGACTCTGGAAAATATTTGGCACTGCTCAGGATAGTTCTCGGCTCACCTCCATAACAAACTCATTGGCTTTTGGAAAGGAATAAGAATATTGGATCATTTGTCTAGTTTTAGTGTACACTGGCTTTGGACTAATAAAGCCCTTCCAAATGTCTTGAACAATTTGTCAGATAATCCATCAGCTACTGCTGTGAGCTACCTCTAGCTTTAGCCTGGATATAGAAGAATAAAAGATGAAGGAGATTAAATAAATATTCCTGACCATCTTTCGCTACTCAATTGTCATCAAATGCTTGATAGTAGCAGTGGTCTCTGAAAGAGCACATCAGGGATGCATTTGGGAGGTGTATATAAACAGGCTGAATTGATTCCAAGACACAATTTCTTCCAGCTTTGACCTTTTGTGGTTTTCTATCCAGTCATCAGTGAGCAGTAAAGTTCTCCAAATATTATGGGTGTGCTCAGGACTTGCCCAAATACTGGTGCCCTGCACATTACTGGACATCTGCATGCTCTCCAGGGAAAGAGCACAGTTGTTTGATCATAGAAAGGACTGATATTAACATAAATATTTCCTTCCTCCTTCTAGTGACTGCCCCTTCAGGTTCTACCAGTGCAACAATGCACCTGTGCTGGATTTGAAATTAAAAAATAATTGGTTAAGGTTTTATTGCAAACCATCCCTCCCTGATCCAGTTTACTGATACTGGATTTACCTACAAATGTATCTCTGCAAGGATGCTGCTAGGGCAGGAGGAAGCACAAAGGAGAGTTTCAACCATGAGCATAAAACTGCTGCCATGCCTGTGCTACTGTACTGGGTCTGTGGTGTATCCCAAGCTGAGCTGTTCAGCATGGGCTTGTAAATGATAGGAGACAATGTGCAAACCAGTTGAGTGATGCTACTTCTCTGCTGATGAACCAGGTGTAGAAACTGCAAACAAATTCAGGAATATCCTTTCAGTCTTCCATCTGAACTCATCTTGTCAGGACATGTGCTGCTGCAGGACCACCCTTTAAGGTCTGGTGCATGTGGCAAGTGGCTGGACTCACCACCAAGACAGTCCATTCTGCTGAATTCAGCCATGTAACCCACTTTCTGTATGTGATATCAAGAGCTGCTCTGTTTACACTGTATTGTATATTGTATGGTCAAATGATCTGCAGGTCCAGGCTCAAAAAAGCCTTTAAATGTGTGAAAAAAACCTCTTGAAAATAGGCTGCAATTTAAAGCTCCACATAAATAAGTGTAACTTTATGAAACAACTTCACATACCAAATACAATGGGGAAACTGTTGTCTTATAGATAAAAGTTCAAAACAGGGAGAGACTGAATGAATATTGTTATGTGTTAATAATTTCATTTTATTGTAAATACATGTAGTGCCAGAAATAGAAGCATGTGGCATGGCACACATGGAGTCAATGTCGAAATAACTCTCAAAATTATACTTTAGCCTTCATGCTGCCAATATGAGAGAACTCCAGCTCAGTTCCTAAATACTGGACAGTGGATAACCTCATTTATGTAAGCTTCAAAGCACACTTTTAATAAATACTATGGGCAAAAAGAGTTATTTTACCAGGGTTTACAGATATTGAAGAAAATGGGGATGAATTATAGTGATATTTCCACATGCCCTGTCTGTCAGCTTCATGTATCAGCATATCAGCAACCTTTCTGAGGCCTTACATAAGGGTAGAAAGACCACCTGAAGTGCAGTGCAAGCAAATGCTTCCCTGCGCTCTCCTGCTGCACTGAGTCAGTGTCCAGCATTTTTTTAGAGGTGTCATGGTTTAACCCTAGATAGCAACTAAACACCACACAGGCACTGGCTCACTCCTCCCTGGTGGAATGGATAAAAGAATCAGAAGGGTAGAAATAAAAAAACCTTATGGATTATGAACAATTTAATAGGCAAAGCAAAAGCAGCTCATGCAAGCAAAGCAAAACAAAGAATTCAATTTTCACTTCTGATGGGCAGGCAGGTGTCCAACAGTCCCCAGGAAAGCAGTGCTCCATCATGTGTAACTGGGGAAGACAAACATCCTCCTTCTTCCCCTCTCTTTATATGCTAAGCACAGTGCCATGTGATTTGGGATATCCCTTATGTCAGCTGGGGTCAGCTGTGTCCCCTCCCAACTCCTAGTGTACCCTTGGCCCACTTTGATGCATGGTATGGAGGCTAGAAAAGGCCCTGACACTTCTCAGCAGTAATGAAAATATTATTGAGTTATCAATACTCCAGCACAAATCTAAAACATTAACACCATCCCAGCCAAAACCAGCACAGGAGGAAAACCTGACCTTAACACAAAGCACTAACCAACTAGCTAACTAGCTAACCAGCTAACTAGCTAACTAACTAACTAACTAACTGACTGACTGACTGACTAACTAACTGACTAACTAACTCTTACCGAGTTTTGTGCTGTCGATGTTGATCAGGCCCTGGTTTGAGGTTCCAACAGTGGCTGAATCTTAAACAGTTGTATTTTGTAGCATTTTTTGTGGAGATTGTCACAAATATTGTCAAATTGCCACTTACAAAAAAAAAAAAAATTGTGTAGACAGAGGGGGCACATGAATTCTGCTAGTATGCTACCAGAAACGCAACACATATAATGAGAGAATTTGAACATGCAGCATAGGTCAAGGTGCGGACTGACCTGGACAACTCTGTTGGTTTTGCACAGCCTAGTTTGGTAGTGGGGGGAGGGACGCAGAGATGGCTTCTGTAGGAAGTTTCTGGAAACTTCCACCATGTCCAGAAGAGCCAATCCCCCATGGCTCTGAAGATGGACATGCTGCTGGTCAAACCTGGGCTAATGAGAGAGGTTGGTAACACCTCTGTGATAACATATTTAAGAAGAAAATCAACGTGTACAGAGTTTACTTCTAGAAGAGGAGAAGATGAGGACATGTGAGGGAAACAACATGGTGACACCAAGGTCAGTGCATAAGGAGGGGCAGGAGGTGCTCCAGGCACCAGAGCCAAGATTCCTCTGCAGGCCGTGGTGACACCAAGGTGAAGCAGCTGTGCCCCTGCAGCCCATGGGGATCCATGGGGATGCAGAGATCCACCCACAGCCCGTGGGGATCCATGGGGGATTGTAGAGATCCACCCACAGCCCGTGGGGAGCCATGGGGATGCAGAGATCCACCCACAGCCCGTGGGGATCCATGGGGATGCAGAGATCCACCCACAGCCCGTGGGGATCCATGGGGGATTGTAGAGATCCACCCACAGCGCGTGGGGACCTGTGGGATGCAGAGATCCACCCACAGCCCGTGGGGATCCAGGGGGGATGCAGAGATCCACCCACAGCCCGTGGGGATCCAGGGGGGATGCAGAGATCCACCCACAGTCTGTGGGGATCTATGGGGATGCAGAGATCCACCCACAGCCCGTGGAGGAGGTGCCCACGCTGGAGAGGGTGGATGTCTGGAGGAGGCTGTGATCCAGTGGGACACCGGTGGAGAGAGAGGGCCCTGCTTCCAGGGTGGAGCAGCCTGTCCTTGGAGGACTGCACCCATGGAGGGTGCACACCACAGCAGTTTCGGGAGGACTGTGTGCCTGTGGGAGGGATTCACATTGCAGCAGCTTTGGGAGTGCTGCTGCTTGCGAGACTGGAGCCACGTAGGAGAAATTCATGGAGAACTTTCTCCTGTGGGAGGGACCCCATGGTGCAGCAGGGGAAGGACTCCTCTCCCTCAGCAGTGGAAGATCCTGCGTGACAAACTGAGCAAACCCCCATGCCCTGTCTCCCTGCGCTGTTGGTGGGAAGGAGGGAGGGGCTGGTGTAAGACAGGGGCTTTTTAAGGACTTAATTCACTTCTCATTATCCTCCCCTAAATCTGTTAGTAATAAATTCACATTTTGCCTTCAAGTCGAGCTTGTTTTGCCCTTGGAGTGTTTTCTCCCAGTCCTTATCTCAACTCATGAATCCTTTGATAATTTTTTTCTTTCCTCTTCCCAGCTGTGGCAGGGCAGGGTGAGCGAGCCACTTTCATGGGTGCCTGGTGTTTGGCCAGTGGCAAACCATGACAACAACAAATTCTGTTTTAAAATAGTTCTTCCTCTCACTCAGGCCTGAAAAGCACTAACAATGGTGTTTTTGAAAAAACACAGTTGGGAGTTTGTTAGGCTAGCTATACTCAATCTTTCAATACCTGACAAATAAAAGGGTTCAACAAGAAATTTTTTTATGTGTATCTTGTGTATTCCTGGAATGTAAAGAAATGAAGATAGATGCAGAAAAAAAATCTGTTCTCACTTGTGCCCTTAATCCTTTGAATGATACTTAAATAAACAAAATAGTAAAAATAAACGTAGACCTAGGTGAAACAAATTTGTTCATTAGCAGAAATACTTGTTACTCAGTTGCTGAATGAGAACTTCTGAAACACTATCAAGGTTTTGGGGCTCAAGTAACCCTTATGACAATCTCAATTTAAACAAATTAAAAGCTAAATCTCTTGAGTTAGCACAGTCCAGCCTGTAAAACAAGTCAATACTATTAGTTAAAGTATGAAATGAGAAAATCAGTTCTTTAATGGAAAAAAAGAAAAAAGTGGCTTATATTTATTCTTGTCTGGTTTAGGTTTAAGACTGCTTACACATTGATTCTTACACTTCATTTTGACCAAAGAGGCTGATTGTATGGTGGCCTGTGTAACAGTAGCAGGTCAGTCAGATGAGAAGTGTTTAAAAACTGTGATTAAGCAAATATTCTCTTGCATGAGTGATAAACAGGTTGCTCCCTCCAGTAAGAATATTAAAATTCACTGTGTGAAGCTAGAAGGAAGCACCAAATTTCCAGCAAATCATGACAACTGACACTCATGGCTTCAGTGAAATCATATAGTAAAGAGAAAATGGAGAAGGCTTCTGGCCCCTGGGAGCTGGACAGGACTGGCAGTGCTACGTTAGCAGTTGCACCTGATCATCTTGAAGGTCTTTTCCAAATGATACTATGATTCCGTGATAAGATAAACATAACCATTGAAAACACCATTTTCAGCTACCATTTTCACAACTTGAAGGAAATCTCTCTGTCACTGTCACTGTTGTTAGAGCACAGAGAACTGAGCCAAAACCAGTCCTTAGGCCAGGCCCTAAACAGAGAACACTGAGGCCAAGCAGAAGGAAGACCATGACCACCTAGCGTCTGTGAATTCGAAAGGCAATGTTAACTCCCTAGCCAGCATATCAGATGAGGGGAGAAAGTCACCCTCTCAGCCAACACACCTCATCCTGAAGTTCAAGAACTTATCTCCAAGCTGGTCTCCAATTTCTGGGTGAATTTCTGGGGACTGATGCCCACTAGGAGATTGCATCCTTGGAGAGCACTGCTTCTACAGTCAGTGTCTGGTTTTGGCTGGTTCAAGGCTCAGATGCAATGAAGCTGCTTGGCAGTTTGTACTCTCATTTTCAGCCATATTTTCCAGATATGAGCAGCAGGTGCGATGGGCTGATTGTGAGAGCTCAGTGACATGTGTGGAAGTCTTGGTAAGGCTGGACATGAGCTGTGGCTGCATATGGAGCACAGCCACCATGGGTGGCGCAGGCTGAGGGGAGCCAGCTGGTCAGTTGGGCTGTTCACAGGCGGGTCTCTGAGCCTGAGATGTTGGGGAAAGGGGTGACTTGTGAGGAAGGTCTCTGCGTGGCCATATTAGACAGCAGAAACCTTACCACTGTTTCAACCCTTGGGAGGTTCTTAACCAAAGTATGGAGAAATGCAGCAACCGACACTGAAATTGCATAACACTTCTGCTGGTAGGGATGAAATGCAAAGTCCAGCAAGAAGGGGTGGAGTGTTCTCAAGGACAGTCTCAGGAAAGATGCTTCGCACTCAGAGGAGCTGTGAGAAGTCCATATGAATACTGAGCACTGGGCTATCTGAGGGCAGAAGCTTTCATGGTACAGTCTCATGAGAAATTATGAGCTTTGCAGCGTGCTGTGCTTTCCCATCAGCATCAGTCCAATCTCATGATGATTCAGCTTAGTCAGGTCTCTCTGTATTTGGGAACAGCACAATGCCAGAAAAAATGCTGGTGCTAAACAAAATAAACCTAACAAAACACAGGCATTGTCTGAATAGATCAGACTTCAGATCTGCCTATTCCGGACTCCTCTGTCTCAGATTGATGACACCATTCAAAGACAGTGTGGAAAATAACAGCAAGCAGATGTGGATTAAGGTGCCCTGTTCCTTCTCTGACACTGTATTAAGTCTCACTTGGGCCCGTAATAAATATTGGCTTGCGCCCTAAAGAGTGAGTTTTAATAGCACTTCCAAAATATTTTCTACTGATTGTAAGTCTGGCTGTTGTTAGTACTTCTCTATAAAAGTTCAGCCTTTTTTTAAGACCCAATATGAAAACTATTCTTCTAGGTGATTTCAAAACAAAATTCACAGTGTTCATCCTAGAAGTAATTTGCAGGTTTTTTTGCAAAATTTTGGCAAAAAACCCTTAAGTGGCCTTGGTATAGGAGCAGTAGCACACACAATTTTCTTCCTAATATTTAATTTATTAAATTAGTTTTGAATCCAAATTATAAATTGTAGATAATAGAAAAAAAGTGACAACAAAACAGAAGGAACACAAATCTCTCTAGCCCTGTAATGCAGACAGATTCTAGGTCACTTTTTTTTTTCCTACTCACTAGACATAGCCTATAATTTTTGCTGTTCTGCTTTTCTGGGTCCCTGAGTATTTCAGGCTTTTGCAGAATATTTTAGTTTTCAGTTGGTGGTTATCATAATGTGAAAAATATAGAATAGTTTGAAAAATGCAGATCATTTTAAGAAAACAGAATTTTAGTTGTTCTTTGTAGCTTTACCCTTCCCTCTGCTCTGCCATCATATTAGAGGTTATATGGCTTTCCCCAAATATTTTCTGCTTTTCTATATTTGTTATTTGTTCTTGCAATAACATTTCTCTTTCTTTCTTCTTTCTTTCTTTCTTTCTTTCTTTCTTTCTTTCTTTCTTTCTTTCTTTCTTTCTTTCTTTCTTTCTTTCTTTCTTTCTTTCTTTCTTTCTTTCTTTCTTTCTTTCTTTCTTTCTTTCTTTCTTTCTTTCTTTCTTTCTTTCTTTCTTTCTTTCTTTCTTTCTCTTTCTTTTCTTTCTTGCTGTCTTTTCTTTTCTTTCTTTTCTTTCTTTCATCCCCAACTTTCCCACCACAAAATCCATCTCTATTCCTACAGTAAATTCATTCTCCCTGATGGTAAATTCACATACAGAATTCTGGGTGGCAGGGTCTGACCAGGATTGCATACAAATTAGCTTGTAGAAAATTGCATCAAGCTAGGTAAAGAACAAAAGCAAACTGACTTCAAAGGGAATGAGCCAAGTGGAATCTGTACTTACTATGCATTAGGGGTTTAACAGACTCCACGTTAACAAAAAAACCCCCAAAAACTCACAAACCACCTACAAGAGAAGCAATAATCAGACCCGCCTTTCTTTATGTGATACTTTGGAATTGCTTGAGCTGCTTTTGAACAAATTACAATCAAAAAATAGATTTTTGATTGATCTTTGATGTTTGGTTTGCAACTATTGCTAACAGCACTTTGTTCTTCCTGGCATTCCACAGTAATTCACTGTGACTCCCTGACTCACCATGTCTGCACCAGTCTACAGAGACAGAGAGAGTCTCAGCTGGCAAATCTGACTTGGCTGGCTATAGATGAAATCTGGCTAGCTTCCCAAAGATTAGGTGCCTGGACATGCTTCCTCTTGCTGTTTTTGGTTCTTGTGCCTTTTTTTCCCCTTTCCCCTTTCTAGTCAGTCACTGATGTGTGTATATCTAGCAAAGACACAGTGAACTCACAAACTGTCTAGCATGTCTTATGCTTGTTCTCCTTGTTTCTTTTTTCTTCCCTTCTTTTGAGACAGTGCAAAAGAGTTTCAAAACAGAGAGGAGGCTAACAAGACTTTTAAAGAGTCTATTTCCCCCCTTTTTTTCTTATCAGCTTAGCTGACTACATTAAGAAAGATCTTACTAAAACCATATCTGCCCTCCATTATGGGATGACATGTATTAGAATGCTATTGCCACTTTAATTAGGTCTGTCCACTTGTGAGTTTTATTATAGTTTATTAGATTCTTACCTTTTGAAGGCAAATTACTTTACTGGACTGGAATTCAGAGACAGCTCTTACTTGTGGGTGAGTCTTGCAGTCTGTCTTTAACCAAAGAGGCTATGAACAGCAAATCTTAAACCTGTATCAGACAACAGGGATGCACCTACTCTTACATACTGAAAGTTCTGGGAGGGAATTAAGAGGAGGAAGCAAAAGGGAATAAAAAGACAACTTATATCCTGAAGTATGGTAAGGATTGTTTACAGTGTATGACTTAGATCTGAAAAGGCAACCATCCAGCAAGTTTGGACTTGAGTGCCTGAGCTATATCACAGTCACTTAATCTTATTTTACTTTTAGGCACTCTCCTGTGTGCAGGGTATGAAGCCAAATTGCTAATATGTTAGTCACAGCTTTTATAATATCATTCTAGGGGAACTTTTTTCTCTATCCTTCACTCTTTACTTCCCCCACAAAACCCATTAAAATAGTTGATTGTCCCTGACTTGTAAGGTGCAAAAGAAATGAGTTGCATTGCTCCAGGAGATGAAAGGCACTCTGTTGTTTGATGTGGGGCTCTGGGAGGGGTACCCCACAGTCTACATGAGGTGCAAACACAAAACACTGTTCCTAAGACAGGTTAAATATCCATTTGGTGTGCAATAAATAAAAGTTTTTTAGACTCCTGCTTGTAACATCGTGCTGTAAGAGAGCATATGTCCACTGCAAAAATCCTCTCATAGAAGTATGCAACCACAGGAATATCAAATAATTCCCTCTTTGTGCATTGACTGCCTTTTTCAGCTATCCCAGATGAGTCTGCTAAACCTGGCTTTGGATACTTGTTAACGAGTACAGAGTAAGCAAAGAGAAAAGATTAAAGGAAGAATACAATCTGTGTGAAACAGTGGCCCTGACTCTAAAGAAGCAGATGATCTAAGGAAAGGAAGAGCTTCCCTTTAAACAAGAGACTCCTCATGCAATGCAAATGATCCCATATGCAGCTGCCACTGGCAGGCAGCCACCCGTCTACAGAAGAATAAAGTCAAAGCAACAATTCCCCTGAACCCTGAAGCTCAGTGACTTCAAACAAGAGAAAAAGAAAAAGTGACATGTATTTTTCCACTGAACTCTTTCCATCTCTAAACTGTATTGATGACCTCATCAGCTACAGCTGTCAGCTTGGAGCTTAGCTTCTTTCTGTCCAATGGACAACATCTGGTACCATCTATGTATTTGTACCTAGGATGGGAAACATGTGGACCATGCTGCCTCGAAAATATGTAACAACTGCCTTAAAAAAACCAAACCTTAACTTTTGCTCACAGTCACAAGTACATACAAATCCGTTAGCTTAGAGGGAACTAAGAAGGGTACCTTGACACAGATAGTTCAGGAGCTCTTGCCTCAGCAGGCAAATTTTACTGACAGCTAGCTGTGACCATCTCAGTTTTACATACATGTGTAGTCTCTGCAGACAGTCACAATGATACGGGGTCTGTCAATTAGTGATGTAAAACCACCATCTCTACTGGACTCATCTATCCTTCTCTACACAAGACTCTGGGCTCCTGGCAGTGAATCTAGATATCTTCAGGAAATTTACAAGGTGTTGTTCACCTTGAAAATGTGACCCTTGCCTTTCTTCAGAGGCAAGTTTTGAAATCCAACAATGTACTCCAGGTTGCAATGTCTCTTATTCCCTAGACATGAGGTTCCAGATGGTTGGAATGAGCTGGGACTATAGCACTGGTACTGGAAGCACAGTAGACTTCAGGAGACCTTCTCTCTACCATATAACAAGATATATTTAAATGTGTAATACTATTCTTTATGACTTCCCAGCAAATCTCTTTGATGTGTAAAGACATCACTGGATTCTCACTTAGTTCTATGTGGCTGCCAAACAATGAAGTTTGCTGGCTGTCATCACTGTGATTGTTGTTCACTGAGAGCACCTTCAAGTGTCCATACAGTCTTAAGTCTTGGTGCCAAGTACTTTGCAAATGCATGGAAGGAGTGGTGCCTCCCCAGGAAACTTAAAATTCAAGGTCCCAATTCAGAAAAATCTGTTTGCTGTGTGCTCACACATGTGCATTTGTGGTGGTGAGGAGTCTACTTGGGTGAAGATTATAACATCTTAAAATCAATGGCAAATTTTGGTTCTTTGCTGAATCAAACTTTACTGCAAGACAAGAAAGAGGAACAAGAGGGGGGAAAGTGAGAAGCCATGTGGCAAATTTAAAAGGTGCTTGTGTTTTGTGTCTTGTTAACATGCTGCTAGAAAGCATACTGTGACATCTACCTGCTAGATGCTTTGATTTTATAATATGTGAGAATGGATTTGCTGCCAGGATTTGAGGAATTGAGGAGATTTAGACAGCTCTGGGAAAACACCCCTCGTGATAAGCAGATGATAAGCTCACAGCTGAGACAGATATTAAAAAATGGAGGAGTAGAAACGGACCTGAAAATACAGAAGTGGATAAAATGCCACACAAAGCTGTGGAAGAAGCTTAGGAATGAAAAACACTACTTGCTTTTTCTCTCCATTTGTTTTGGTACATGTGCTGCCACCTTCCAGGGAAGTTAAGCTTTTGGAAGTCTCTTTGCAAATAAGCTTTTAACTATTATCACATTGGTTAGTGTATTTAGCTATGAATGCCACCTTACTTCCCTGTTCCTGTCTTTACAAAGATCTGTATTTCATGCATTTCAGATGAATGAAAAATCAGCACTAAAAATAAGTGAGATAAACAGTAAAGTGACGGCAGAATAACTTCTGTGATAACTTTGTGCCTCCTTAATATCCAAAATTTGTCAAGTTAAGTGGAGAAAGGGGCCTTCCATTTGGGGGGATGGAATTTGTTTCAAATGCTAGATGCAGAATGATTGAAAATGATCACATTAAGATTTACTCATGGAAGATGTTCTTCTATATAATTTCCTATATCTTGGACCCTCTGTTTTACCACTAGAAAAAAAAGCAGAAACAAGAAGAGGCTCAACCCAGAATCTCTACTGCTATGAGTGAAACTGAAATGTGAGCACAGGACTTTCTGGGTGGCATTTTTTCTCACAGCCCTGAACTTGGACATCAACAGACTTCACTGACTTTGTGTTGTATAAGAAATTATTTCCTGCTCTTCACACATAGATCTAAATCATTCAGGCTAGAAAATGAAGGGAATTCATGAATGCAGGTGAAGGACCAAAAGCCAAAAATTTAACTCTGGAATAAATGTATCTTAATCTTATCCATTTTTAGTTACTATAGTTATCAGAAAAAAAATTGGTGCCTCATACCAAAAAAAAAAAAAAAAAAAAAAAAAAAAAAAAAAAAAAAAAAAAAAGCCAAGAGCATCATTGTCTGTTTTCCAAGTACTTATAAATTATATATATAAAATGTTGAGATGTTGGTCAAGATGAGAGATAGCTATGTATAATGTTTGAGTTTAATTCATCAGAACATAACTGACCTTGGAAGAGTTTAAATGAATAGTAATTTCCATAGAAATTTTTCCTCCTTTGTCTTAGATTTCTAGGATTTTCTAGATGTATTAGAAGCAAGGGTAAGGTTACAGTTGCTACATCTAATTAAGGTGTGTATCTCTTTGCAGTGTCAGAAATTCATACACAAACACAAATAATCTGTGTGTGTGATCTGTTTATTATTTACAAATTCACATTCCATGAATTTGCTGCTACACATACAGTACACCTTGGGAAAGTGTGCAATGGTATTGTGAAATTTAGACTATTGACACTTGACATTTGCTCTCAAGCTTTGCCAAAACACTGTCATAGCCTTGTCAAAGAGGAAGAGGGCTAAGAGCTCAGTTTAAATCTTTTTTAGGTGAAAATGGCTAGCTTCTCTAGAATTGTGTTCTTAGCATAGAGACTTGTGTTTAAAACGTGCAATCAGTCATACATGCTAACATTTATCAAGAATGATAGGAATTACTTCTGTGTTAATATTCATACTCGCCTACAGTACCTCAGTTGAAATTTCATTTCTACTCACAGCATTGTTGCAAAGAACCTGCTTTTGGTGTGTCTGTAGATTTCCAGCTATGATTTTAGATTTCGTATGAGAAACATGTATCATACACTGTAAATACTCTGAGTTTTCAAGGAGGAGCAGATGAGATACAAAGACCGCTTGCAAATGCATGCCTCATCACAAACTGAGACAGCTGTGAGGGAATTATTTGTGATCTAAGATGAGAGTGGAAGTGAGAAACCCAGGTTTTGGGGTTTTTTCCTTAAATGAAAAAGGATATAGAATTAATTTTCTTTTCTAAAATTGAATAGAAATTTCTGATGTGAACCTCAGTGTTATTTCCTCAGCAAAATTTTTACTGGACTCTCTCAGAAATTTGCTGTATGTTATATCAACCTAACAGAGAAAATAGTGTTAATCAACTATATGGCAAATATATGCTCTGAATACCAGCCCTGCCAAGAAGAAAGGCCAGCAAAGAGAAGTTAGATAAGTGTATTCATAATATAGTCTATTTCAAGAACCCAGCATTTGAATTGCAAGAACACTTTAGGAAAAAATATGAAAATAGATTATTCTGATTTGCTCAAAAGCTTGAAGTACTCTTCTTTCCTCAAGGGGTGCAATGTTCTCTTGATATGGACAATATCTTGAAACAAAACTATTTACAAATATTAATGTATCTCATGTGAATTTGTGAGCCAAGGCCACAATTTTAGGGCTGACTTGTGCACTGAACTGTGCTGTAGTCTTCACTGAAGAGTAATTTTTTTTTCACAGCAAAACAGAGTCTAGCAGGCAATGTAATGGAGTGTAATCTCACACAAAATCCCTAAATCACAAGATAACAAACAGCATTTTATTTCTGAAAATATCTTTGAGTTCCTATCTGGCTATTATTCATTGCTGTGTTTGTTAGGGTTTTTTAAAATTTATTCTTCTGTTTATCAGGAAAAACCAGTAAAAGTTTTTTTCCATCTTGCTGCAAATTTTTGGTTGTTTTATGTTACCAGTATTTCTTCCTTCAATGGAGATGATCAACAGGCTTGGGTGGCAGAGGATGGTGGCCCACTGCATTTGGACACTGCAGCCTACGCTGTCTCTCTGCACCAGCATTGTCAAGTGTATACTCTGCTGTGAGATTTGTTGTATGGTGATTCTTCTAGAGCAGCAAAAGTGTATTCCAGCCCTTCTCTCTCTAGCTGTACAACCTTGTTACAACACATGTAGAACATATAAGGCACACAAGTTCAAAAACAGGGATGAGGGAAACTATTTATGAGCACCATGTAGTGTTTCTGTGTGTGTGATCTCTGAATGGTATCATTAGGCTGATGAAAAATTTTGGTCAATATCATGCACCAGAAGTGATAACATTGGATTTTCTGTAAGTTTTTCTAAACTAAATGACTGTTGTCTTGCACTGTGGCCACCAGTCTATGATTCAAGAGAGGTGGCTCTAGAAGTTCCTCCTAGTCTTGCTTCTCCTGCGTATTATCATAGAATCAAAGAGTGGCTTGAGTTGGAAGGGAACTTAAAGATAATCTTGTTCCTTGCCCTGGACAGGGACACCTTCCACTAGACCAGGTTGCACCCAACCTGGCCTTGAATATTGCCAGGGATGTGCCATTCACAATTTCTCTGGGGAACCTGTTCCAGTGCCTCAACACCTTCACAGTAAAGAATTTCTTCCTAATATGTAATTTAAACCTATCCTCTCTCAGCTTAAAGCCATTCTCCCTTGTCCTGTCCCTGCATGCTCTTGTAAATAGTCTTTCTCCATCTTTCTTGTAGGTTCTCTTTAGGTACTGAAAAGCTACAATAAAATCACCCTGAAAAAGATCTCTTTTCCAAGCTGCAAGACAATCCCAAGTCTCTCTTTGTAAGAGAGGTGCTCCATTCCTCTGATAATATTCTTGCATGTGTATGAGACTGATTCTGAGAAAGGTGAAGTATGATTCTGATTTCCTTTAAGTGGAGTAATCACACTTGAAAGTCAGAACTGAAGTGGTGTGAGATGATGTGCATATAGTTCTGACTAGTGACAGACACATAACTTAATTTTATTCCCTGAATGAGATCTGGTGCTGAATATACTATGGCGTAGTGCAGCTGTGAGACGTCAGCTCTCACAGGAAGCTGTGTGGCTGTGAAATGAACTCACCTGTACCACTGCTGCACAGCAGGGGCTATGATTAAGCTGTAATTCTCCCCAGAGAGTTTCAGAGTTCTCCTTTTGCAACCATCACTAATTCTAAACCATTGCTCTTCTGAATTCAGCCCTCTCTAGACCCAGAGACTCCACTGAGTAGGACATTAGTATTTGACAGCTGGGACTTTCTTCTTTTCTTGTTCAATCAGTTCTTCTTGGGGCACAAATTTAGGGGTAAACTGAGTATGGGCACTTGCACTGAGAAATGAAGAGGAGTTTTTAAGAGTATGTCACTTGCATGAAAAGCTGAATTGTGTAGCAGCTTTACTGGGAAAGATAAAAGAGGGTTTAGCTTTAGATGCAAAGGAGAATATGAAGTATTCAATCCCTAGCATTCTGGTCAAGCTCATTGTTAGCTATCCAAAGGAAGTACCATCTATGGTAAATGTAAAGCCTTTAAGAGCTTTTCTTTTGATGAGATCTTTCAAAATGGGTAGCTCAAACAATCTGTAAGATTCATAATGTCAAATTAATTTCATGGTAGAGATAGATCTAATATTGCTTTTTAAGGCTTTCCCATAAAACAACACTACTGAAAGGTTTTGAAATTCTCATGGGAGGGCACTGACTTTTGTATTTTTATATTCTTTTTTTCATTGAAACTGTTATTTTTTCAAACCTTTTTGCTCTTGGATTATTTTCCCTTGGATTGCTATGACTGATTAGCCTTGTTGCCAAGATTCAGAAGCCTGAAACTGCTGATTTACTTCATTACAATAGATGACATCTTCATTGTTGATATGGGAGTTTTGGCCTTCACAGAATAAATAGAGTTTGAGAGTACAAAGATTATGTTGAAAAGGATAAGCAAGCCCCAAATAACACTGCTTTTAAAAAAGAACTAACCTTAAAGCTTAGAATAATTGGGCTATGCATTACGAAATCTTCTAGTTTAAGAACATAAAGGATAAAATATTCGGATTTTTCTCTCTCATCATATCTCTCAAGTATTCTTGAATCTTTAAAAGTTTATCAATAGGCATAAGTTTTGAAACCCATAATTTTCTTTTCTACTCTTTCTGTCTGTCTCGCTTTCTCATTTATTTATGTAACTACAGACCATAAATTTCAGATAAAGGCAAAAAAGATCGGCCTAATATCCCAGCTGGAGGTTCTTGTCTTCTAAAGGTACCCCACAATGAAATTATTGATAATTTGAAAAATATGACTGAACAGAATTTTACTTTTTAATTATTATGTTTTTGAATTTTTGTCCAGCAAATCCATATGAATCCTCCATGATAGGCTGCTCAAAATTCTGAATACAGATTACTGCAGATTCTGGTGATGGCTCTGCATTTTCTTTTAAAAATGTGTAAGCAAACATCTCTATTATTAAGGTAATAATAGATCTCTGAGATATTTTTGCTTCTCTGTGCAGTATAAGCTTTTCTTAGAACTCAAAGATTCGGTTCATATTCTGCAATATGCAGGTAGAAAGTGTAAAATGTGTAAGGGAGTAGGAAATCTACCATGCCGACAGTGTCAGTGTGCCAAGCCCCCATGTGTCAAGCAGCTTGTGATATGACACCACTGCTCTGACCAGATCTCTGCTCTGTATTAGCACAGTTACATGGCTGTTATCACCCAGGAAAGCTCCTTGTTTTTCTTCATGAGGAGATCAAATGATCATTAGTATCTGATATCGTATTATTTATTTTGATTTTCATTTAGGATATCATTGAGTGGGCACCACCAGCCCAGTCTGAGGTTCATCCCCTCCCTAATCCCTCTGCAGAGGGATGTGGGCACTGCCAGCCCAAGCTGGTTCATCCCCTCCCCCATCCCTCTGCACAAGGATGTGGGCACTGCCAGCCCAGGTTTTCTGTTTATATCTTTCCTACTGTGTTATTTCAGGGACAAATGGTCCTTGCATTAGCTAAGTGTAGCTAGTCTCATTTGGTGGTGGTCCTGGAAAACCAAAGATAAATACCCTTCCTGATCAAAACTGCAATTTACAAGAATCTGGATTTTTTGTGTTTCTACTTTTTGAAGTTAGTGTGGATGACTAGTGAAATTAGTGAAAATCTGCTCCTCACATGCTGGAGGTACAACAGAAATAGTAATAGAGTCATAGAATCACCATATCATAGAGTTTGCTGAGTTGGAAGTGGCCCATCAGGATCATCAGAGCCTAGCTCTGGTTCAGCACAGGACAGCCCCAACAATCACACCATGATTGACACTCTTGAACACTTCTTGAATGCTGTCAGGCTGGTGCTGTAACCACTTTTTTGGGGAGCTGTTCCAGTGCCCAATCACTCTCCAAGTGAAGAACCTTTTGCTGATATCCAACCTAAACCTCCCCTGCCACAACTTCAGGCCATTGCCTTGGGTTGTGTCACTGGTCATGAAAAGTTAAGAAATCAGTGCCTGTCCCTCCTCTGCCCCTCATGCAGAAGTTGTAGACTGCAATAAAGTCTATCCTCAGTCTACTCTTCTCCAGGCTGAACAGACCAAGTGACCTCAGCTGCTCCTCACACAGCTTCCCTCAAGACCCTTCACCATCCTTGTTGCCCTCCTTTGGATGCTCTCCAATAGTTTAATGTCTTTCTCATATTGTGACACTCAAAAACTGCTCCCAGCACTCGAGGTGAGGCTGCCCCAGCTCAGAGCAGAGCAGGACAATCCCCTCCCTTGCCTGGCTGGCATTGCTGTGCCTGATGTGCCCCAGGACAGGTTTGGCCCTCCTGGCTGCCAGGGCACTGCTGACCCATGTTCAACTTGCCATCAACCAAGATCCCCCGGCCCAGCATCTCATTCCCCAGTCAGTCTGTACATCCAGGGTTGCCCCATCCCAGTTGCAGAATCTGGCACTTCCCTCGTTAAACTTTATACAGTTGGTGATATGCCCTGCCTCTAATTTGTTGAGGTCTCTCTTAAGGACCTCCCTGCTCCCAAGGGAGTCAACAGTTCCTCCCAATTTAGTGTTGCTGACAAATGTACTTAGTATTCCTTCAAGTCCTGTATCCAAGTCATTTATGAAGATGTTGAAAAGAACTGGGCCAAGGATGGAACCCTATTGAAACCCACTGGTGACTAAATACCAGCCTGATATCACCCCATTTCTGTCTTATCATTCCATCTTTTGTGACCCTTCTCTAGCTGTTTTGTGTTTATCTTAGAGACATATTTTAGTAGCTGAATTGTTATCTTTTCTGGTGTGTGCTGGCAAGCTGCCAAAGAAAATAGATGCAGGTGCAAAGCAATTGCATCACCAGGATCCAGACATCAATGTACCTGAATTGAAGATGGAGTCAGGCAATTAAATGACCACGTTACCTTAACTATGTTCATATGTATCAGCTCCTGCTGGATCAGGTGAGCAACTACCCATTACAGAGAATGATTCTGTCGTGCTTGTTATGTTTGTCTCTCCTAACTCCAGCAGAGAGCTGAGCCCCATACAGTAATTTGCTTCCTCCTCTGCCATCTAATGGGGAAGAGAATTGAAAAGGGGGAAGTGGAAAAGCTTATGGATTGAGAAAAAGAGAATCTTTTTCATCAAGCAGAGGCTGCATGTGTAAGCAAAGAAAAATAGGGAATTCTTTCACTAGTTTCTGTAGGTATGCAGGTGTTCAGTCATCCTGAAGAAAGTAAAAGAACAAACCAAATTAAATTATTCCCCATACAAATACAAAAGGAGATTTATTTCTTGTGTGCACCATTTGTTTCACTGGGGATTTGTAAAATACATCAGTTGGTTATTTCAGAGCAGCCGTTCTCATAACGTGAAACTATAACAAATACCCAAAATTATTACATGTGGGGAGTAAATGGCATTGCATTTCTCACAAACACCCACTAAAGCAGCAGTAATTTATTGTTTAGACAGACGTACTGAATCTTACTAAAGCAGCTAACTTAGCTCTTTGTGAGTGTGCTGCCTGTCATTATTATGAATTGGCATTTCTTGCTAGTATGTGATTTTTTTTGTTGTTTTTATAGGTGTGTGCATATATACTTCAGTTTGCTAGAGAGGTCCATGGTAATATTCTATTACTGAAATGGAAAATGTGAATAATCTGATTTGAATGACTCTGTAGAGCCTGTGTTGTATCAGCAAGGTTTGCATGTTAAGGTTTTCAGTCTTAACAGCAAAGCACCATATTCAGACCAAACACCATGGCAAGGCAAAGCCACCACATCCTTTGTAGGAAACCAGCATGACAGACTGCTTGTCGGGAGTGTCTGTCCCTCCACAAGCTGGGGGACACAGTGGAATTAGAGGTCTATCTGCCTCAGCAGGTTTATGGCTTTACAGGCATCACAGAGATGTGGTGGCATAGTCCACATGACAGGATCATTGCCATGGAGAAATACAGGCTTTTTGAGGGACAAGCCAGGAAGATGACCATAAGGAGTTTGTTTAAGCCCCTTCTGTGAGAGAGTGGCAGGAAAGAATGGAGGTCTGCCTTGGCAGATGGGCAGCATGTGGGCAGTGAGCCAGTTGAGAGCTTGCAATTGAAGGTTAGTGAGCACCAGCATAGGAGCTGTGTTGTGATGAGTGTCTGCTGCAGGTCAACTAATCAGGAAGCACAAGTAGATGTGGCCTTCAGAAACACCTGCAAGAAGCCTCAGACTCACAGGTTCTGGTCCTCATGGAGGACTTCAGCCACCCTGGTAAATGCTGGAGAAACAGCCCAACAGGACACAAGCAATCTGTGAAGTCTCTGGAATTCATTGATGATAACTTTCTGACAGGTGATCAAAGAGTGATGAAGGAACATCCTTTGTGTGTCAACAGACAAGGGAGAACCCTGTGAGTCCTTCTACATCAACATCAGTTTGGTATTTGTTGCTGTTCTGTCTCATATACTGACTCCTATGGACATTGGTGTCCCTAGAAAGTCAAGGTTTAACCTGAGAAGCCGTTTCTTGTCATGGTGACTCTAAGCACCACAGCACAAAATAATCTTATAGTCTTTTCTTTACACTTATATTTTCTTCTTATCCACACACTTTTACCCAGAGCAGATTGTCTTGTTACTGAAGGGGCCAACATATTATACTGGCTTTTTAGGTAGCTGGAGTTCTCATAGCCCATAATGAATTCCCTGCTGAGTTGATGACTTGTGTCATCTCAGGTCTGACAGCAGTGGAGTGAGATGTCACTTCTGTTGTTCCAGAAGTTAGAAGAAAGGAGAAACAGTTGTGCAGTAAGCCACTGTAATTTCTCTTTACTAGGCTTCATTATGCTCGCTCTGTAATTACATAGCAACAGAGATTTAAAAATGCTTGAGTGAAAATATGAGAAGCATTCCTCTTCAGTTCAAATCTGGTTATTGTAAGCATTGTTTTTCTCCCAATTACCTGCATGCTTAAATTCACCTCTGTTTATTTTCTATTTAGGAAATGCCACAGATGTTACTGGAAAACAGTTTCTACCTGACTCAACAGCCCACAAGATTCTCAATAGCTCACAAGCCAGCTTACACAATTGGAATGTCATTATGGAAAGTAGATTTCTGTCTCACATTGCTTGTATAAACAAAGGTAAAATTGATTATTCCATTTTCCTTTATAATGCTTTGTGTATTATGTGAAACAGGTACAATATATGTAGAATGACTGTTTATTTTTCTTTATTAGAAATCTTGGCTTTCCAGCTGTTGACAGGCTTTTCTCTACTACTTATCTGAGTTTAAAAGCTAAGTATCTATCTTCAATTTTATCTTGCTTTGTAAACTGAATAATGTCAGGTTTGTCTCCTGTGCCTCATTAGAATGAGAATACTGAATTAAAATGCTCAGTAAAGACCTCATTCGTCTTTGCTAGTATGCTTCATATAATTCTTGTTGGGCCGTGTGTGGAAGGGAAAGCTACACTCTCTGAGGTCTCCAACCTGCCAACACACCTGCTGTTTGGGGCACCATCTTGCCATCCTATTTAGGATTTCTGTTCTACATAAAAATATATACAAAAATATTACTGAAATTTAAATTCCTTTGGGAACTGGATGTGTTTATTCTCTAAAGCTGCTCGTAGGAAGCAGATTTGACAGCCTGTCTATTGTGTTCAGTGTTTGACGAAATGTGTATTTAGAAGGAAAACTGAAGTGTTCCTTAGCCACTTTGTTTGGGTTCTGTCTTATGGTGAGGAGGACTGATGAAAATGGCACTACCAAAACATTGTCCAGGTTTGGAAAAGGCCTGTGGAAGGTTTGTATTATTTCAACATGTTTTATGGGAAGATGGATTCAGGTTGCTTGTGCCCCATGTCAGTGCCACAAATAAAGCTTTGAGAAGCTGTTGGCTGGCTACATGCAGGGCTTTGCACAGGGACCTCTGCTGCTCCAAGGCTACTCGTCTCCCTCATCTCCCTTCAGCACAGGCAAAACTAGTAATAATGAGGTTGAAATACAGTAATAAAAAGGATTTCTTTCCACAGCACTTTCCAAGTACCTGCATTTCTCTTGGTAGACAATAGTGTGATTTCCAAGCATATGCCCAGGCATAATTTTGCACTTATTATTTTGATATCATGATTAGTTTTTGCTAATGTGCAATAGACTGTAGACAGCAATAACATTAATTGATCTTAATTTAAACTTGTGACAAGTGTCTTGCTTGGAAAAAAAAGCTCTTTGAATCTCCAGGGTGGGCATACTACCAGCCTCTGGAACATAAAATTCCTCTTCCTTTTTGTCTCCCTCAGATGCAGTTCTGCATGAGATCCTGCAAATCATCTCCTGGGATTCATGGTCCTCAGTAGTGAGGGAGTGCAGTAGTTTGCTTCTGGCATATATGAGACTCTAGCTTGGTGGTTCCCAGTTTCTGGTGGGCAAAAAATCAAAACAGCAGCAGGAAAAAATGCCTCTTCTTGGCCTGGATTTTTATTGCCCTCTCTGAGGAGTAGTGGTATGTAACTTTAAGACACAGGGAGTAGTGTTGTTCTTTAGAAGACCTTTAGGAGCCCATTAGTCACTTGCGTGACAGGATAAAAATTTTCTGTCGCTTGGGTGGGGAAGGGTCTCACTAGTTTCAGAAACAGAAATTTTTCCATTCACTGACATGTTATACTTCTGTTATTGCTTGGGTTTTCTTCATTTACTTCTTTTAGAACATTTTTCACATGGTACAGTTAATTAATATGAAAGAGACTGTATCTATGTTGATTCAACTGGTCTTTTATATAAAATCCCCAAGTCAGCTTTAGTAGCTGGAAATGCAGCAGTTTCTCTTCAAATACAAATTGTATCATAGCTGATAAGTCAAATTAAGCCTGAACAAGCAATCCTAGACTACATCTTAGCTAGTTTAAGAATCAGTTTTAGAGATTTATCATACCACAGAGTTCTGTTCTGTATTATCTCCATGTGCCATGATTTAAACATTTACCAACTACTTACTGGTAATAACATAGACACAGAATATCTCAGTCCATGAAGTACAGCATATGCAACTGCACAGAGATCTCATCAGTGCCATGGGGACTCCACACTGAGAGGAAAAAAATTCTGAATAAACTGGTTTTGCATGTGTATAAGTCTGTACATTGGGATTCATCCAGTGTGGTGGCTTTGACATTTTTCCTTTCTTTTTAATATTTTTTTAATACAGTAGCTTCCCATTATGAAATCAGTAGTGTGACAGGGGACAAGGGAAATCACAGATAAACAGAATTTGCCACTGTTTAATAAAACCATGCATTTGATGCATTGATAAGCTGAAATTTAGCAAGTCTTAAGATTCAATTGTGTTAAGTAGATGACTATAGAAAGAGGCATATACCTACAGGCAGCACACTTAAGCTGCAAAACTGTGTGTTGTCTCAAGAAAATGAAGGACTCTCCACAACAGAAATTTTACATGAGTTCATTCACTATCCTGGATGCCACTGTAGCAGAAGCAGCTGCTCCTATACCCTTGCCTGCAAATGACTGGCTTACTGGTGAGCTGACTCAGGAGGAATGTCAAACACAAACAGACCCTTTCCATCGCAGGAAAAACCCATCGGGAAATTTTGGAGCTCAGTCCTTTGCATGGCAATATGTTTAGAGAAAGGAAATAACTGCTTCTCACGTTGCTCTCTTCTCACCTCTCACAAGAGATCTTCAACATTTTTTGAAAATTATTTAAAGAATTATTACCCCTGAATGAAGGGGATGGGGAAAGGCTTTATCTTTTATCGATCACATTAATTGCATAATTTTGTCTATTGCTTGGTAGGCTGGATAGCCATAACTTTTAAAAATAATTTTTATAAATATAGAAAAAATACTGCTTATAATTTTTATAATGTTTGGTACAAATGCAGACTTTCATTTTCACATTGCTTTCCCATGTTTCTCTACAACTAGAAAACATTGCCTCATTGTCATGTGTTTTGCCTTTTAAAAATTATTTACTGTAGTCCTGTAAGACATCAAAGATTTTAAGGGTTCTCAATTTTTTGGGGGCACAAAAGGCGAAACCCGCCTCTGCCCCCTCACCGCACCAATAGGTTACAACACATAGGTCACATGAAGCTTGTCTTCAGAGGACATCTATGTGCTCCTCAGTGCAGCAGAGTTCAGCAAGGCTCTAAGGGAGACGGTACAGTCATGTGCTGCAGAGATGTTTGTCTCAGTCTCAAGACAACAAAAACTGAATTAATGTGGGGTTTTGCCTGGTCCCTACCATGGACACTGAACAGTGTTTGTGTGTTCAAAACTGCATATAGGTGGTACATGGAAAGACACTGTGAAAACACATATAGGAAAAATTAATGTCTTATTTTGTGACTGAGAAAGAAACCACACTGAAGAAAAACCTGGTTATTATGTAGGAGGCAGACAAGATAGACTGAGCTGTTAAATGCATTCTATGAGCATTTTTAGATTCAGTTCCATCAGCAGGTTCACAAATACCTGAGTAATTAGTTGTAATTTTTTTACCAGTTCTGTTCAGTACAGTCAAATCGATTGATGTATGTTAGTCTTACATTGTTTCCCAGCACAACCCGTGCCAAAAGGTGCCATGGCACTTGCTTTGCAAATTCTTTTCAGGCACCAAGACAAAAATGTTTTCAGCAGTTGGTGCCGTCCCCTGAATATGGAAGGAGCTGCAGGACACTGTGTGTAAGCCTAGGCATTAGCTGTTTTTTTCTCTCCAGGAGTCTGTGCCATAGTCTTTCCCCTGGAAAATTTATGGTAATGTTGCTTAACCACAGGCATAGTGGCCTGGGAATACATAATAAGAGAGGTGGGAGCTGAATAGCAGTAATACCACTCACGGGCATAATCAGTTGCTTCTCTCTTAATGAGGAGCACAGAGAAACAAAAAGCTTTATTAATATGCAGAGAAAGGCCAATTTTATGAGGGAGGTGTTCCACAAAAACTGAATGCTAATATAAATAGCCCCAACTAGAATCTTTGCTACAACAAATTGACTCTGCCCTGCACATTGTCATAAAGGGCCCTTCTTCTTCATAAAAGTATTTTAGGTGAGGACATATCTACAGAATATTTCTGTTGAGATAATGTATTTCTAAACAAAACACTCTTTAACAATGCAATCGGCTGTAAAAACTAACACCATGCTGATCACAAAGCAAATAACTGCATCAATTTACATAGAGGAATAAAGAATAAATGACACTCCAGGGGCATGCAAATACCTTATATGGTGCAAGACAGTCCACTGAGGAATTTCAGCCCAGCACGGAGCAGACATGGCAATTGTACCTAGCTTGTCCTTTTGCATTGTAATTCTTCTCTTATTTCTTCATCAATTGTAATGAGGAAAATAAAATGAAAGGAGCTGGCAGCTTGATCTGGAGTAAAAGCATACTTGTCACATTATGCTGTAACTAATTGACTATTAACAGGCAATAATACAAGCATGGCTTAATACAACCAATGTCTGGTCATTGTTATGAAACTGCGGTAAGCTTCTTGACTTTTTGGCTTATGTTAACTTAATGGTCTGTGAAGATCTGTACAATTCATTCCTTAACAGTCCCAAAACATTTTAAACCATTCCTCAAGGGTTTACTAAATCTACTAAAATTCAGTTTTAATTTCTTTCTGCTATTGTTTAGTGAAAGTCCACAACATTCCTCCTCTCATCTTATATTTTTAGCAACACTTCAGAAAATAACTGATCATTACCTTGATTAATTTATCTTAACATATACATACATTTTCAGAATAACTTTTAAAGTTGCCCATCATAGAAATGAGCCTGCAGCATTCCTCTGTCCTAGAACACTCTTGGGCTGCTCACTGGCACTGAAGATTCCCAGTCTTATTTATATGGGGTTCTTTATTTAAATTTAATTTCAGACAACTTAAATTCAGGCAATAGAGAAAAATGAGTTGGGTTGGGCTGTTCCTTTACAAGTTGCTGTTTAACAGTGCATATGAGAATTTTAGAGATCATGCAGTGCAAGTTATAATATGTGTGCTGCTCTTTGTTCTAGCTCCATGTTGAAAACCTGGTTAACGTCAAATAAAAGGTGCCTGAGTACAGAGAGCTGCACTTGCTGCTAAGAAATATGAGGTGCCATAGTACTGATTGTAATGGTCCTTTTATTCTCTCAACTGTATTAACTGATCTCAACTCCCCATCATATATTCCTTTCTCTGTAAATCTATGCCCTCTTATAGTCCATATACCTCTCTGATTGCCAGGACAAGAGCAATGAAGAGAAAGACCTCCTGGCATATGAGATAAAAATAACCATCAAAGTGATAAGGTGTATTTTTTAAAATTTTATATACCAGAAAAGATGAAACAAAAGTAGTTTTATTTCCAGTCCTGGTACCTGTTTTTAAAAACAAATCCTCTTAGAGGTAGGCTAATTTCACCTCAGTCTGCCTTAGCTCCCCTGTTTTTTGTAGATCTGCCAAGTAATTTCCTTTTTCACACTTGCTGTTAGTTGCTGTGATAAGTGAATATATTGATTTAAGTAAACTCCTTTTTTTTTTTTTTTATTCTTAGTAAAGACAATGCTACAGAAAATAAATTTTTACTTTTCTTCAGAATTAACCAAGCATTGCCTATCAATCACATGGAGGTACATTTAAAAAATGTAAGGATACATACGGGAAATCTTTTCCAAACATTTCTTCATTCAGTTATATTAGAAAACACTGCTTTCCATTAGTCATACTCAAGTTCTGAATAGAGCTTCTCAGCTCTGAAGAAGGAAGAATGCTTCTTTTTATAGCAGAGTGCAAAGAAGTGAGGGAAGTGGAGAATAAGATGTGGAAGCTGTAACAGAAATATGAAATTAAAGACCTGAGAAGAGAAGAAGTTGAATGAAAAATGATCTGTTCTCTATATTCTGAAAACATATTGTACCTTGCAGGCAGGAACACCAAGAAAGAATATTTTTCTCCCTTTTCTTTTTTCTCTTCTCTTATGGCCCAGTTTAATTAGAAGAAAGACAGCTTAGGGGGAAATGGTATCTGTTTTATAGCTGCCTTGAAAAGTTATAAAATGTGAACGGGAGGAAAACATGAAACACAGAATAACTCCAGAATATTGGAGCTCATTCTGTGGTGTAATATGAATAAATTACATCAGTGTCCTAATTCAAATCATGTGTATCCATGTTTTTATGGCTGACCTTTCCTTAATAAAGCCACTATTTATTTGCAAATAAATGCAGAACTAGGTATTAGCCTAGATCAGTCAAAGTCTATTCCCACCTACTGAAAAGAGGTGGGACAATTTTATCCTTTAAATGGAAGGAAAGTTTTGTTACTCTTTCAACTTCATGAGCCATTTAAACTGAAGTATACATCAAATTGTTACATATTATCAAGTAAACACTTAGGCTTAGGTGTGAAATGGAAAGTAATCTTTAATGAAAATAATTAAAAGAGAGGTGGTTATAATTTTGATGTATTTTGGCACAGAAAATCTTTGCTTGGTATTATTTCACTGTAAAGAAAGAGTACAACCAGCACCCTACATATCTACCTGCCACAGTGTTAAAGGGTAAATAGTATCAAATCTGAAATAAAATTAAAATGTTAAACATAGATTGATTCCACTTCACCACTTTCTGGTTATCAGAACAAGTGGTATGAATACTTTAGGGCACCCATGAGCCCAGGTAATTTTAATAGTGTCATTAATTCTCACAATAATTACTTAATTGTTTAACAATCTGCTTTATGAAACTTCACCTCTCAGTTTCTTCCTTTGCCACACTAGTATAGTCAGCTCTTTTTCACACATTGGAAAGCAATAACAATTTTAAAATTTATTTCAGGCTTCTGAATGAGCATTTGTCACTCTGCGTGACTGGCGAAATCTGGCCTTAAAACATTTGTAACATGAACAAGATGCCATTCTAGCTGCATGTCATGCATGACAAACTGTCTTTTGCTCAGTTGTAACAGCATCAGATGAGGCTGCCTATCCCTCATAAAAGCTCAGTGGATTAAGATCCTGTCTAAAGATGGGTACCTTGATACAGAGTATGCCCATGATACATGAGATTTGCAATGGATTTTACCGGAGGCAACAATGATCCCTCCAACCTTAAAATCGGCCCTTCAGGGCTGGAGATGCAATGTCTGAGTAAACAACAGTTGTCTTCAAAACCTAGGATTGTTTCCCTAGTCACAGTATGCCAGTCATCATCCACTACAGGTTTGGGTTACTGGGCTCTCTTGATTTTGTCAAATGTGGGGAAAATGTCCTAGTGTGAGTTCCTGCACGTTAGACTGTCTCTTCTAGACCCCTTATTGGAAACATTCCAGATTATCTGTATTGGCACAACACTCAACAAGAGCAGAACCTTTCTACTGAGAAGCAGGCATTTCAAGGAAGTAGGTGTTTATATTAACTGGGTATTTACAGTGTCCTGTGAGATTACATTTGTCTCTCTTTTATTACATGCAAGTAGTGTGAAAAAACCACAACCCACTTCACTACTTGTGAGTAGTGGGGGAAAAATCTAAAACTTGTAAAATGCATTTTATCGTATCATGGATTGACAAGGAAGTGAGTTTTCTCAGGAAGTTATAGTCAAACCAATCAGTGGTCAGATTTGAATACTGGCACCTGGTGTCATCATGTAGGTTAATAAAGTTTTTTTCTTAATTTCTAAGCTCGAGCCTCTCTGCTCTGTTTCTGGTCACATCTCACATCAACCATTTGAGAAAAATGTTTTTCATGGGTGCTCTGGCACCGTGCCAGCACCAACCCATGACAAGTAACTATGAAAAAGGAAACTTCTCTGCAAAAAACTTCTGTCAGGATTCATTTAATCTGATACATGAAGAAACGTGTAATTCAGTATTAATATTGTATTGCTAAGCACAGACACACTGTAATATTTATTTGAGGGGAAAACATTTGGGTTTTTTCTTCAGGAAAGCTTACTCAGAATTTTACAAGTGAGCTGAGCCCCAAATGCACATTTTATCTTGTATACAGATGGTGACTTTGTCTGACCAGCTAAGTTGGGCTCTATCAAACCTTTGCTGACATCAAAGAAGCTGAATCCATCACTTGTTAGCAGGCATATGAGTGTCAGAGCTGTAAGGTTGTCCCTTGCCTTATCCCAGTATCTTCAAACTTCAGTACTGGGGTTGCTCATCAGCACAGCTGGTCACTGCTCAGAAGCAAACCAGCAAACTCCAGGCTTGCATTAATGTCAATGTCTGCTGTGTGTTTAGAGGTTCAGGATAATTTTAGCATCATAGCACTGGGGACCTAAGCTGAAAGCAGTGCTATTGCAACAACAACTCATAATGGCTTCCTTGAACATTGAAGCAATTGTTTTAATGAACATGGATTGAGAAATACCTGGTCTTTTCTTCTGGCTAAAGGCCAGTGGAGAATAAATTCAGAAAAGCTGATAACTCAGCATTATGAATTTGATTATCACAGTTAGTGAAATCTGCTATGTGTGTCTGCTCAGCTTCACCAATATATTTAGTTTTTTAGAAAGACATTATTTCCTTTTCTCCTGCCTATTGTCTAGTGCAGGGGCTATACCTTGTACAGGTAAACAGCATATGGTGGCACCAGGCCAGCCATCCTCTACTCTACACATGTGTGAGTGTCAGGTAGACACACATACCCACACATACACACACACACGAAATCAGCCAACCAACCAACCAACCAACCAACCAACCAACCAAACAAACAAAAACAACAAAAAAACCCCTCCACCCATCTCTGGCAACTGGAGTGCCGTGCCTCCTTTGGAATTTTGACAAATTTTGGCTTGCAAAAAAGGTGATTTTCATTGAGTGAATGAGTGCTGTTTTGCTCAGTATTTCTCTGGGATGCTGGTAGAATGGTGAGAATCTGTGCCTTACAGTGACTTTAGCTTCATGGCTGAAATTAGTAAGAGCATTCCTAACAACATGATTTTTGCTAACACAATGCTTTGTTTTGCAAAGCACTTGGAGGGCTGACAGTGTCTCTCTGGTATCGCCATGAGAGCAAGCCATTGCTTCAACTCAGCCATTTCTTTCTAATCTAGGAAATCTTGTGATGCACTGTTCACAGCCATAAACATGAGACTGTATGAATTGGTAATAAGCAGCAAGTGCCATTGGAGCAAGGAAGGCAAGAAAGGCTTAAAAATGAAGTCTCCAACTGCCCCTGATCTTCCAGGGCTGCAGCTGTCTGGCAGCCAGAGCCTCTGACGCTCTTGAAGCTTTGAGCTGAGACAGAGAGAATCCCAGCTCCCATATCCCTGTCTGAGCCCTGCTTGCTCAGATTTTCAGATTGTAAAACCAGTAAACATCAGCATAAAACAGCAGTTGTTCTGTTATGTCAGTGCAAAACCTAATGCAATCTCACAACATATTTGTTGTTTTGTACCACTTTCTCATGACAGAAATGCCTGTCTGTCTAGTTTTAACATGGTTTCTTGTCTTTCTGTATACCTCCTTATCTCCAACAAATATAAAATTCTATAATGTTTTCCACTTTTAAGGCCTTGACTGTCTGCTGATCCTGAACGTACCATCTCAACTTTATTCATTGCCAAGACTCTGCAAAATGATTTTCTCTTCTGTTTTAATCTTTGTAGTTCTCTCTGGTTTTAGAACCTTTTAATTTCTCTGCTTTTAATCAGATTTGTGCAATCAAAATTATGTTCTGCCTTCTGGCCTAGATTTCTTTCTTAGCTCTGCTCTTCCACAGAGCTGACAACAGATAAAAAACTTAAATGATATGTTGTTCCTGGAAATTAAAGAAAACAGAATCAGGTTTTCCTGCAAACAAAAAGAGTCTTCTGCTTTACTCCCCCGTGCTCCTCTGAATGGCCTTTTAAAAGTCATTCCTTTTCTTTTAATCTAAAATAAGTTTCCACAATGAGTTCAGCATCTTTTTTCATAGCTGATTGCATTAACCCAGTTTCACAATCCCAGCTGCTGAACAGATCTTTTAGTACACAGAAACATAAAAGCCACATGTGTTTCAAACAGGTAGACACTTTGGAGGAGGTGTAGCATAAGGGGCAATCTAAAATACCCTCCCCCATCCTTATTAATTAATATATATTATTCAGATATAAACTATTAATGATTTTTTAAACTTTGACCAAACTCTTTAACATTTCAGACCATGATTTCACTGGGAATTTGACTGAGTTTGGATTTTGGTGGGAGATTTGATTGAGTTTGAACTGCAAGATTTGGAATGGAAGTGGACTTCCAGAAGTGAAGAAAATAGTTGTGGACTACTCTCATGATGATCTGGCTGGGGAAAAAAACCCAAGAGGATAGGACTGTTACAGTGAGTCATGTGTTTTTTCTCAAACCCTCAGAGGGGTTTTTGAATATAGCATTATTTACAGAATGTTGAAAGATCTACAAAGAGTACATACAGTTAGATCTCTTGCATCTAACTAAAATTTAAATTAAATTTATAATAATTAAAATTATTGTAATATAGTACACCTAAAACTGACAAAGTTGTACTTACCTCAAGTTGACCAAATACATGGATAAGATGTAAAACAGAGGATTCAGTGGCAGTCCTAGGGACTGATGCACTTTCAATATGTCAATACTATTGCTCTAATCAATACTATTGCTCTAATCCATGCTGACAGGACTTCATGTCTCCTGTGGATGAGCAGGGTACATCTTTTTCATCCTCTGAAACCAAGATGGCCTCTTGGGGATGAGGAAGGAGACTTCATCACTTGGCAGACAAACCTCTAGGAATGAAGTTTGGTTAGCAATGTTTCTCCTTTGCCTTTGAAAACTAGCAGTAACTAAATATGCATATTTTGAAATGGATAAGGGAGAGAGCACTCCATGGCCAGGGGGCAGACTAATACTGGGAGTCTGGGAATATTGTTCAGTTTGGGAAGTCAATTAACAAATCCCTGGTCTGAGTGTGAGTTCCACTGAGTCACTGATCCAGACTGCTCAGTCACTTGGAAGCAGCTGGTGTAGTGCTATGGGTATGACCTAGGGTCCTGGGGTTTCCACATTCTGCCCACAGATGGCTGCTTTGACTTTATACCTCCTACAGTGCAGACTCACCTGTAAGGGTGGCTGTTTGGCAAGTCCCTTGTGCATATTCCAGAGAGGGAAATCATAGTGCAGCCCACACAGAAGCAAGGGGCAGCCCTTGGCTGGGGGTTTGCTTTCAGCACCCTGTCCTGTGTGAAGTCCACCATGTTCATGTGAGACAGAAGAAAATTGTTTCTTACTCCAGCTTAGCTGACTGAAAAGCTCCTTCTTATTCTTGTCAGGAAAAAAAATCTTACTAGCCTTTGCCTTAGGAGACGGACAGGTGATGAGTTAAAGATATCTGTATCTGGAACACTTTGTACTTTTCGTCTTAAGAAGTCAGCATATTTTAAGATCAGACCATCTCAGCAAGGCATTGGAAAGCTTGGTAAGAAAACATTTCTGTTTCAAATTTCTCATCTATTATTGCTGAGGTCAAGTTCTACCTTTGTGTCATTGTACCCTCAAGAAATATATATGGTGGAATTTCTCCTCACACTCACAAAGGCATTTTGATGGTGTGCGGTTTTAGTACTGACCTTGTTAGCAATAAATTCTCTTGTGGAGCAGAAGTAATACATATCTTAAAGAGAGATCTGAAACACTTTAACAGCAAGTGATAATTCTTATATTAGTTGGCAGCTTTTGAGATAAATTATATGTGTTCTCTTCTTCCAGCTCCTTCATTAGTTTTGGGTACAGTGGGAGGATGTTTGTTCTTATAACTGTATTGTTTGGAGTTCTGGATTCAAAAAACATTCTCTGTGACCTTGAGCAGCCACTCACCTTTTCTGTTCCTTGCTTCCATTCCATAAATGGATTACAGACTGTATTCTCAACAGGATATTACTCTTTTCCAAAAAAGCTGATTTATTTTTCAAAGCATCATTATTTATACCCATCATTTATGATCAAATGTTCAACAGAAAGATTTTTGAAGTGCCAGTCTTATCAGTACTTTGTAATGAGAGAAAAAGAGGCAAAGGATCTAAATTAAACACTTGATGTTTTCTCTTTGAAAATGCATCTTTCTTTACCACTGCATTTCAGAAAGGCTTTTGAAAGCTTTAACTTTGGGTCAATTAAAAATAAGAGTTTCTGGAACATCATGACGTACACAGATCAAAATTCTCATTCTCTAACACATTCTTAATAGAGTGTTTTTCCCACTGAGCCTGTCTTCATATTCTTTAATGGGAGGTCTGCTTCCTAAAACAGAACAGGTCCCTTTTCTTCACCATAATCCAGATTCAAATAAAGTTATATGGCCATTTCCACATCTCTTCCAATAATCCTATTTCCTTCAACTTTCACCTTACTTTAGGAGTCAGATCATTTAATATGACTGAAAATGTTTGGAAATATACTGCTGCTGTACATATGGAGGATATCAGTAGGAGGATAGTACTATAACAAAACTAAAGAAATTTACAATCTTTGAAGAGAATTTGTGTTTAAACCTAACTGATTTTCTGTTAAGCTGGTAACTATATTTTTATACTGGTTTTAAAAATTACTTTTATTTGTGCTTTAGCCTTCACTGTTACTTGCCAGTACTTAAAAAATTCTTTTTGTATGTTTACAAAACACACAGTCATTATGTTAGATCATCTTTAATGCTTCCCATTACACTCCAGTAAATATGAGATAAAAATTAAGAACACATTTCTAAAAAAAAAAATCAAAACTGAGTGGCTATTTAGAGAGGAGTATTTCTAGAAATGCAACATCTGTAAAGAATGCAAAGGAAGAGGAAGCAACACAAGCCACATATGGTTTATGTTTGGAATTTGAAGAAAAGATGGTATTGTGTGATACATAGTGACCATTCCTTCTGATTTTTTGTTAGAGTATTATGAGTGTAAGCCTGCTAGGAGTTTTCCTCTAAGAGTCTCTGCAGGGTAGACAGACATTCTCTATGCCTTCTTTGGTTGATATGGTACAGCTGAATGTCTACATGAAGATGGAAAAGCACTGATAGTGATAGATCCTTTCTCCCATATCCTGTCCATTTAGCTGAAAATTACTTGGAAAAGTAGCTATGACTTTCAAAACCTGATTTGGGTAGTAGAGGATTTTCTTTCTCAGAAGCTTCTACTGAAGAGAGAAAAAAGCAGAATTTGTCCTCCTAGATTATCCATATTGGAATGCATTTTTCAGAACTTTATATCTCATTTTGTTTTTAGAAATTATTTTCCAAAGGTGGCTACTGAAATATCATCTATAAATTTTATCCATGTTTCTGATCTCCAGATAAACAACAAAATGGCGTGCACACATACACATATTTGTTTTAGGATGACATCTGTGATGTTTCTGTTTCTCTGATACAAGTGTTCTAATTTCTCGAAAGGGTCATATTTGCCTGTGTTTCTGAAATTCCCAGTGAAGGTTATGTGCATGCCATAGTGCTTTTAGATCAGGTTAAAAATACTTTCTTTTTCTTCTTGATGATATTCTTTTCAACCCACTGAATGACAACACTCACACTATGTGCATGAAAACACTTCTATCAGTTTGTATTCACAGTTGTTGAATATCTGAAACATTTAAACTGCCTACAAACAAAGCCACAGCTGAAAAACAGACAAGCAGCTTCTTTGGATGATGGACTTGAGATCCACCTGAAGAAAATCATTGCTGCAAAATCACTTTAAATATCAGGGTGGGCTTTAACTGTCATAAAGCTTATGGGGTAGCTTGCAATCTGGCCAACTGAAATTTTTGTGTTCGTGTGTGGTCAGGATGTGCTTTTAAATTATATGTGCCACTAATTGACGGCAGTTGGAGGTTCTTTGTGCAGCAGGTTTAAAAGTCAGTTCATTTTTCTTTTTCTTAATGCCTAAACATAACCTGGAATAGTTAAAGGATCTGGGTTTTCACAAACTCTGCCAGTCATCAACATTATGAATTGAACTCAGATTATCTACATATACTTCTACCAATGAATATGGCAGCTCTTATACAGCTCTTTATATAGCTCTTTTATACAGCATAGCTCCTACCAAGGACCTTCATAGTCTCACTGTTGAATGCAGAGTATGTGTGACAATTTAAACAATTTAAATTCCTGACAAAATTGTCCTAATAACTTTTGAGTGTGTTTTCTGTGATCAGCTTGAGTGGGAACCTGATTGAATTTCCAGTTTCAATTTTTTGTCAAAAAATGCTGTCTAATGTTACTTTGTCAGAACCATACTTCAAACCTATCTTATTGCACTGTTGATGGGTGCTGAATTATGTAACTCTCCACTTGTAAAATTCTTGCACAGCTTAGACATGGGAAATTCCTATGGTCTCTAGTTTAGCCTTAGAAGAGCAGCTTTGCTGTTGGAGTGAAGCTTAAGGAAGTACCAGGCTTTCCCGTTGAGGACTTTTACTAATGATAGATTATAATAATAAAATTATATCTATTTGCACAGAAATAGCAAGATGATACTCACTTGCCAGTCTGGCAGCCTCCATGAAGGAGGCTACCATATTCACAGTTCCATATGAAGGCAGAGGCCTTAAAAGTATTAACACAAAATTAAGCTACTGTTTGGAACAAACTCAGATCTGTTACTAAGGGTTTGGGGAGAGAAACTTGTTAGCCATGTGCCTCCCTGAATCTATCTGTGGTCTATGCACTGAAACAAACCTTGTTCAGAAATTTCTTGAAGTACAGTGTGGCATACATGCTCAGAGAGGTGCGACTGGAAACCCCCCAGGATGTTTGATGATTCTTGGTCTGGGGGCCAGCTGACAGCAATAAAATTCCAGTGGAAATGAATAATAAATAAATAGAAATAAGTAAAAATAAGCAGAGATTAAAAGGATAGTAAGTCCATTTTTCCCTCAATCTAGTTGTTTTGGCTGTTCTTAATGCTGTGTAGTAAGAAACATCTTTCAAACAGTGTGGAAAGGCTCCAAGCAACTCAAGGAGCTTGCACTCCAATGAAAAATGTGAAGAAGGGGTGGGGAAGACAAACACTAGTAGGGGCAGGCACCTCAGCTGACTTTCTGGTTGTGCAGGCAAATAACTTTGTTGGCAAATCTTACAAATGAGAGGGAAAAGACTGCTTTCTTTGTCTAAGGAAGTCCATAAAGACTTAGAGGTTGGGCTGAGATAGACAGGAAAGAGTGAGAAGTTAGTGGAAAAGCAGGCATGGGCTACATCAGGGATTGGCAGGAGCCTCTCTTGACTGAATGTGACACTCAACTTATGCAATTGCCTTTCCTGCTCTTGCCCTTCCCCTCATGAGGATGTAGGGATGAGATGGAAGGCTGATGGCTAGAACATTGCTTCTGGACTGAAAATGGTTTTCCTTCCTCTTCCCCTTTATGAGAAAAACTCTGCTGAAAGAGTAGCAGACGTGAGCACATCTCCTTAGCCAATAGGAGACCTCTAAATGAAGATCTCACTTAAAGATCTCAACTATCTGAGCACAAGTTCCAGCCTCATGAGCACTTGGTCTGCAGCCCAGCATGTCTTCTGGCAGTCTGGGGCTGCCAATAATCACAAAACCTGGTCATAAAATCTCTCTACTGGCTGGTGAGCTAGACCCTAGTGTCATCTCTGTGATGAAATGAAGAATTACCACAGCAGGACCTGGGGTCATCCACCGTGGGACTTGGCAGTGCCATTTATACAAGTTTGGGAACCAATACACCATGAAAGATGCTTCCAGATGATCTTGACATTTTGATAAAGCTGAGGTCTTGCTTCCCATCATCATTTCTATCAAAAGAGTTATTGGATGCCTTTGCTCATTATCAAGAACAAGAAATGGAGATTAATTAACTGAGAAAGAAAGGAAATTATATCACATCAAATATTTGAATGATGTCACTCTCCTTAAGGAATACAACCTTGCCATGTATGAAAAAAACCCTCCTAAAGTGGGCATAATGATAGTCTGAAATACTTCGTGTTCTCAGTCAAGTTCAAATTAGTGAGCACCAAATTTTTTGACGCCTTAGTGCATAACAGTTTGCTGTTACTAAAGTAACAGTCACAATTAACATCTTTTGGAGAAGATTACTATTTTTTCTTCACATGTCTCTGTGACTATGAGTTTAATGATATTTTGAATACTGGTACACAGTATCATAAAGCCATCAACATATTCACAAATTATACTTAAAATTCTCCCTGGGAAATGGGAGGCTTGAATCAATTACACATTTGCAATTGATATGCAATTGCATAGTGCATCTGTAATTCTACACTAGAGAAGGAATAATAACAAAAGAAACATAGAGCTAAGTATTCTGGTAAGAAACAATATGTTTCTACCCTGTTCTTTCTGCTGTCATTTCCCAGAAGGGAAGTGTTCAAGATCAGGTTGGATGGGGCTCTGAGCTACCTGGTCTAGTGGAAGGTTTCCCTGTCTGTGGCAAGGAGGTTGGAGCTAGGTGATCTTTAGGGTGTCTTTCAGCACAAATCATTCTATTATTCCATTGTTCTGTGGTTTATGATTTATGCTTTATGTCTCTTGGATGAAATTCTTATCAATAAGTAAATTCGCACTAACTGTGGGGTGGCTGCCTCTGGCTTACTCCTGCTATAGGGACCTCTTTTCCTAGGAGTTCTTAGCTGCAGTCTGAATGCTTGTACTGTGTTTTCTGGACCTGCCTAAGTTGTAGCTGAGAGTGCTACACGAAGGTGCTGAGAGGTACAGTGGCAGATGCCTTTGGTTCAAAGCTCTCAAATTTGGAAGAAACTGCTTTTTAGAATATTTTCCTCTGTCCTGAAGTCACTTAGCCACAGTTTTGCTAATATTAGCAAGCCTGATTTGACTTAAGGATTTCTTTTTGACTCTACATACTAATAAGTGACTTCCACTCTTCAAATTATCAGAACAGATAAAAATGTGCAAGATAACTGGGTGGGTAAAATGAAAAGTTGCTTTACTGTTGATCTCAGCACAATATTTCTTCCTTTTTTTTTTTTCCTTTTTTTTTTTTCTTTTTTTTTTTTCCCATCTCTATGTACCAGGGACATCTGAGAAGCCACAGAGGTCAAATGTTTCTATTCCAGTTAGGAGCTGCTCTCCAGAAAGGCTCTAAATCACCTGAACATCTAACAAATCCTTTGGCATGACAGCAGTTCAAAGGCAAAGCCATCCAGCTCTGAGTAGCTATCCATTAAAGGGTTTGATATGAGGGCAATGTGAAAGGAAAATACAGCTAACACCTATGCCCTTTCTTGGTTTATGCTTCCTGATGAAAAGTGAAGTGCAAGCAACAGAGGGATGTGTGCTGTAACCTAAATCATGTTGTCAGTGGTGCTTTCAATGCTGACAGAGGGAAGCCTGCAGCCTCTTGCCTAGAATGTGTTTCTGGCTCCAGAACTCCAGAGAAACCACGTTGAGAAGATGAGTGGTGAAAATCTCAAGGAACACTGTGAAGGAGCCCAATGCATTCTGTTCTGGTCAGTCTGACTTTTTCCTGCTTTCAACTACTGAGTGTGACTTTCTGTCCTAAGGCTCTCTCTCCAAGTCAGAAAATGTGTGACTTGGTCCTTCCAAAAGTAGTTCTGTACAACTACTTTTACATGCCGTGCTACCAAGAGAAACTGAAAACATTTGGCACATTCTCATCCTGTATGACATGTTCCCTAAGTGGATTTGCCAGTGGACTCCCTCTGATACTGAGTAACATCCATTTACAGCTAATCCGTAATGATATAGTTTGTTGTTATAATGCAGATCAGGAGGTGACAGGAACAGCAGTGCTTGAAAAACCAACAGGATTTGAAGAAGTTATTTGATGGATTAATTCCTCTTCCTGTGAGAGGTGGATGAAAAAGGTATTAGTCTTGAGGGGGAGCTGGACTCAAACTCAGTTTGTAAGGTTCACATCAAATATGTGACAGTGGACTGCAGCTATTTATAACTGCAGCCAGAAGGACAAATTCAGCCCATACAAGCCTAGCTTTGCTTAGTTTTCTGTAGGCAGCATAGATTGTAGAGCACTAGCGACATCAATGCATTCTAGCAGCATAAACCACCACTCACAGCCTATGGCTGACTTCAGCCTTAGCTGAAGTTCATGCTAGTGTTCCTAGATCTCTTAAGTACATTAAAATGAGTCCAGCTAGTGTTTCTATCCCTGCTGCAGTCATACCTTTGATTGCAAAGCAGCCTTAATAATATGTCTGTAGGGACTGCAGGGTCAGCCAGAATACATGTTTTGTTTTTGGCTTTGCCATGGTTTTATTTGGTGACTTGGGACACATCCTCTATCTCAATGTCTTTACTTCTGTGATTAGGAGAAAATGATAATTACTTTCCTAATCTCCAGAATGCTGTAAGGTAAGTGCTGGTCAGATGCTCAGAAAAAGGTTTGACGGTACATATAAATAAAACACAAATTATGTCCCAGATAAGTAGTATAGAAATGAGAGTTCTAAACAAAATTTCCTATTTTGTTTAGATTAGATAAGCACCAAAGCAATGACACAGTCAGAGACAGTCCAAGCACTATTGAGGGAAATTTATATAGCTGAATTAATTGACATCTGCTATGATTGTACATTCAGAAATATATTTCTAAGTAGAAGGATCATGTTGTATCTGATTTATCAAGAGGGGCACCTTGAGCAAAGTGCCAAAGAACTTCTCTGTAGTTCCTATTCTTCCTCAGCTACCTTCATCCATCCAATAAAATATGCTACTTTTTGTCTGCAAAGCATTCTTTTCTAGGAATAACAAACTATTTAGTAAAAGCCGAAATGGACTCCAGTATTAAAGTATTTGGAAAAATCAAGGATGAGGGTGCTCATGAGAAAGAACATTGCACAAAATCCTTTCCCAAGACAAACTGTGGGGGGTGGGGAGGTGTTTTATTAAAATTAATAACATCCATGGTTATTACACACACACACACACACACACACACACACACACACACACACAAAAACCCAAAAAACCAAAAAAAACCCCAAAACAAAACAGGGCAACTTAAATAAGCCTAAAGAGTCACAAGCTGCAGAAGGAATTTTGTTCAGTGCTAACATGTAGCCTAAAAAAATATTTGCATAAAATCCTATTTTAAAATTTTCTTTGGATCATTAAGCCAAAGGAACAGTTGCAATTAGGGTTTGTTCTCATTACTAATTAAACCACAGTGGTTAAGTTAATTACAAGACAGTGCTAATTACCACAACTGTCTTGGTTTTGTGTGCTGTAGTGAGCAACTGCAGGTTACTACCTGCTGTAAGAAGGACACTTGTTAACAATGCTGTACCACTCTGCGCTCAATAGCATTATGGGTCATTCTTTAAGAAAATACTTAAAAACCAGAATATCCCACTTGCTCTGACCTAGACTGGTGGATGTACTACTTAAAGCATAAGTCATTTGAAACATAATGCAGCAGGGCTGCTGAGGGAGCAACAATCTTTCCTTGGGATGGATCCTTTCAGGACAAAGCAAGTGGGGCAGAATCTAAATGGCTGCACACTCTTGAAAACAAGCCTGTCCTTTCAGGATGGAAAATGCTTCACATTGCAGAGGCCAGCTTAAACAAAAGAGAAGATGACAAGTCAAAGATCACAAAACCAAACACAGGAGGTTGTAAAGCAATTTCAGTTTACAGAATCAAAGAACCACAAGCTGTTCTGAGTTAGAAAGGATACACAAGGATCTTCTTTGGCATGATGACCTCAAGTGCTATCATTATTTGACACCAGAAGCAGATTTTTTATAGAACTAGTAACAAGTTTTACAATTTTTTTCCATTGAAAGACTATGGTAAAGCATAACATCAAAGATTATACAACATAATAGCGAAATTATATGTCTGGATGGGTGTTTAGTGGGCATTTCTCTGATGTCTTATGGCACTTCTTTGACTTCTTATCTCCATGACCCCTTAATACTTAGCCTAGGTTATCATTCCCACTTACCTATTAATTTTATACTGTTATTTTTAAGCAGCTGACACCCTGACACCAGTTCCCCTGGAAGAAAGCAAGACAAGTGTAGGAGTTGGACATTGTGCCAATCTGTCTATGGATGCAGACTGATAAAAATTCATGTTGTTTGACACAATGATGCATGCTCTTTCATTTATATAAAATAAAACTCCGAGGACGATAAAAGCATGTGGGTTTAGAGACTTCTGAAGTGACCCTTTCCTCTGGCAGCCATGGAGCAGAGCAAGCACTCTTTTAAAGGCAAAGTATGAGTGTCTTCCACAGCATTTTCAAGAAAAATGTTTGATCTAGTACACAACTACACTTGTGAGGTACAGTATATACATACATAAATGCTGCTGTTGACTCCTCTCAAAAATAAATAATTAATTTGAGTGATGTTTTAGTCAAATCTCTTTTACTTGAACATCATTGTTGTGCTGAATATTTCCACATTGTTACCCATGTGCCTATGAAATTATATAATTCTTGACAGAGTGAATGAACAGAAAGGTTGGTGTTAGTTTGGCTCCACAGAGATATTTTCTCCTTCTCCACTAAAACTTGTATCTCCTTTTTCACTCTTCTAGCCATCTGAAGCTTTTTTGTAACTTATATTGGTATCTTTTAATACTGTTATATAGCATGCTGAACTGAAGTTAATTCAACTAGTTCACTTTCAAAAATACTCAAAACTCATTTTGTGAGATCATTTACTTAGGGGCTGTTGCCAAAATTAAACAAATAAAACCTTTCTACAATTTCTGGCATGTAAACATAATTTCTTTATTTGTAGTGTACTGAGATAAACCAAGATAAGGCAGCTCAAAATGCCATCTGAGTAACCATATATACTTTGAGTGAAAGTACAAAATTTACATCCTTTTGTTTGTCCCTTTGTTCTCATGTGCTGTGTTTGGATCTAATAACTCTCTGCTCTACTTCTCCAACAAACTTGCTTATCAAAGAAAAATGTCAAATGCTTCTCCACAGATATAGGCAGAAAAGTGATCTATGGTTCTTAAATTTCTGAAGTGCTTTAGAAGGCAAAACTCTCCAAACCTGTCATAGAGCAGCTCCATGGAAGCAGTTAAACTTAGAAATACTTCAGTTTAGCGGTATCCACACAAACCAGAATGAAATATTAACATTTCTGTGACCTGAAAAATCTGCCTTTTTGGGAATGTCATCAGCAATAGCCCCATTCAGATCTTCTTTATAGGTTTTTTTCCTTGTACTTGCCAGGTACTTTAATTGCCTTTGTAGTTACATACTTGTCAGTATCCTGTTCTTGTTCAGGTCATTTGTTCCTTAATGATTTTTTAATGTAATTCTGAAACTCTGGACATACTCATGTGTAGTCTCACATTCTATACCAATCAGACATGAACTTTCCTGAAACTCAGGTTGTATTATACTAGACTCAGTTTTGGTGGAATAAACCCAACAGGCTTTCTTCTTCCATAGTTAGTGTTAAATAAGAACAACAATATGAACTGAATACAAATCACCTTTCAGTTTTTTGGGTTTTTTGTCCTATGGTATGTATTTCTGCAAGGTAGAGCATGTGTATGTCTGTATCTGTTTGTGTATATGTGTGTGTTTTTGACAGAGCACAAAGATTCAATGAATTTCATTTCACTTTGTGGGGTTAGCATCTCTGACACTCTCAAAATTATTTTTTCAAAAGCCAAAAGCTAACTGCTTTTGAAATATCATTGGAGACAGCAATGATGCCTCTTTCTGTGAGGAGAAAGGAAAATATGCATAGGTTGTTGATGGAATTCCCTCAAACGGCACTTTCCTAAAATAAAGAATTGTAGAGTGAAGAATAGTTGGAATATCAAATGTCACAGCAAATCTCTCAGCCCTTTAGCAACTGAATACTTCAGAAGAAATATTTATGCGTCTTAAACAAACTTTTCTCTTCCTTTTATGTATTCTTTCCTTCTTGTCTTGCAAAAATCCTTATTCATTTCCTAGAAAAAGCCCTCCTTATAAAGACTCATTGGAAAGCAGGTAGTTATTCTTAGAGCTGTCAACGACTGCAGCTCTGAAATAGGAGTTGAGAAATAACAAGGAAATAGCAATGGAAACTGCTGGAAACCTAGAAACAATTTAATCTAAGCTTATCTTTTCTTTAAAACTTTCTTGGGCAAAGTAAAAAACATCCGTTTTTTCTCCAGAAGATCACAGTATTGCCAAATGTGATTCATTATTTATTTCTCACTGTACACAGGTTTATTTATTTCCCTTTCCTTCAAGAACACGTCCCCCATGTTTCTTCCTCTCTAATGTTCACCAGATGTGACAAGCAGCCTGAGAGACTCTGCAGCATTCCTCACCTTCTCACTTGCTAAAGCCATCAACCAGATTCTCAAAAGCCAAAGCAGTCCTTGTTGTCAAGACTACCTGTGATAAGATGTTGTTTTTCTTTCTCCTTCTTGTTTTCTGGGGGTATGGTGTTAATTCCAAGAAGGATTTTTGCCTTTTATTCATCAACAAACTTACAGCAGTGAGGCAAGATGAGCTGTCACATATGTGTTGGGTTTAACTTATATGAGGGAAGGGGCAACAACAAGTCACAGTGTTCAGGCTGATCCTTGAGCACTGTGCCCACTTTCTCTGTCTCCACCTCTCCCAGATATTGAGGAGGTGCTCAAATGTTTTACAAATGTCATCCAAGTCAGGTGAGAGCAGAGTATTTTACAGAGACAGAATTTTGCATAAAACTATGGTTTGGTTGAATAGATAATTCCCAAATCTGTTTAGAACTTTAGATACACTTATTTTTGGTCGTGATGTCCTGGTACCTTGGATATGCAGCGCAATGTGATCTTAAGTTAGTTATGAGAGCTCACTGTGGCTTTTGCTTAGAAGCAGAACTACACAGAACTGATGGGCTTCTTGTGGTCTTTAAAGCAATGAAAAAAGGTTTTCCTCTCATTTCTTTGGAAAGACATACTTATTGTTAAGGTCAACCTTGGCTCAGGTTTTGGCTGCAGTTCCATGGATAAGTGCAGGAAGGCCAGTTCCTACTTTTTAAAATTGCACTGGCAAACCTGGGCAGAAATGACCTTATCTTTTTCCTTCTTCAGTCTTATTTAATCAGCAAACCGTTTCTGTCTTGTTTTTCCTTTAATAATTTCTCATTCTTCTGAAGAGCAGTCTAATAAATGCCACTCTTCACTTTTATTTCAAATTGTTGAAGTTTTTCTTTTAACTAAAGCTTGGACTGAAAATTTGCAATAACATGGATGGAGAAATTATGAAAAAATCCTGTAAAGCTAAACAGCTGTCTTGGTCTCAGATTTTCATTAAACAAACACTTCTGCCAATATTCAGTAAATGTATATAACTTCTGTAGGTGCTTAAATAGAAGGATAAAATAATATTGTCTCATACACAGTTCTTATAGATTTCATCATAGATTTTCTCATAGATTTTATATTTTTTATAGATTTCATCTTTTATAGATTTTTTAATTTAAGACTTTTTTTTGAAACTGAAACTGGGTTTATTTCCTACTGATATTGAAGGAAAGAAGGCAGGATTGCTTACAAGTTCATTTTCTTCTTTCAATACAAAAATCAGGTTTCACTTCAGAGATACAAGTTCATTGCAGTCAGAAAATGCATTGTGTTTCTGTGTTTCTACTCTTGCTGTTTAAGCATCAAGAATATAAAGGAAAACCTTCTCCCACAATAAGAAATGAAAACAAATTCATGCCCATAAACTTCTGTCCAATGTCCAGCAGTTAGCACGATCTGAAAGCTGCAATTTTAACACAGCTACATTGCTCTCACATAGTTTTCCTATTTCTATTTACTTTTCTTTATGTAAAACCAGACTTTCTGTTGTGCCAGCCAAGTGGTGCAATGTGCCTGGAAAAGAAATAAGCATCATATGGTGAGCTTTTATCCTCATCCCACTACCTGTACATGGCCCCAGCAAAGGAGCAAGTTGTGGTAGCACAGCCAGAGTCAGCAAACTCCACTTAGCAATTGCTAGTTGTGTGCTGCCATGCAACGTGACAGGTACTGGAAAATGGCACATGGGGACAAGCATTTCCCTGCTGAAGCACATTGCAGTATAACTGTTTTTTCAGGGACAGAAATGGATTTTAGCATAAAATCACAGAATATTTTACATTGGAAGTGACCCTTAAGATCAGTCTGTGCAGAGGTCCTCTCAAAGGCATTTTTGCATCTTCCTACTCTTGTTCTGTTTTTGCTTGGTATTCTGAGTTGATTGGGTGAAAATTCAGATATATGAATTTTTCCCAATAGAGGATGTAATAAAGACAAGCCTTTTCTCTTCAGAAGAACTATATTGGGATTCCTAGTTGATTTAGTGTTCCAAAGTCCCCAGCAATCTACAGAGGTAATCACAGAGCTAGAGCCTGCAACCTCAGATTTCTTTCTTGCAGTCTTGGATTCAGTAATATCTGAAGTCCTGCCAACCTTTTCTCAGACATAGCCTAGCTGGTGGGCTGCAAAAGGCCTAGGAGCACTGAAGAAGGTTCTGTTAGAAGAAAACGGATAATTTGATTTTTAGCATCAGACAATGAACAAATAGATACAATCATAATAACTACAAAAGAAATAGCTAAAATATTTTCATACAGATTCTTTTCTTTTTCCACTTACCTTTCATAATGTCAGTGGTGTCTTTTCCTAATGGGTGAAACACAATACTTTTCTAAAAGCTTTGTTCAGACTTGAAACCATAGACTTTCTTTGTGTCTCTGGAACAGCTGTTTCAAAGAATTTTAAACCATTGGGCTGCTGCCAGACCTCAGTGTTTTTCTGGATTCCAACACAGTCCTTACAAAATTTAAATTGAAATCCTTTTAATGTATTTCTGCAAACAGCTCACTATGACCTTAGACCAATGTTTTAGTGGAATAGTTGAACAGGACAGGATTGTAGCCTGTGAATCCCTGCATTGAAATACTTTTTGGATATAAAATAAATAACAGAGAAACAAATTATTGCAAACTTTTCTAGCAATTATTTGCTAATACTTTGCAGAAGGCAGACTGCAATCACAGCTTGTTCTACATAACAGATAGAGGCAGCTGATTCAGAATTACTTTACAGAACTACATTTTTTCAGCATGAAAGTTACTGATTTACCTGCATGCAAAGTTATCACTGATCAGTACTCTCTGTGTAACACAGGTTGCTCTAAAATATGTTCCTAGGATATCTAGGACAAGTATGAAATTTAGATGTAATAATGCTTTTTAACAAAAACATTTTTATTTACTTCCTCCAAGAAAAGTAAGTGTCTAGCACCTGGGTGACTGTTATATTGCAGGATGGCAGTGTCTAGAAAATCTCTTCTCTACTTCAGACTTTTTAGGAATATATAACTGTTCAGAGTTGGTGGTTGCTCTCCTCATGCAGGTAGTTAAAATCAAAACCTAAAAATATAAGCATTTCTTTGCAGATGCCTGAATTCATTGGTGAAGAATGAAATATGAGGAGGCGCAGCCTTTCAACGTTTACTGTTAACAAGTTCTGTGTTCTCAAATTGTTTTACGTGAATCCCTCTGACACGAGCCCAGAGCTGCTGAAAGAAAGGTGCCCACTTTATGTGCTGGAGCAGTCTGAGGTGTATTTAGATGGCAATGTTTAAAAACTGTCTGTAAAAACAAGCAATGCTAATTGCACAGTGAGGTTTGCCAAGACTGCAAGAAAATTCCCAAGGCATGTTGCAGCAAATACCGTTGAGACAATGAACCAATAACTGGATCACAGGCACAAATAAGATATTATTTTGCTATATTACTAATGTCATTTGCTGGAACTAAAATGGCCTGTCCATTTGCTGTTCATTGCTCTAGTGTAGAGTACCTGTCCTGATCATGGGAGCCAAACTTCCACCATAAAAGTAATATTCACCACTGATATACTCATGTGCAATTCCTGCCATTTTTTCACTATTTCAGTTTCTGCATATGTGCTTTGTGCTCCCCTTCTGCGGTTGCCAGCAGTTTAGCGAAATACATGTAGGCTAGAATTACATGTACTTCTCCATGCAGCCCTGTATGAAGTGCAAGTATGACATGGAACAACTCTTCTGATTAAAAGAACAGAAAGGAGCTTAGGGTGGTAAACAAAAAAACTTGAAACAATCTCTATCCCTAATGACTTTCTCAAGAGGCTTGAGTTCAGCTTTATCATCATTGCAAGGGATTGCAGCTTAGTGTGGAACAAAAATCCTGATTTCTTTGCCCAGTGATGTATGAGTAAGTTACCTCATTCATTTAGCCACAGGTTCTTTCTCTGTAAAAGTATCGCAGCACAGTGTGGGCAGCACCGAGAATTCTTTGGTCACTATAGCTGAAGGAGAGTAGAGTCCAGTAATGTAACATTCCTCTAGTGTTTACTGTAATAATTATGACAAATTCATGCAAACAGAAGCAGAAAAATAAATTAGAGGTTTTAATAAATAAATAAATGGGGGAAAAAAAGAAAAACAAGGAAAAAAGAAAAAGAAAAAGAAAAAGAAAAAGAAAAAGAAAAGAAAAAAAGGAAAGGAAAGGAAAGGAAAGGAAAGGAAAGGAAAGGAAAGGAAAGGAAAGGAAAGGAAAGGAAAGGAAAGGAAAGGAAAGGAAAGGAAAGGAAAGGAAAGGAAAGGAAAGGAAAGGAAAGGAAAGGAAAGGAAAGGAAAGGAAAGGAAAGGAAAGGAAAGGAAAGGAAAGGAAAGGAAAGGAAAGGAAAGGAAAGGAAAGGAAAGGAAAGGAAAGGAAAGGAAAGGAAAGGAAAGGAAAGGAAAGGAAAGGAAAGGAAAGGAAAGGAAAGGAAAGGAAAGGAAAGGAAAGGAAAGGAAATCAAAGAAAAGAAAAGAAAAGAAAAGAAAAGAAAAGAAAAGAAAAGAAAAGAAAAGAAAAGAAAAGAAAAGAAAAGAAAAGAAAAGAAAAGAAAAGAAAAGAAAAGAAAAGGAAATCAAAGAAAAGAAAAGAAAAGAAAAGAAAAGAAAAGAAAAGAAAAGAAAAGAAAAGAAAAGAAAAGAAAAGAAAAGAAAAGAAAAGAAAGAAAACCAAGCAGATGTGCAATACCAAAAAGCCTGCGGTATTCTAGTCCTAGTCAGAACCAGATTAATTTTTTTCAGTAGCTGCCACATGGGGTGGCCAGGACATGGGTGGGGAAAAAGGAATTTTTTCTGAGTAGAAGGGTTTCCTGTCAAGAAAAAGTGGAGAAGGCAGCTGTCTTGTACTGTCTATTATTTTTTCATGTAAATATTTTTTCTTATATCCTTTGATATTAATATTTCTGCTGTTACTGTTCATTGCTGTTTTCAGTAAATTGTTCTTATCGTAATCCTTTGCCTTTTTTGCCTCCAATTCTCAACTCCATCCCACCACAGTAGGAAGAGGGTGGTGTGTGGTTTTGAACAGTCATAGTGGGAGCACTGGATAGGGCAGTACCATTCCTAGACCACGACACATGGTAATCCTGATATTTGAATTATATTACCTTCAGGTGTTATTTATTTGTAATGCTAGCTGTCCATTGATGTCTTCTCTATGCCCCATTTGAATCTGTGATGTGTGTTTTTCTCTGGAATATCTGTGTATCATCTTTGGTGTTTCATGTAGAATCAAGTTTTTCATCATATTATTCCCAGTAATTAATACCTTACTTTGTTTACAGATTAAATTAACTGTTTTGTCTTGATGTTTCTTCTTTTGGTAGTCTGTACTATGGGCAGTGCCGCTAATAATTTTAAATAAAATGAGCCAAAAAGCCTGATTGTGTCCTTTCAGGTAAACATAATTTGAAAGAAAAAAATTATTAATTTTTATCATCCTGATTGTTGTTACCTACCATCAGCTTATCAGCCCACCTCACATTTACTGTACCCATTCTGTTCCCATAAAGCTATTCTCTAGAGAGGTACAGGAATTCCAAGAGATGGAAAAGGAAGGGAAAATAAGAGCTGACAAAATTATGCTTCATGTCTTTACTATGCTATCAAATGATGCTGTATTTGAGTTTTTTGTTCTCTGTAGGACCACCAGTGTTATCAAATGGATTGATTTCTAAGCCCTTAATCTCTTCCTTACATTGATATGCCTTCTTTTTCAGAGTTTGAAGAATCAGGTACACAGTGCCATTTTGATGTGCAGCAAATAAAAATGCCAGTCATTTGACTTTGCTTTGTGTGATGGATATTTTGCTTCTTTTACAATGTAAGATTACTGCTGTAAATGAGAAACTGCTTTTGGCCTTTTTTTTTGTGCTCACTTTTGAAGTATCTCCTATAAAGTATCTCTATGTTTTCTCTAAAGAAACTCCTTACTCAAAAACTACAATAGCACAGACATTGAACTCAATCCTGGTTTTCATGCAATCAAGAGAAAACATAAAGTATCTATTGACAATGCCAAAGCAGTGATTGTACTGAAATTGTTTACCACTGGCATTACTCAGAGGAAGATCTTGCCAAGGATCTCCAGCACATACTTTGCAGCTATTTCTCAAGAGTCCTAGAATTTCTGTTAAGTTGTTCTTGGCAGAATGTAATGTGTCTGGGAAGCCAAGTTTTGAGAAGATTAAACTGAGTGCTTTTAAAAAATAAATTGACAAATTCAGGGTGTCAGTCCCAAAAGAAATTTTTTGCATTGGCCTCTTTGGAGCCCACTAGACAAGACCTGGAGGTTTATTTTAGCACTGCAAAGCAAGGTTCAGCAATAGAGCCCCTAATAACTTTTATCAGTATTGAATAAAAAAGTTGCTTTTTCTTAGACAGTGGTATCATATATGATGGTACCAACCCCGCACCAGAAAACTGATGATATTCTGCTCTTCTGCTAAGGGATTCTTCTAGCACTTGCAAAAGTCATCTTCTGGCAGATGATGAGTTTTTGTCATCTCTGAACTGTAGGGCAGCTGCAGTCAAAGGTGACCCAAAAGTGGCTGTAAGTGTGGAGATGCTCTAGGATATGAGAAGCAATCAAAATATTTATCTAAGTTGTAACTTTGTACCCTCTAGTCTCCTGATATACTCTCCTCCTGTGATTTCTTGACTAGCTATGAACCTTGGTTCTAGTTACAAGTTGTCTCTAGCTCAGAGTTTTTCCTCTTCATAGTATTATTCTTGCTTCTTAGAAACATGTAAAGACAACTACAATGTCTATAAAAACTTTTATAAACATTTCATACAAACCATAGAACATCTTGAGTTAGAAGGGCCTTACAGGGATCATCAGGTACAATCCTACAATCCCCTTGCACAGGGCAGCCCAAGAGTCACTCCACGCACCCGAGGTTATTGTCCAAATGCTTCTTGAACTCTGTCAGGCTTAATACTGTGGTCACTTCCCTGGGCAGCCTCTTCCGGCGTCTAACCAACCTTTGGTGAATAACCTTTTCTTGATATGGAACTTAAACCTCCCCTGACAGAGCTTCAGGCCATTCCCTCAGGTGCTGTCACCACAGAGCAGCGATCAGTGCCTGCCCCTCTGCTTCCCCTTGTGAGGTAGTTGTGGACTGTGATGAGGTCTCCTTCAGTCTCCTCTTCTCCAGGCTGAAAAAATCAAGCAACTTAAGGAAGTCCTTAAGATCTTCCTCTCAAGGCCCTTCACCACCTTCATGGCCCTCCTTTTCCTCATTACCCTCAGTTCAAAGAGGATCCAGTAAACTGTACTGCAATACAGCTTTGCTGCTGTGGTAATCCAGGGCTGGCCTTTCACAGCCTTTTTTTCCATGGTCCCTTGTGAAGACGTGTCCTTACCCAGTCTTTAATTAAATGGATTATCCAAAGGTAAAGTAAACAGGGTTGGGAGTACACATAATTTCAAGGTTACTCTGTTCCCAAATCTACACTGGTGAAGTCAAGGACCAACACTGATATTCCCATGCAGTGACTCCTCCAGTGCTGCAGCTGGTTCATACAGAGTCATTTCAAAGACTAAGATCCTCCAGGCCTTTATTTGTGTATGATTCCTCAGCAAACGTCTTCTCTGACTGTAAGACCAGGTCTATTCCCACCTCACCCAACACAGGAACTGATTGTGATGGCATATGAGGAAATCTTTAACTGTAGCAGATTCTGTTTAAATTTCCCAGGCTAATGTAGATTATAATTTGTGCCTAAACAGAGTTTTCCACCTGTGTGTGACAAAGTAGATAACCACAAAACATGGTGCTGACTACCTAACACAGAAAACTGAGGCAAAGAGAGATGATGTGACACATCTCACTGTCATTGCAGGTGGCTGTGTTTCCTGCACCATAAGTGGACTCAATTCATAGCTTCCTGCTGTACCAGTATTGTCTCAGTCAGAGATAGTCACTTCAGTATGTGCTCTGGTGTAGCACACTGAATACTGCAGGTCTTATCACAGACCAGTTAGAAATTGATAGGAAAACCGCCCCGTGATTTCCATAGCTTTTGAACAAATTACTGCAGGCAAGGGGGGAATATTAAGCTACCATACATGCAGCTCTCACTTGTTTTATCAGAAAGGGTAGGAGTGTAGAGTAGAGTTTGTCTCTGACAGATAGTATCAACACTGCAGCGATGTTTATTGTACTATGGCAATATCAATCTTATTTCTTCATTTAGAGACTGAAGCAGGAACTGCTTGTGGCCTACAGTTTTCCATTGCTTTTACATTGCATGGAGGACAGAGGTGAGCACGTTTTATTACATCACTCTCTTGAGCCTACTTAAAGCAAACAGTGATTTAAGTTTTGTCTTGAAGTTTTTCTCCAAGGCTTACAGACATGAAATAACTCATCTTTGTGGGGCATTCTTGAGAAAAGATGTTCAATGCTCTTGTTCAATGGTGACGCATTGCCACTGAGTTTAATTAAAACCAAATGCTATTTCACTGTAGTCATCAGACCAACTGCATCTGCCTATTTGTGAGAGAGTTCCTGGCAATTAGACCAACTGCATCTGCCTATGTGTGAGAGAGTTCCTGGCAATTATCAGAATGGTACAATATTCCCCTTACACCTGTATGTGTGCAAGATAGTAACAGAGGGAAACCAGAGCAAAAAATGTCTTCCCCTGTGTTTGTGAAAGGCTCAGGTATCTGGTATGTCTGTCCCGATAGCACAACTTAATCTCTGAAAAGGAGGGCTTTCTTCTTTCTTTCCACCACTGCTGATAAGGTATAATTAGCTTGTGTTACTCCCTGCAGCTAGATACCACTAAGAGCAGACACTTTAGTAGAATTAAATGAACAATGAGAAAGTTTCTAGTTTCAAAATACAGGAAATGAATGCATCTATATATGTGTTAGGAGAGAGAGAGAACACCTCCTACATTCCTTGATTTTTTAGCAGAAAATCTTACCCAGGAGTACTTTATGCTCAAAAATTATTTTTGTCTCTCTCCAGGATAGTCACTGCCACCTGAAATTAAAAATTATATATAGGAAATGGAATGTATGCTGTAGTTCTCTTTATTAGGTTAAACAAGAGAAATTAGAAAAAAACAATTATCCTAATAAAATGTGCGCAGAAAAAAATGTGCTATGAATATTTTACTGTTTAGCACTATAAATAAATTGTGGGCTAAATTAAACACACTTAGCTTGCAGCTGATTTAGATAACCTTACAGAAAATCACAAAGACAAAAAACCAGAGTTAGAATCACAGCCCAGTCAACCCAAGCCTCTGGAGAAACCATATAGTTTCAAGAGATCGCTTTTCATCTAGTATGTGGGTAAATTATACACAGTTTCACACTGTTATAGTTAAAGAAGAAATTGTGGCAGTGGAGACTGAAGGAGAGGACAGTAAAATGGAAGGGAAGTGAAGATGACGCAAGTTCCACCATGGCAGGAATTGCATATAATGAATGTGTGCATGGAGTTGGAGGTTGTGAAGATGCAGGCTGATCCAAGGAAGAGTGAAGTTGAGAACTGAGTTTCTCCTGAATGTTAAACACTGAACAGCAAGTCAAAGTTATGGAGATGCTCTTCCAGCCTCATTTCTTTCCCTTCACACTCCCTGTAATTATACTTTTGAGTCACCTCTGCCATTGCAATACACAAGTGCTTGACAGAAGGCTGTACTCACACAAACCTCACTTTCATTTCTGCTGAAACAGCAGTTGTTGGCAGCTCAGATTTTCCCCTTCCTTTTTCTTCCTTTTAAATCGCGTCCTTTAGTGGGAGGGATTTTCTGGGAAAAAAAGTAGAAATAGCCGTATTGCACATGTACATGTACAATTCTGCACATGGTCCATTTTGGCTCAGTTTTATTAAATTCTATTTATCATTGTGGAGCTCAGAGTCACCAGCTGGGAGTGGCTTATTGCTGACTCACACAGGCTTTACTCAATCTCTTGAGCTGTATGTAACAAATGTCTCCAGGATTAAACCTTTGAAGGAGAAACTCCTTCACCTCAGATGGCATAAATAAGATAAGCATACTAAAGCAAGCTTAGAGAATTTTATTTCTTCTTGTCAAACATCAGAAATGAAAATATCCTGGCACCAGTTTTTGAACATCCGGCCAGTACCATGGAAGTGTCTCCCTATATAACCAGACTGCCAAACATGTCTGTTAGGGACAGCTGCATGATGATAGATTCTCTGCTCATCAAGGTGGGACAAAGCTTTGTTCCTATCTTAAAAGGCTCAGCAAAACCTCTTGTAAGTGGTCTTTAAGAGTATGAATAAAGTTTCTGCAGGAATTCATGCTCATGGTTTCTTAGTTTGGTAGCTTTTATGCAGCAACCATACATCAGCCAATATTACCACTGGTTTAACACTGCATATGGAATGATAAGAAAGCTAAGAACTTTCTTATCAAAAGGAATTCCTCAGAGAAACAAATCAGTTCAGACTACCTCTTTCTCATATCCAGTTGATTTAGCCTTTTGTAGACTGCAGCCAATAAAGTGATACATGTAGTGTACCCTGACTTTTCTTCCCTGATATATTTATTGTAAAGTATTAGACACTGTATCAAGTCTCATGCCAATTGCCTAAGAATGTAATTGCTTCTGAATTCTCTTGTTTATGTTTTTAATGGATAAAAAAACACCCCTAAGAAGACCACAGACAGCCAGCCAACACCCCAAAGACTGACCATAACATTTCGCATGAAAATCACAAACTGATTATGGACTGATTTTCAGTTTACAGGTATACCCACGTTCCCTAAAACCTCTGGGTCCATAGTGATCAGGAGAACATCTAAGGATAGTGAATATGCCTTGATTTAGGAAAAGGGGATAGAGATTTTGGTTATTATTTTTTTGGCTTTTTTTTTTTTCTCTTTCTACCTTCAGTTTTTCTGAAAGGCAAGCTCTTAGCCCTGTTGCAGTTAACTCAGTCCCTGTGTTGCTGGTGGTAAGTTACATAGCTAGCTATATACTGCAAATGTAATTTCTGAGGTCACGGAAGAGCAGTATCATTACTGTTAAACAAAAATGAGAGCCAGTATTTGAAAGAAAATGTCTTCAGCTTGTAACCAATGAAGTTCAAAGAGCATGAAACATGAATTTTGAAAGTAACTGACAAAAGTAACTGATTTGAAGGGCTTGGGGACAGAAAAATAAGAGTGGAAATGAGGAAATAAGTGTAAATTTCCTTTTAAATTAGGGACAGATGTTTTTAACATAGGCACTGTGTTTTTAGTATAGGCTGTAAAATCTGATTTATAATAACTTGCATGATATATCTTGCTCTGTAATTTTCAACACAAGGAAAGATGGTGCATGATGAGGCAGTCTAAATATAACTGAATTTTTGCTACTTTTGGTCTACCAGCTAAGCAAATCAGTGGAACATTGTTCACAGAAGGCCACATGCATGTACAGGGAATATCGACCTGGAAGCTCTATGGAAACGGGATATAAAAATGCCATGTGCTAACCTGCATCTGTTGAGGCTGATGGGATTTTTGCCTTGGTTCTATAGAAACAGGAACTGCTTCTCAGCATAAGCTTGGCATCTATTTCTTCAGTGCCTTCAAGAGCTAAGCTGTCCTGAGACCAGTTTGTAAACATAATTTTATTTTGCATTCCTATCTATTTCCTCTGATGATTGTCTGCTGCCTTGGAAACCAGATGCGTATTTCACAGCTGCATGGAAAAATGCTAAACATTTTTTCAATGGGAAATTTGAGATGCAGATAATTAAACTTAATCCAGAAAACCAAGGCAACTTGACTGATTGAAAAACTATTTCTGGTCCCAAGGGCTCTACTGACATTCTCTGTTTCCACATGGCTTTCCTCACTGCAAGGCTGTTGGTAGCTGTGACCTGAAGGTGTTGAATTAAGGTGATATCCCAGATAACTGAGTTCCCAAGGAGCAGAGAAGGATTGTCAAGTGACCAGAGCATTGGTGAGGGCTCTATACCTGCTTTCTCCTTGGTCAAAACCTTGCATTCAGAAAATGTGTCCAGAGCCCAGCTCTGGATTTCAGTGGGACTTACAAGCTCAGTTCCTCAGAACTCCACTCTCGTCTCTCCAGTTCCAACATGTTGGTGGGGAGTTTTTCTCTGGTTCTCTATAAGCACTTAACATCAAGAAAGGTTTCTGGATATTAAAGTGAGATACCCGTGGCTGAATTTCTGTCCAAACTGCTTACATCCTAGTAGCAGAGAATATGGCCCCCTAACTTTAGATACACTGTTTAAAAGTGACATCTTTCTTGCAGTACGGGCACAGCTGCAAAGTACCAATAGAAGAAAACATTTCTGCCGAAAATGTGAAATTTTATAATTTCACACAAACAGTGACTTATCTCCTTTTTGTTCCAAACATAGTCTATTGAAATACCCAAATTTCACCTTTGTATCATCCTGTGGGTAAACAAATGCCCTGATTTGCTCAGTCAAATCTGTTTAACCATCTTTGTATATCTCAGCAAAATGTGCATACATTTGGCCATAGGATCATGCAACAAAATGTGTTATTTCATTCCCATTTGCCCCATATTTTGCAAAATGTTGAACCTTACTGGTATTAAAGAGGTTATCCTGTGTCTTGCAAAAAGTTGTTGTCAGGAAGTGGTACAACAAATAGTGGTACCTACCACTATTAAATCCTTCATTAAGTTACTTTCTTCCCCATTCCAGAGACCAGTCTTGAGTCAAATGTGGCCCACATCAGCTCTGTGCCCAGTATAATCTGAAGTTTGTATTGCAGGGAAGATGGGAGTTCAAGTTCTGCCTGCAATGAAAATCAGATCTTCCTGAGAAACAGGATTAGGAAAGCTAGTCAAAGTTTTGAAACCTTGCCGGAATTCAGTGGGTGAAGAGTCACCCTGGAGAATCAGCTTGGTTTCATATTCAGAGAAAGTTCAAGACCTTTTAAGTATCATCCAAGCCTTCTGCAGTCTACCTAAATCTTCTCATTCACCAAATGAGCAAATAAAAACCTATTACTGATTTCTGTGGGGGACTGAACAAGAAGTGAACAGGAATATTTAAATGAAAACAAACTGTCACTGAATCTCAGAAAAAGCAACAAGAGCCAAACACGTCCAAGAATTATGGGGAGAAATAGAGGAGTTTCAGCTCCACTGTGGAGTCTGCTGAGGAGGATTATTGTATTTTTGCACCACTAATTGTCTCTTCTGCAATCACAACAGAAAAAAATTGGGTTTGTGGAATTGGGCCCCTCCATCATAAAAGAGAAGCCCTTTTCTACCTGTTGCCTCTGCTTCTGCTGCAACCCAGAAGAGCGCTTTCCTCCAGTCCTGCTTATGCAGAGTTTGTAGAAGGCAGTAACCTTGTTTGTTTTGTCTATGCAGCTTTAATATCTGCACGTTTTTTTAGAACCTTTCGGATGACATCACTAAATTTGAAAGGGGCATATTTGACATCTGAGGAGGAAGATGCTGAAACAGGCATGGCCTATATGTATGTACAGCTCATCGTGTACGCATGATATGCACCTGACATCTGCTGTGCATAGGAGCTGTTGGAGCAGTTCTGGTCCCATTTAAGCAGCATGGCACTCAAGAAAAATCAGATGTGTTTGGATTTCAAGTGAGTTTGTCAGACCAGAAAAACTGCCAAATACCTTTAAGGACCACACTAAATCACATTGAGACACAGTGACATTTTGTCTATGTATTAGAACAACAGATATCTCACTGACTGCAGGAAATTCCTTAAGGCTTTTCTGCATATGGAGCAACACTATTTGACTGTCACCCTCTGTGTACTAACATTGTGCAAGGAACAGAAAAGAGCCTAGACTGATGTGTATCTGAAGAAGGAAAGCAGTCAACTGTTGAACTGTAAATCAGCATTCTTCTAGTATAATTAAATTCTCACTGGGAATTGTCTGATCAAAACTGCTAATCAAAGCAACTTGTTCAGTAAATGCTGGAATTAATGAACCCTGTTTTTCAGTGGATTGATATTCTACGCTCCTACACCATGCCTCAAAAACATTAATTCCTCTGCAGGCTTTTTTCAATCTCATGGATCCTGCTTCTCCTGCTACGGCCAGTTCCTCCACCCATGTCCTCTGCATTGAAAGGTGAGTAAGGGCACTAACAAATGGGGCCAATGCAACAGTACTACAGGCTATCCTCCTTCAGGGAGGAATTTAATAGATTCTTTCTAATTTTACCAACCACTGATCTTCACGGTGTTTGTGATTTGTAAGAAGGAAAAAGCATATTTGTGCATATCTTATTTTCTAAGGAAATGTGGTTGAAAAACCATGCTCCACATAAACAAAATGTTGAATTGCAGTTTAGAAGATTCCTTGGTGCTATATACCCTAATTTCTTATCAAGTACTTCTGCTGAATACTGTTGTTTCTACACACTCCCTATTATGTTACCTATTTTAATTGTAGCATTGCATTGCTGTAAAAATGCTTCATTCTTGAAATGAAGAAATAGGCGTTGATGCTTTTAAATTTTTTCACCATTATATTTTGTGATTGCCCCCTCATCCCATGGTAGAGAAAATACATACTGAGAAGAAATTATGGCTTGACATGATATGTATAGTGAAAATCTGCTTTTAATTTAAAGCACAGCATAAAATTTTTCAGTATACTAGAAAAAACAATCCAACCTCTAGCTGTGTAATATCGTTGCATATACCTGTAATTGCAGCCCTCAGGTACAGTTATTTAGTGATTAATTTCCATAAGCGATCAAAGAATTTCAAACGTATATAATTTTTATTGAAATTTATTCAGTGGTAGGAAGAATGACTAGAAGATACAGAAAGCTAACCACAATTTCAGAGCTAACAAAACTTCAGCTTTGATATTGCTGCAAAACTATGTGGTTTTGAGATCAAATCTTTCACTTCTCAACTTCAAGAGCAAAAATTAAAGGCAGATCCCAATTCTCTTATGTATTACTAAAATTACTATTTCAGAATGATAAAATAATGAGGGTGGGCTTTCTTTTGTTGTATATCTGGTTTTAAAGAAATATTCATAAGATAGTTTTTCACAGTCAAGCAAGTTAGTACCTTGCAGTATACAGTACCTGTACTTTCTCTGTGGCAAGTTTATGCCAAAGCTTCCTTTATTTCTATATTTTGCCCAAGGGCAGAAAGTGGTGATGAATTTTGCTGTTCTTGGCATACCCAGGAAGGCTTTCATCACTTTTCTCTTTCTCAGACCTTGTCTTGAGCATTTCAGCTTTTTCCTTCATTTCCTTTCACACCACTTCCTATTCACATACGATCCTCCCTCCCTTGTCTAGTTCTTGTCAAGCATAACATGGCCAGCTGGTTTTATCTGTGCTGCAAACAATGGTACCAGACTCCACTAAATGATATTCTGCCAATGCCAGCCATGGTTCCCTATGATGCTGGTTGGTTTCAAGTTGTGGCCCACCTTTCTTCCCATATTTAAATCTTGTGTTTATTGGAGATTAAAATCTGTGAATGAGTGGTGATGGGGGCGGTGGGAGGAGGAGGAGGTCATTCTGACTCCAAAGGGAATCAACATTGTCTCTTTGAAAATATCCGTGTCTGTTTCCCAGACTGACCATCTGGGACACTGCATGGCACTAAATCAACTACAAAGACAAAAAGGGGAACAGGAAAAAGTAATTAAATTAGAAAAAGGAAAAATTTCTCAGAAGCTGCTGTTCAATGAACTTCATAAAGGAGTAAAATTGTTGCATACACATTGCAGAATAGTGAAAAACAGTAACATTAACAGAACTGCATTTCCAGCTGTAAACAAATATCCATTTAACTGTGAATGTGCCACTTCTTTCCTTATTTATTTTAAAGCACTTCCCAATGGCGATGATGTCAAGAAGAGATATGCCTACAAAGAGAAGGTCGTGAAAACACAACAGGTTCAATATGTCTTCCTGAACCCCTGACAAACTCTAACACTGGGGATGTCTTGGGCCATCATTTGAGAACATCAGTTTTTTCTGGTCTGGTATTTGTCAGAGAACAATGGCAGATTCACAGGATGGGTTAGCCGAGACATTCAGCTTTCAATCCATATGGAATTCTAGGTTCTGCATTTGGAAACCAGCTGGGGGATGTATTTGATTCTTCAAGTGACAATAAAATCCTTCCATTTTCAGCACTAATCCAAGAGGATATTCTACAGCAACTTCTGAATTTAAACACCTTTTATCTGCAGGAACTAACTTGTTTACTCCCATGAATTTCAAAGAAACGTTGCTGACGAGCTGTCTAATCTACTGAAGGTGCAATGTAATACATACATCTACAAAAAGATTCAGAGAGTGTGGGAGAAAACAGACAATGTTGTACAAGTATATAAAATAGGTTTTAGAGTCTTGCATGAAATGCTAATGAACCTCAGGCAGGGTCTGTCAGTAATTTGTTTCCATTTTGTGCAGTTACTGAAGGCAATACAATAATTCTATGGAAAGTAGGTATTGTCTGGCAAACTGGAAAGTTTGGATGAGAGTGAAAAAAAATGTGGCAAAAATAAACTCTAATAGTTGCTTGGTTGCAAAAATAAACTCTAATATATACACAAGATAATGTAATGTTATATGACATTTATCAAAAGAAAGAAATATGCCAAATCAATGTAGTACATTAGCTATAAAAGAAATAAACTGATAATTTTCAAAAATTGCTTGCAGATGTTCAGTTATTTGTAATTCTTCCTATGGAAGAAAATGCAAAAAAGGAGACTTTTTAATTTATATGATCTCACCAACATACAGATCAGTGTAACCAAGCAATTCCCTGGAACTGCTGTTTTATTCTTTTTCATAGATTTATCAAGATGCAGATGTAGATTAGTTAGGGTTTCGGTATCTTCACAGTTGTATGGGTAGGTGTTTCCAGAGACTTGTTACTCTGATTATGAGGACTACTGTAATTCCCAGATGACATGAGGGAAATTACTGGTTCATAACATTTTTTCCCGAGTGAACTTCTTTAAAAATAACACTTCTCCCACAGATTATGCATCCCTCTTAGCCTTGTTCTGATGTTCTTGTCCAGCTCTACTAGAGCCCTTCTCTCTGAAAATTTTCCAGTCTGAATTTTCTTCAGCAGACCCTGCCTATGAAATTCTAGATGAGGTTTTATCGGTGGATACCACTGAAAATTATCTGTCATGAGCAATGTATGCTGCAACACAGCAAAAGCACAAAGGAGCAAGGTATTTTGTTATGGAAGTCAAGAGTGAATGCTGGAGGACTAAGAGATTGTTGGCATGTGATGAAGCAAAGCAGTGCAGAGACTCAGGGTGCAGACACAGCCTTCAGCCGCAGGAGCAGAAGATGCTAGTCTGGGGAGAGCAGAAGGTGCACCAGCTGGTGTAGCTCTTCACTGGAATATTTCAAGGGTAGACTCACCTTGACCAAAATAGGCATGGGCTCAGATGCTGATAATTATCAATTCCTTGTAGATATTTTTCTTTGCTTAGAAAAACAGTGCCCATCTTGGATGTATGTTTTTAAATAGATCTATGTATTTAAATGGATATTTTTAGAGTTTATAAAACATGCTTCGTAGTAAAAGCCTTTGCATCACACTTCTTTGCCTGCACCTCTTCTCTGCCACTCTTCCAGTGAAGTATAGTCTGGGTTTCATCCACTCCTTGTTGACGGAAAATCCTTCCCTGGCTATACCACTTATGCTCTACATTAAATCAGAACTTCTCTTCATCTCTTTCATCTCTTCATCTCTTTCAGTTTTCACAGCATCCTTCTGTATTTTTGATCATGTCTGCTGTGTTTCATTCTAACATATTTTCATATTTTCTGTCATGTTTTACTACAAATGATCAAAAGAAGAGGAACTTAAAAACATTTAAACGTAAGTCCATCTTTCAAATCTTTGATTCGTAAGATGGTTTTCAAAATTAGACACAGTAAACTTATCTATCCTCAAGCACCAGCCGGAATAATCAGACCAATTTTAATAAACTCTTGGCATCAGCAATGTGCCTGCAGGGTTTGAAGGAAAAGCATTCTCCACACAAATTATTAGGTTCAGAGCAAAGCAAGCTTGCAGGATTTTGTATCAGCCTGACACTACAGTCATGTTGCAGAGTGTGGAGTGAAGAATAAATGGCCGGGGGGGAAAGAGGGCCACCTCTGAGTAGGAACTGTTTAGAAAGCTCAGTCAGATAAAAAACAACTTTCTTCTTCCCCACTAATGTCAGTGTGTATCCCACTAGCACTTCCCAGGTGTGGAGGGCAGGACAGATCACGTCAGGTATGCCAGCTGGCTGGCAGACTTCCCCACAGACAAATGCACACCTGGATAATAAGAAAGTGCTTCCCTGTAGCAAAATAGAATTTTGAGTTTGTGCATTAAGGAATAGACAATATAGTGTTGAGTCCCTTGTTTCACTTTCAGGATTCTTCTTCGTATAATTACAGTTACTACACTGACCAATGCTCCTTGCAAGGTTTTGACAGGAAGGTATCCTTGGTAAAAAGACTAAGAACTTTAGTGTTTTGTCTCTTGTATCTAATATTTGTGATTATCTGGGAAAATTCAGATTTGAATGTACCACTGAGTTAAATACTTTTCTTAGAGACAAATGATAGATATATCTGTTCTTGCTGTTTTAAATTGTGGGTTCAGGTTGCACTGATTTTGATTCCCCAATAACTTTTCACCAATTTAATATGTTGCCTCTACTGACTTATTCCAATAAAAGGCAAGAAACTTCATCCTCACCCCTTGAGCATTCTGGAAATAATTTTAATGTTATTTATATATTTTTTTAAAATTTCAAATGTCAGGTGTTTGTGATGGCAGCATTCTTTTTGTACAAGAATCTTTGCTGACAAAGAAGAAATAATAGAATATCCTTGAAAGCAAAATACAGCATTGGTCTGTGTTTTTCTCTTTGGTAACTTTGTTCATGTAACTAAAGGTACTTAAGGACTATAGTACAAGGATAGCATTCTCCGTATTAGCATGCAAATTTCCTAAATAGAACACAAATATAAATACCAGGCCAAGTCAGATTGGAGAAGTGCCATAATAATTCATTTCTGAGTATTTCATAACCCTTACCTGTTTCTCTTGCCTTCTGACCATCTGCATGAATGCTGGACTTGTGTTATGAAGTTGCACATGGAGGAACCTGACATGAGAGAACCTTGGAACAGAAAAGGTGAAGTTAACATAAACTGTTGGATTTTTAAAAATAAAAAAGAAACAAAACCCAAACCCAAACCAAATAAACAAAACATCCCAAACAAACACCAAACAAAAACAACACCCAGAAACCGAAACAAACAAATAAAAAACCCAAGCCAAACCAAGAAAATCACCCCAAAATCACACAAGTTTTTTTTGCTTTGCAATTTTAGCAGCAAAACCACTGCTACTTACTGCACTTGGAAGAATTTCAGAATTGTAAAACATAAAGATTCATGAGTTTGTTTTTCATGAGGTATTCAAACATCTCAACACCAGATGGCCAAGGCTCATTGAAACAAAGCTGTAACAAAAATGACAAGACTTTAAATTGATTTATAAAGAAGATGGATATTTCTATATTTCTCTTAGGTAATGTTCATCCCTTGCGACAGGACGGTTAAAAAGGGATGCTGTTCACAGCAAGAAACTGCCTGATGGAAAAGTGTCTCTGCCTTATAGGGTTAGCTTTCCTCCAAGCACCAGTATAGTCACCCCAGCCTCTAACAGCTCTTATCTCTCTCCTGCCTCTTTCTCCTATCTGTATCTTTCTTTCCCATGTCAGCAATGCACCCGCCTTTCATTCTGGGGTCAATCACAGAATCATAGAAATGCTGAGTTGGAAGGACCCATCAGGATTGGACTCTTGGCTCTGCACAAGACAGCCCAAGAACCATCCCATGTACCTGAGAGCATTGTTCATCCACTTCTTGAGCTCTCTTAGGCTGGTGCTGTAACCACTTCCTTGAGGAGCTGTTCCAGTGCCCAACCACCTTCTGGAGAAAGAGTCTTTTCCTGATATACAACCTAAACCTGCCCTGAATCAGTTTTATACCATTTCCTCAGGACCTGTCACTGGTCACAAGAGTGAAGATATCAGTGTCTGCACCTCTGCTTCCACTTACAAGAAAGTTACAGGCTACAAGAGGAGACCTCAGTCTTCTCTTCTCCAGGCTGAACAGATCAAGTGACCTCAGCCACTCCTCATACTGGCTTCCCCTTAAGGTTCTTCACCGTCTTTGCAGTCCTTCTTTGGATGCTCTTTAACAGTTTAATGTCTTTCTTATATTGCAGTGCCCAAAACTGTCCCCAGTACTCAAGGTGAGGCTGCCCCAGCTCAGAGCAGAGCAGGACAATCCCCTCCCTTGCCTGGCTGGCAATGCTGGGCCTGGTGCCCCCCAGGACAGGGCTGGCCCTCCTGGCTGCCAGGGCACTGCTGACTCACATTCAACTTGCCGGGACCCCCAGGTCCCTTTCCATGGCACTGCTTTCCAACTGCTCCTTCTCCAGTCTACACACACCTCCAGTGATGCCCCATCCCAGGTGCAGAATCTGGCGCTTCCCCTTCTTTAATTTCATACCAACTGGTAATTGGCCAGTTCTTCAGTTTGTTGAGGTCCCTCTGCAGGTCCTCTCTGCTTCTGAGGGATTCAACACCTCCTCTCAATTTAGTGTTCATAGGCAAATTTATTGAGTAGTTCAATTAAGTACATATCTTAGGGGCATGGAGTAGCCTGATTTCTTAAGTGGCCTGATTTTCTATTACCCAAATTTCTGACATTTCTGACAGCTCTAAAGAGAAGTTGTTTTCTTTGTAATTTTATTCAACCCTATAAATGACCCCTCACCTCCCCTATGGTCTCTATTTGTCAAGCTGAACACAACTCACACAGTACCCCTTTCAGCAATGCTAAGTATTCAATTCACTTTGAGTTTCACAAATACAGTTCAGCTATGACTGACAGCTCAGTCATGGCTGGGATGTTCTCCACTTTTAATCTAAAGTTTATTTGATAACTCCCAATGTGAGAAACACTGAAACTTCTCTATCTCAATTTTGAGCAATAGTGGCAGAACTAAGTGCCTCACAAACAGTGACATAATCTCTCATTATATCATTATATCACTGTGAGACACTTAGTTCTGTGGAGTGTTTGACCATCTGGACTTTTACCTGTTCTCACTAAAGTACTTAATTTTTCCTGTTTTTTGTTATAATTTTTCACCCTTAGAATCTATTGATGACAGTTTCAATTTGATTTTATTAAAGAAAAGGGGGTTGTACTTTTACAGATTTGCTGTGAGGATATTAGATCCCTCAAAGGAAGGATTCTGCTAATATTTGACTACCAAATCATCTGTGATGACATAGATGTTTAGGAAGAAATTGGTTACTGCCTAGTTTAATATAATTTTAACTGTGCTCATTAAAATAATTTCCACTTATAATAATTTAAATACTACTTGTCAAATCTTATACATTTTAGAGTTCTAATTTTTGGCAATTATATTATGAAAATTAAAAATATGTACCACAAATTGTGATGGGTATTGTTTTGAACTGTGTTATAGAAAGAAATTGCAACCTAAAGAGATTGGAAATAGTGCCATGTATATTTTTATTTGTATGTCTGAATCCACTCCAAAAGAGTTTCCATGTTTTAATGCCTATAAAATTCTTTATACAAAAACTGTTTCTCCTTTGACCAGTACTGAAGTCAAAACTGCATGAACAAAGCCATCATTTCCCTGTGTATTTGATATTTTGTAAACTGAAACCTGGGCCTATAAATTCAGTAGTTTTTATGTAGCTTTTTTTGTACACTGAAAATACATATGATTTTAATTTTATGCTTTTGTGGAGGCCCAATGTGTATTCTTCATTCTTTATTATTATTGATAGGACTAAAGAGGAAAGAATGAATTCCATGGAGCTACAAGTTTGTGCAATTATTTAAAATGCATCTATCTCAATAGCTTTCCTCATACATGACTTGTGATATATTCCCAAAACACCCGAACAGAGTGATGCATACATGCACAGTGTAAAACAGTCATAACTGGTATTATTGCTGTTGAGGTCCCAGCTCCCATGGCAGCTCATGCAAGTGCTTCCTCAGAACTGGACCCTTTACTACAGTCTTTATGGTCTGTGCCATCACTGTTTGCAGAGAGAGAAATCAGTCTCCATAGTGTCTACTACCATTTTGTGCAATAAATACACAGAGGAAAACCTTCCTTGGAGTAAAAAAGACCCTCTAAAAGTAAATAAACTAAATAAACTAAACTACTATAGGCCAAGTCAAAGAAATACAAGACAGTCTCACTGCATTTCTTTGTCCTGATATTCTAGAAAGCAGAGCAAATATCACCGGTTTGCAGGGGACGCCTCAGGGATTGCCGCTAAGGCAGCAGGTCTCACTTGAGCAGATAATGTACTGTCCTCTGCTGGCAAAAGAAGGCAATATAAGCTGGGCTTTTTGTGCAACAGTGTGATGAAGAGCCTGGAAACAGTGGGAACCTTGTCTCCCTGATTCTGTTTCTGCATACAGACAATCTTGTGGCGAGGTCACCTGAGAGAGACACTTTCTATACCTAATTTGAAAGAAAATACAAGTCTCAATGTGTTGAAGGACAAAAGAGAAGTCCAAATACAAGGATACAGGAGAATGTAAAGGTTTCCAGAGTTTTATTTCACTTCAGTGCTGATCTGAATGCCTAGGTCTGTTGTTCAGTCTCTAGAAACTAGCAACAACATCACCAGTTAGTGATAATTTTAGTGGGGTTTTATTTGTTTGGGGTTTTGTTTCTTTATTTGTTTCTATGTTTTGTTTGTTTCTTTGTTTGTTTGGGGTTTGGGGTTTTTTTCCTTTTTTTATTTTTTTTTTTTGTTGTTTTTTGTTTGTTTGTTTGTTTTTTGTTTGGTTGGTTGGTTGGTTGGTTGGTTGGTTGGTTGGTTGGTTGGTTGGTTGGGTTTTTTGTTTTGTTTTGGGGGGTTTTTTTGTTTTTTTTTTAGTTAAAATATTTTTTCCAGTGGGAATGGGACTGAGATTGATGATATAGTTATCTCTATACATCATGCCCTCACTAGATTGTTTTGATTGTGCACTTGCATTGCTTAGAGACAGAGTGGTACATGAGTTTGAGACATCTAACACCTACCTTCTTGATAAAGGAGACTTGTAGTAGGCCTTGCTTTGTTGCCATGCTACACCAAGCCAAAGCATTGCCAAAATCTGCTGGGCAAGTGGGGATCTGGAATTTAGTCCTGCCTCTGCATAATGGTGCACAGATGGGTGGAGTACTGCTTTTTGCTGTTTTTTGTCCAAAATCATGAATCAAGCTCTCAGACCCCCAAGTGTTGTTTACATTTGTTCAACTGTTAAGTCACCCTGGCTTGAATTTCTCCCCTGTTGAAATTCAGCAAGAGACAAGTATTTGCTTGGGCTTATTTTGGCAGAAAATATTGTGTCTGTGTTAGAGTTTATGTGTTTGTTGGCAAAGTACTTGTCACAAGTAAGTGAATACAGTATGGTGTGCATACAGTCCTCATAGTGAAGTGTTTGGAAGGCAGCCTCACGGCTGCCTTGTACTCTTTCTAGCAAAGAGTACAAAACAATTTGCCAAAAAAATAAATATGTAGTATTGCTCAATATAATTTCTTATGATCATACTTGAAGTATTCAGAACCTGTCCTATTACAAGAAAATAATTTCAGGTCCCAACTTCAGGAAACCCTTTATCAAGGAGAGATGATGGAGCATTCAGACGTTGTGATGTGGAACAAAAGCCCGAGCCAACATTACACACATTGGTTTTGGGATTGCATAGGGCTGTAGAATTGTTATTGCATTCCTTATGATTATAGCCACAAATCCTGATATTGGTGTTTCAAGCTGAAAAAAAATCCTTCACTGTTGCCATCTCATAATATACTTAGCTTCACTAGCTGTGGAAAAACGGTTATGTATTTTTGTGCCCTTGGGCCACAGTCCCAGATAGAAACATACAGACTTTGATACTGTTGACTGACTTTCACCTTGCTTCCAGGCTTGCCTTGGAAATTTGGCTTAGCGGTTTCTATCCCTGAACTTGAAACACTGATTTAAAATTAATTTTATCTTCAATTATGGTGGAATAAGAATAAACAAAAAAGTAATATAGACTATATTAAATATATGTACGCTAGAATAGATAATTAAATTATATTCTGTCTGATTACACAACTTACCATCATGTTTTTCAGAAAGTAGGTAAACTGTTCACTTCTGGATGATTTTTCCAGTGCCCAAAGTTATTTTCTGAAAAGATGTCGCTACTATCAAGCCTCAAATCTTGATATAATTATGCTGTTCTGGAAAACGATATTTTTCAGTTTGTTACAAAATAACACTGGAAAAATGCATGTTGAAGAAAAAAATCCCTTTTAATATTTCATTATTCAACATCCAGCTTGTAGCAGGTTTGAAAACACTTTCTTTTTTGATTTGAGAAAGTCTGATAAAACGTATATTAGAGGTAGGCTACATGGATCACCAGAAGTTGTCACTGGGGTAAATTAAGATTAATTGTAAAATTTAGGTTAATTTTAGAATTTATAGCTATGTTAGATGAGGAAATCAATTCTATGTAATGAACAGCACAAGATTAAATGACTCACCAACACTGCACATTCAATTAACATAAGCTCCTTTACAGACACAAAATCTTTTAGATGAGAAATTTCATAAACCAGTTACAGGATTCTGGATGAACTTAACATTCATGAAGCTTGGACATGACAAATTATTCAGCCATCCTATGCAGCAAAGCTGTTCCAAAATTGCTGAAGTCCACAGTGACACTGTACAAGGGCCTAGAACCAGTGAGAACAAATTTCTTTCCATACAGCTCACACCTGTGTTGTCCAGTCTTGGGTAGCTACTTTCTAGTATGTCACCCCATACTCACTTCATGAACTTTAGAGAAGCAAATAACATTAAGGCATCATTTATCAGAATAGTTATAACAAAATAATAAATAACAAAATAATGCATTGTCTGCAAGAATGCTTTTTTCCCATCTTCCTATATTTTCAAGTCAGGCAACATGAACTGTTTTAAATAGAGATGTGTGCTATGCATGCCAATTGGTTGATCTCACTTAGGGAAATAAGGTTATATAGTCTACAATTTGAAGGGAACAGACGAAAAATGTAGGCCTCTAGAAGTCAGACAACTAAGAATCTTCCTGCAACAAAATCCCTTTAATGGAGGGGGATACAAATACATCATGTCTTAAAAAAGCAGTATGAATGCATCATTCTGCATATCTGATAATTCACCATCACAGAAATACTGCTGTTTTTTCTCTCTGTTTTTTTTTTTTTAATGATTATTATATTTGAAGAAAGTTTCCTTCCCTCTTTCCATGGACAAAAGAAAATGTATAGTCAGTAAATCAGAGAAGCTGGAAACAAAATTACTCTGACCTCGCTTTGCAATTTATTGTCACTCCTGCTTGTTTCTGACAAATGGTTACTCAACAGAACAAATTATTTTTTCTGTGCTGTTGTGACTCTTGAAGTCAAAGAAAAGCAGCTGGGGGAAAGATCATTCAGCTGCATGTCTCTTTTTCTTCAAAATGTGATTTTTTTTTACATCTTAAGTATTGGTCTCAAATTCACATCTGTAAATGATAATTGAAAAATCGCAGAGGAAACCAAACCTAGATATGCTATGCCATTCTGTCTCTATTTTCTCTGTGATATATGTACATATATCACAGAGAAAATATATCATAGGACATATATCATTCTAAAATAGCTTATTCATAAGATTTAATAAATGTGAAAATCTATTGCTTACATTACTGCTCCCTTCAACACTGATTCGCTACTTGTTTTTCTTAGTTCAAACCCTCTGCTGACATCTCAGACATGTAATGGTCTCCCAACAGAACCCACTGGTTATTTACTCTAGTTGGGTGTATACGTGGCATGTACATCTACCATGTTCACCATGGCGGGAAGAGTAATCCTTTTGGTCTGCATCCCTACTTTTCTATCGATTTAAATGAGAAAGTTTGATAAGACAGAAAACACTTTCAGATTTGACAAATCTCCCATCAGTGCTGTGAAGAAGCTCAGAGTTGTACTCTGAACCTGTGGTATCCAGTTTCTCAACAGCCTCTGGGGTTACAGGGGCTGGGCAAATTGTCCACTTCCAAACAGTCCTCATCTACCCCCAAAAATCTGTGACAACTCTCTGAAACTACAGCAGATGAGTACCACGTGCATATGCACTGTCTTTTTGCTTGGAAATTTTTCAGTTTGGTGTCCAACTGAGTTTCCTGGAAACTATCAAATTTTTTAAATATGTCCCAATTTTCCATCTGTTATTCTGTGGTTTACTCTTTCTCTCTCATCATTTCCTCACTCTAGCTGCATCTCTGCAGATCACACTTGACCTTGCCAGAGAGACGTGCCAAACATTTTTAAAAGTATGTGGCTGATCAAGAGGAAGCAAGCACTGGTCTTCGTGCACATCAAGAAATGAACAGAAGAAGCAAACCAAAATTATAAGCCAATAGATTTTGCAAATATGAAATTACTGGAATGCTCTCTTGTAGGAATATGCTCCTGTTATCAATAAAGATGAAGGAAATCTTGCAGATCCCACTTTCTGTTTGGGAATCTGAAAAACCCAAGTTCAATTTCCTATTTCCCATATTTTTTAATCAGTTTTTGAAGAAGCTCACCATTGTCTTTTAGATTCGCTGTCACTGTGAAAAATTACAACAAAACTATGCTGCCGGCTAGCACTTCACAATGTATGGCTGAAAAGTGAATTGGGCTCACTCCCAAAAGGTAAAAAAGGGTCCCCATCTCCTTCCATACCAAACATTTCTGTCTTCACTGCACTTCTTCAATGTATATATTATTATATACTAATATAAAAATTGATTTCAAATATCCAGTATTATTCCAGTATTATTAATAGAAAAAAGAGAGGAATATTTTATTCCTTGTATATCCAGATATGCTAGTCAAGGCATTTTAAGACCTGCCTTAGTGTGTTGCTATAGAAAAGAGTCCCAAAGTGTTTTCTGTCAAGAATAATATTTTTTTACGAAACATAAAGCATAACCTAATCTGGATTCATAGTTCATTAAACTGTACTTTTATTCCTAAACAGAGTGGGACTATATGTATTACTTTAGGCCTGTGTCCACTTTTATTTTGAAACAGAGGATGACAAACATCTGGAAGGAGGAATAGTAGAAGTTTTCCTCACCATGTCAGTGACAAAATTCTTCTGCTAAAGGAGTTGCATCTAAATAGGTGGTGACGAAAGAAGAATGGGGGCAGAAGAGGAGTCTGAAAGAAAGCTTTAGCTTTTGCCTTGGTGGCTCAGTTGTGTTCTATGCACTCATATCAAGTGCTCCTCTATGTGTCCTTCCAGTCAAACAAAATCTGAGTGGGCAGAATTCTTCTTCCACTGGGGAGACAAGATAGCCTCTTAAAGGTTTTTATGAGACTTAATATTCTGTTTCCCCTTAGTAAGTGGCATTTTTATATTTCCTCCTGCACAGCCAGGATACATCCAATCTTTAAATCTGTCTCGTTCACCTTTGAAAATTTATAGGGGCTTTCAGGCAGGCTTGCCCGAATGCCATTGACCTCTGTGGCCTATGCCATTGACAAGAACACAGAATCTTCTGCCCACACAATGTATGCATCTTTATCTCCCTGAAAGACAAGGAAATTACCCTTAGAATAACAAGGATCACAATAAAACCAGGAGCTAGTTACTCAGTTTCCCTTGTTCTGCTGGACTCTGCAAGAAGAGAAGGTAAGCGATCAATATAAAATCCTTATAAAGGAACACTTTGAACTCACTGATTAGATGGTCATTACCTTCCTGAAGATCTACTACTGGCAGTGTAGTCTACTAGCCTATTACAACAGTGAACAGCGTTCATGAAGGATAGGCCACATCATATAACCATTGTAGGCAGTGCAAATGTTCTGATCACCAAACCAGTCTTTGCAAGGTGAGATTTACTGTGAAGGTTTTCTAAACCACATTTGAAATAGATGGTGTCACACATGTGCTGTTGATAAGCTTTTAGAACCAACAGTTTTAGAATTTTTTAAAAGTGGTGGGGAAATACCAGATCAAATCTTTTAGTATCTCCAGGGATGTTTTTGTTTCAGATAGGTAGAAGAGGCTTAATTACCTCTCTTTCTTTATATATAAGGCATAGGTATGCACAAAATATAAACTGATATGCAAGCAAGTAGTGAAATCACCATTTTAAAACTCCTACTTTTATTTTATAAACATGATTTTTTTCAACAGTTGCCAAAATCCAGCAAAATGACAGCAGAATTTCTAAATTGTAAATTCTAAAATGTAAATTGTAAATTCTAAAATGTAGCAGATCTGTGGTCTTTCTTCAAATTCCAAAACTGAAACATTATTGGTAAACTATATCAGTAATAAATAAAACTTGTGATTTGTTTCCACTTTCATAAACAGTGAAATATTCAGAAACTGACAGTGGTAGGTAGGCACAATGGGTGTGCACAATGTGCTGTATCTCCTTCTTTCATGACCACCATGAAAAAACAAACTCAGTTTTGGGTTCATGGCTGTAAACACATCAAGGGATTTTGCAGCTGCCTCTGGCTTTTCTTCTGTCCCTGTTTCTTCCCTGAAGAAGTCATTGCTCATTAAAGATTTTTACAGCCCTTTCTCCAGACACCCTGACCTCTTCTCACTGCGGGATCACGCATCTCCTGTGAAAATGCATTTTATGTGTTTTTGTGGTAGCTTTGACACTTTCCCTGCAGACATCTGAAGAGAGTTATCTGAAGGTGCTCAGGCAGAAAGGGTCTGGTGGCCTTACACTCGGGTGGCTCACAACACAAAGATATTCACAAGTGCTCTTAAGGTAACAGGAGCCTTTTACCCTTCCTCTGGCAGAGATAAGGGGAGAGCCACACACTGACTTCCTTGTGATTTAAGTCAAGCACAACCTTAAGTGAATAACAAGCATGGTCCTTAACTCGATTACAGCTGCTCTAATCAGCAAAGCCATTAACCTTTGCACTTTATTCTGGCCTGGTCTGAATGCCCCTGGGCAGTACAGACCTGCTCCACGAGGCTTTCCAAAAGCAACAAGTTGTAATCAGTGTGTCTGCATAGCCTGTGCTGTGTGGGGGAAGCCAGGACAGCTGTGGCAGTGGCCCTCAGCTCCCAGCTATTCTGGTGACAGGCACTGCCGTCGTGCTCAGTTCTCACGCAGCAAGCATAGCACTGGAGCTTCTTAGCAGGCATTAACAGCTCAGCTTTCTTATCCTGCCTTCTCCTTCCATTCAGAATAGCCTGCTCTGGTGTTGACTGACTTGCAAAGCCGCTATGGGACTCTGTGTCACTTCTGGGTCCCCACTGCGCTACACAGAGCTTCCTGGTGGGGTGCACTGAGAAACATGAATAACACACATAACATGCCTTCTGCCTCTACTGTGCAGCTTCTGAGCTACCAAGATCAAGGTCAATAAATATCTTGCACTGGGAGATGAACTTGTTAAAAATCCACATAATCCCTGAGCAGTGGGTGGCACTGAGCAACCGGATTCACCTTCCCTCCAGTAATCACTGTGTGTGCGTGGTACACACTACCTTGAGTCTTGGTGAAACACCAGCAGCTAATAGATCTGTAGAGGTGAGTCTTTGGCTTGCAGTGGAGTTCATTTCTTAATCCCTGACTAGCAACTCTAAATTTCAGCCCACCATGTACAGACCCCTGGAGATTTTGTTTGTGTTTTAGACAAGCAGAATCACATTTCAGGAGACCCTTGAAGACAAAGATATGGACATTTATTACAAAAAATTCCTAGAGGAATACAGCACAGAGAAGAGGCAGGAGTTTGGGTTGCTCATAATGAACTTTCTTTAATATCTTATGCTAGTTTATCTTTTACCAGGTGCTGAGTGAAAAGCTCCAAACTAAATTACCTTTTAAATCAGTCGGGATGTAAGATTGTTTGGCTGCAGACTCCCAGACATTATAAAGCTTCTTCCCCCTCCTTCCTCCTCCCACCTCAAATGCTCTGAGTCTTCTCTAAACACCGGATAAGAAATGATCAGGAAAGTCACACAGTGTGATTGCAAATACAGGCTTGTTTTGACATTCCTTTTATCCAGAGCTTGAGAAATAACTGTCTTAACACCGTTCCTTATGAATCAAAAAAGGTGAAGGATATGCCTTGCCTGTACTGACAGCACTGTTATACATAGTGATTCCTTTTGGTATACCATGTTAAACTGTTTGAAAATCATTGTGTAAAACAGACAGCTACTAAGTTAAATATGCCAGTGATATTAGCCGTAATATATCTAACTTATTTATCAATTTGATTAAATACATTTAGATGGGTTCTGGACTAAAGGCCAGAATTCTAACAACCTGCAAACTTGACAGAGTATGTATATTTTATTGTTGTATAATCCTTAGATAATTTTTACTCTATTAAGTCTCCCACCTTTCCATGTGACTAAGATCAGTGCATTTTGGTGCTAATAATTTTGATATTGAACATAGTATAATAACTTGTAGTTTCAGAAGAGATCAATTTCAGCACCCTATTTTTTTCCCTGCACCACAGAGCTTCCAAAATAAATATCTCAATTCCCATGCCTGCCTCCAATCATAAATATTACAAAAACCAGAAGAAGTATCCCTTCTGGTTCTCCCCACATGGAGTGTACCTTCTGTTCTTGGCTTGTGCTCCTCCTGGCCACACTAGAGTCCACATCTCTTGGGCAGTATGGACTTCCTTCAAATATCCAAATATGATCTGAGGGAAAATAGTGAAAAGACTGAGTCAAATATACACAGAAGTATAACTTTTCCATTCATATCCCTTTAGGTTTTTTATATTGTATTTGGCAAAGAAAGCTGCCCTTCCTTCCACTCCTCTATCCTTTTTTCAATTATTTCTTTATTGTAAATTACATTGACTTTTGTTTTCTTTTTCTTTTTCTTTTTCTTTTTCTTTTTCTTTTTCTTTTTCTTTTTCTTTTTCTTTTTCTTTTTCTTTTTCTTTTTCTTTTTCTTTTTCTTTTTCTTTTTCTTTTTCTTTTTCTTTTTCTTTTCATTTTCCTTTTCCTTTTTATTTTTCTTTTTCTTTTTTCAGGATGAGAACACTGAGAATTTATCATTCCCCCTGCAACACAGAGGTAGTTAAAATTATGACCTTGGATATTAGATGTGAGATAGCCTTGACCTTCCACATGATATTAAGGTCACTTTATTGTCCAACATTCTCACCAATCTACTTCTATGAAACAGTTTTTTCTGGAAGGTAACATGTTTCTTGTCTGTGGCAGTTTTGATCTGTTGTCTAGTTTATCTGCTTTCCCAGTGACTTTAGATGTCTGTTTTATTCTTGCCTCAAATCCCATGGTAGAGAGAATCATGTCTGCTCCCTCAAGCCTCTAATGCCCTGCTTCAAATACACGCTTTATTAACTCTTTGAGCTCAGGTATTCTCTTTTTGAGTGGAAGTTTGTGGTGGGATGTTTTGCCTAATAGTGCAGGAAACAGTTCAATAGGACTTCAGAGAGAAAGCAAGCATTTTCTAGTATTAATGTTTCTCAACGGTAGAGAAGAAGGTGATCTTGTTATCTGGATATTTTTATAACAGCCTTCCTTAAAGTCCCTGACTTTGCATATACAACTGCAGGAACTAGGACTTTCCTTTGCAGCTGTTCACAGCCTAGAGGTTACAGGTTCCTTCCAAAAGGCTCCATCGTGTAGTACAGCACTTACATGTTGACAGTATAAAGAAGGTTCCTGAAGCCAAAAGTAATAGGTAGAAGGTGCTCCACTTGAGTTACAGTCTAAGGGAATTATTTTTTTCCTTATATAGTAGAGGTCTAGTTTTTCAGAACAGAGTATTGCTGTTTTAGCTCGTGTTTCTTTAATATATAAAAGAAAGCAAATGAGTAAATGTAAGTGAGATTATTCCAGTAGTTCCAATTTTCAAAGTGTGATATTCCTAGGTGCCTCAGTGCCTGTCAAAAAGAAAAAGAACCATCTTTGGAAACAGACGGCACTTAAGCGGAAATGTTTTTAATCTGTGCATAGAAACACTTATTTCAAGAACCATGGTGTTTCCTTTAAAGCCAAAAATATTCCATGACAAGAAAGAAGTGTTTTACTTATCTGCATAAAAAATAAGTGATTCCTGTGTGCTACATTGTGTGCATTTATATTTTATCAGATGTAGTGAGCATGTAAATTTCTGAGCCTGTAAATTCTGCTAAACCTGAAGAGGTGCCACAATGCACACTTGAGATATAAAGAGAGCTCCCAGAAAAAAGTTTCCTTGTGTATTTTTTTTTCTTATTTCAGCAGAGATATCACTATAAAAAACCCACCTGTATTCTGTGTTTTTCCTATACTTACCTGTGAATTGGTGGCTTTAAGCCACTTTTGCTGCCTTACAAACTGAGGTGGTGGTTTGTAATCTGCAATACTGGATTTTTTTTGTTGTTTTTCATCAAGCACATTTTTCCACAAAGGAATGGATTCCATTTGTTGCATGTGGTTCATTTGTTCAGACACAGTTCTAATGATATTTCTGGTCTTGTCCAGAGTTCCTCTGCTCAAAAAAAAAAGGTATAGGAATGCTAGGAAAAGTAAAATTGTAGCCAGGGTGTTCATAGATATGATGGTTTTCATGTGTGGAAAACTCTTTGGTTAGATGCTTTATTTCATAAAGGAATGAAAAAGTGAGGATAAAAGAAATCTATTGTATCATCTGCGGCCAGGAAAGGAGTTTGTTTACTGTCTCGTCTAAAAAAGTATCAAATGTAAACAAAAACTAAGGGCTTCAGAGCAAAATGTATACAATCAAACGGGAACTCTGTATCTCTGCCAGCAATGGGTATTAAAAGTTTGCCTGTGGCAGGGAAGAGAAGCTGAAGTACAGAGGGCTGCAAAATGCCAGCGTGCTCAGTCAGGTTCAGAGATCAGTAGGATCTGTACAAGCGTGCAGTCTGTAAAAGTAGCAGTACATGCCTGCGTTGTTACAGTCTTCCCGAGGCATCTGCTATTGGTTACATTTGGAAACAGAACCACGAAACAGGACGGAGCTTTGATCTGATATGATCATTCTTGTGGTCCCCATATGCTGCTACAACATCTGGCCACTTCTGTTAGCTTTGTCTTAATAAGCCAGAAGAAATCTAATAAATCCTTCTATTACTGTGGCTACCAAGCTTCACATGCAGACCAGCGCAATATCTTCGGTGCAGCCTACTGCACGGCAATACATCTCCTGGTTTCAGAGTAGAGGTGTTTCAGAGAAAGGGCATTGTTTTGTGCACACACAAAACAATTGTGGGAGCAACTGTTGTGTGCACGCACAAAACAATTGTGCAGGATGGCCCAAGCTTAGATTTTCACTTTTAGTTTACCAGGTCAAAAAAGCAACCATCTAGCTGTTGTGAGTGTGTTAACCACTAGACAATAATAGCAACCAGCAAGAAAATATGTTCCTGTGTTTGCATTCACTAATACACATGGTTTCCGGGTGGGACTGTCAAAGTAGCCATTTTTACAGCTCGGACTAAGAAGTGGCTAGAGAATGAAAAATCTGGTAATAACCAAAATTTCAAAAATGTATCAGTAGGCCAACACATCACATGAAATTCCAAAGGTCAGTTATTTATTTTGTGAAGAAGTACATAAAAACCCCTAACTGACAGACGAACCAATCAACCTACTAACCAATCCATCTCCATCCAAAAAAAATTCCAGAACCCAATCCAACTCAACTGAACTCAACCTCAAAACCCCACAAGTAACAAAATCAAAGCAAAAAACAACCACCCCAAAGCCCCAGCATTGTTGTTGGTTTTGTTGTTGTTTTTGCTAATATTATTATTATTAGTAGTAGTAGTGTTAGTATTATTAATGTTGTTAGTATTATTACAACAATCAACAGTCAAAACTTTCACCATAGGCCCCTGGACATGAAAAAGAAGGGAAGCACGCTTTCTAAGGAGGAGCCCCGTGTTCCCTCAGCGCGGGTGTGTACGCCCGGCGGATACTGACGAGCAAGCACTCCTGCGGCAATGGGAAAAGGGGCTCGGCCGGAATCCCCGGGACCAGTGGGAGGTGCTTCTGCAGGGATGCGCCCGGCCGTGCCCGGGCCCGGGCTGTCCCCGCGGTCCCCACTGGGTGGTGGTAAAAGGCTGCAAATGATGCAGCCAAGGAAGCGCGGCGGTCTGCTCAAGAGGTAGCTCACGAGCAAAAATCTTTCAGGTTTATTAAAATTCTGAGGGATCAGTACATTTTACTGCCTGCAGTACCAGCCTTGGTCTTCTTATCTTCCCGGTGACTGAAGGACCTTGGTAGCAGTCCATGCTGAACCCAGAGAAAGCCTGGTGACGGACACTTTCTGGACTCGTACACACTGTTCCTTCCACAGAATCAGAGAATGGCCTGGGTTGGAAGTGACCTTAAAGCTTGCCTAATTCCAAACCTCCTGCCGTGGAAAGGGATACCTTGCACTACACCAGGATGCTCAGAGCCCCATTGAACCTGACGTTAAATATTTCTGCTGAGCTGGTGGTCACAGCTTCTCTGGGCATCTGGTTCCAGAGCCTCATCACCCTCACAATCAAGAATTTCTTCCTGCTATCTAGTTTAAACTTACTCTCAGCCTGAAGCCATTCCTGAACACAGCACTCCAGGTGGTGTCTCACCAGACCAGAGGAAATGGGTCCTGCTGGCCACACTGCATTGGATGCGACCCAAGATACAATGCACTTTCTGGGCTGCAAGTGCACATTGCCTCCAGCTGCATTCCCAAGTCCCTGGTGAAAATAAAGAATCACCGGTGCAAAAGAAATTTCCAGCCATGGCAGGTTATGGTGGCTCTTCCTGTGGCAATAAAGAGCCCTTTTGTCATGCCAAGGGCACTGCTATCCTGCCACTGAGGGAGATTTCATTTCACCATTTCTGCATGCAAACACTGTGTCCAGACACACCTGGACAACGTGTGCCTGCAGAAATGGTGCAGCATTTGAAATGCAGCCTTGCAGAGAAGTATATGATCTCCTGTCTCTGTAAAGGACTGGATGAAGTAGCTTGTGGGACAAATAATAAAAAATTATTTAAATGCACAGTTTTAATCTAATTCCTTAACTTTCAGGCTTAAAAATAGAAACACAAATAAAAGTTTCCTGAAGTTTGAGAGAGATTGATGTAGGGTACTGCAGTAATGCCTCTTTCAAAGTTATCATTTGTCCTGAGAAATTATGTTAAAAGCATGCAACATGTAAATGTACAGACACAGAAGAAAACAGTGAATGTGTCATCAACACTTATGTTACACATTAATTTTTTTATGAACCACAAAGTACTTTTACTGAAGTTTTTGGGAAATGCACTAAGGTTTTTGCACCTGAAATGTTCCTGGTTTAGCGGTAGAGTTTCAGAAGGTCACAGTTTATTTCCACTCACAATTTGCAGTGCAGCTGAATGCTGATGGCAAAATTTGTTAGCAGCCTTATTTTTTCCTGGCTTGTAGCTGATAAGCTATTTGTAAGATAAATACTTTTAAATCATCATGTCTAGGATTTTGGTTGGGCCTCTAGGCCAAATTTTTTCTGCCTTTAGTGAAGGTAGCATAGTATTGTGAGATACAGAGAAGCATGTTTTGTAACAGCAACATCTGTGCTAGAGTGGCCTTCACCTTGAGTACGAGTACAAGGTCAATGCTGAAACCCACAAGAGCTAAGTACCAGAAGACTGAAGAAGAACATAAGAAGGAACAATCTCAGTGTCAGTACTTGCTCCCAGTCCTTGTGAGCTGGACCAGATGTTAAAAACTAAACTTGTAAATATGAAGCTGTTTCTAGACCAAGAGCACTCTCTTCTCCATATGCTCAAAGTTGTTATTTATATCTCTGGGATAAAACGGCTTGTCCTCATGTGGTAACTGACACTTCCAGATCAATAGCACAGACTGAACTGTTGCTGTCTGAAAGCAGTAGGGCCTGTGCTGCTGGAGAGGACAGGCCATGTCCTTGTTAACACCTCAGGAAGTGCAATCCCATCTGGCACTGTTTAGCTAAAGCTTTACAGGAAAGAAACTGCCTTCTGGAGTTTGTCCTTTTGAAACAAGACTGAGGAAATGCTGAAGACAACTTTGTCTAGCATTTTCAATTTTATCCTGTCATTGCATAAGGAGAAACTTTCCTTCTTGGAGGCTGTTGAAGAACTAGGACATATTGTGCACTTCAACCTGAAAAAGAGATAAGTGGGGACATTATGACAGGATCTGCATCCTTGTGAGTGATATGAAAGGCAGGGATCTACATCTCTTCTGTCAAAAGAAGAGGTGAAACAGAAGGCATAAAACTGAAACCTCACCTAGCACCTTTTTTTACTTCTCTCATGAATAAAGCCATGGAGCTCACAGCCATGAGGTAATTTTAGTGGGCTTAGGGGAAGAGTGCAGAAGTTAATGAAAAACAAAATCAGCAAGACCCTTAAATGGGAAGGAAAAAAAAAAAGAACCTCTGATTATGCCCTTTAGCATGAAAACACTGCTCTCTGTGAGGGCATACAGGGGAAGTGCTGCTGTGAGCTGGCTGCCCCTCAGGCAGCACTCTTCAGCTGCTGGTTTCAAAAAACCTTTGATTTCTCTGAGGTGGTTGTTTTCTTCCCGTGTCATGAAGGAATTTACTTTGGATTGTCTTTGCAAACTTCTCAGTTGTCTCTCTGGCAAATTGGCATGATTATTAATCTAAATACATTCTGTTAACAGCTTACTTGCATTTATTGCCATTAGTGAAAGGCAGACATACTTGGTAAGGTTTCTGAAGCTTGAAGGACTAGGAAAAGACTGAGACAAAATGGAATGAGGCTTCATCAGGCTAACCTAAGGTGCTGAATAAGATATAGAAGATGGAGTCTCTGTAGCATTCATAATAGTTTAAAAGCTTAGATGCAGTGTATGTCACCCTCAATCATGTCTTTGTAGTATTACTTATTAACAATGATCATAAAAAAGTAATTGGCAAAATTTAAAGCATCATGTTTCCTACTGGTGGAAGAGAACTAGGCTTTCTGAGTTCAGCTTCTTAGCATTGCAAAATGCTTTTTCTGCCAGTGCTCTGCTGGCAAACTTTGAAGAGGCATAGGCTGTAACTATCAACATTCCACCTGCAAATATTTAACCTACTTGCATTTCTACAAGGATTTTGGGTCAATTGGGGGAAAAAGTATACTAAAAATACCTGCATTTTCTACATTTCTTTAACTTTATGATTTTGGAAGCTGTTTGTGTATTTTGGATTTTTACTTTGAAACTGTGCTCAGCAGTAACATTGCCAAAAGTCATATGTCTGCACTGTCATATTTCCTCTATAGTGAAAAGCTTCAGACCTTACAAAAATGTTATATACGCATGTGCTGTTAGCTCTAGAGGCTTGAAGAGAGTTGAGCTGGTTTGACACAACTCTTTAGCTGTCTCTGACACAAGTCTTTTCTGCCTTGAATATGTAAGTCCCAGGAATCAGAACCTCAGAGGAATAGGTCATGGGCTCCTGCAACTTTGCTGTCAGTAACTGATTTATCTACTGATGAAGTGTTCTGCAAGTTTACATGGCTACATTAGAGAGCAGAACTCAATTTTCTCCTGTCCTGGTGTTTGGAGGTAAGTGGCTGAAATGCCCTGTCAAGGAAGTAGGATGGTTTTTCACACACAAGGTACACATCAGTTTAGACCAGAGTCTTCTTGATCTTCATTTTCTTTTGCATCCTGCATCTTACACTTTCCTCATGCTGCTAGGGTTTACTCTGTGATTGCCACTAAGCCAGCCCATAATAAATTGAAGGAAAAGACTGATTCCAAGGAGACTTTTCCAAAAGAAATGAGTCATTTAATTGATTCCTCAAGTACAAGTATTTCCACTGGAGAACTGATCAGCTGGAAGTAGCCTCTTGTCACATTGCTTGTCCTCTGTTCAGCCTGTAAAGATATGCTGCAGAAAAAAGGCAAATCATACAGCACCCTCCATTCCCTCAGACGCATGAAGGCCTTAATCAGCTGATTAATCAATTAACTTTTAAATCAAGACCTTAGCAAACAGATGATAATGTATGTTGAAGAATGGACACTTTAATCCAAGGCAGTCCATACAAATAACTGCCTGGTGCAAAGGAGGTAAATTTCTGGTTGCTGTGATAATCACCTCCCACGACTCACAGATGCACTTAAGAGTCCTAGCTTCCTCCATTACCTCAGCTGTGAGAATGCAGATGTCACTTGAGTGAGAAAGAAAGCAGTTAAATATACAGCTGCAGCATGAAATAATTGCTTCTCCAGTTCTCTTCTCTATACTCCCAGAGGATATTCCAAGAAAGTAGACCAAACCCATTTTTAGCTCAGTCTTGAATTATTGAACATACTATATGCCAGGCTATTAACCAAGGGAAAAAGTGGTTAAGAAAAAGACTTGCATGTATAGAAGAACAGGACATTTATTAGAAAAAAAACAAAGTATTTTTTCTTGCTGTTTGGGTTTTTTATTGTTGTTTATTTGTTGTTTTGTTATGTTTTGGTTTTTGTTTGTTTGGGGGCTTTCCTGTTTGTGTATAAAGCAGGTAAATCATCATTTTAAAACTAAAAGCTCTTTTTCATCCTACAAGGATCCAGTTCTCATTATAGATAGAATCATTATGGGGATGGCATATGCTGTGAATTAACTTTTTTTTCGTTAAGGTCTCTTTATCCCAAGTGGATCTTCCAAAATGTAATGTTAATTTGTGCAGTGTATGGCACTTGCTAACAAGCCTAATACCTCTCCCAGTAGAGGTATGTCTGCAGTGCAAATCCAAGGCATGACTGCTGTTCATGGAGCTATCCATCTCACAGGTAAGGCAGTAAAGCTACCACAGAGCAAGATGAGATACATTCAGCAAGTACGCAGGAGCTGCGATATGGGGTACCACAACTCTGCTGCTAGTCTGCAAAATATTCAGTAAATCTACATCTAGATAAACTGCAAAACCATCTCTGCATACACTATCACTGGTGGTGTTAGTGAGCTACTGATCTTAAATCATACTGGACTAAGAGAAGGGAAAACAGACCAAGATGTACTCCATGGCACCCACCACAAAGAGCCACACGTAGAGTAAGGCATCTGCTCTGCCCTTCCTGTTGCCTGCTCCACGGTTCTCTTGGGAGCCCCAGCAGCAGCTCCTCAAGGAGAATGGCAGGAAGTGCTGGAGCACTGAAAGAGAGAGGTACCTCCATGTGGAGGGAAAAACTGAAACATTGCTTTAAAAGCAATTCAAACATCTACAGTGGACATCTTTCTAAATGTTTACTGTTCAGCTAACAACAGCAAAAAGAGCAATGAAGCAGCAAAGTAGGACCTTAAAATGCACAGCTGTTTCCCACCACTGCTTGTTGTGCTGATCTGCAACCAGGTGAAGGTTGCTGGCAGCTCAAAATCCTGCCTGACCACCTGGACAATTAATTCATTGTAACCTCCACACCACTTGCAAAAAAGCCACATCATGTCATTGCTGTTGGAGCTATGCATATTAGAAGATGAATAAATTATACAGGGCTTTTTGAATGCATCTGTGCAATCAGTGAGGAGGAATTACATAAGGCTCCTCTTCCTGGTGAAGGGGAAAGTGCCTTTCTTCAGCACAGTTCATCCAGGGACAGGTTCTGCATAGGAGACAAACTCTCAGACACAGAAAATTAGGTGACTGTTTTCTCTACAGATCTCAAAAATTCCTTAGAAGGGCCAAATCCTAGAGCCTATGGAAAGCTTGAGCAAAACAGCTTTTAGGCCAAGGATCTCAACAGGCACAGGTAAAACTTTAAAAGCATTGTGGCCACAGGTCTCCTTCAGATTGTGCAGTCCTAGACCCTTGTGCAAAAAAGAAAGCCTAAAAAATAGACACATACACTCACAGAGCCCAAATTCCATATTAACATAATTTTCACTCTGGCAGGCAATGTACAACCCTGTACATCCCAGGATGCAGGAGTGGTAAGACATGGCTCCAATGTCAAGCAATCTTCAGAACAATCATTTTGGTAGAGCTTCCCACAGAGCTTCCCACGTCCACAAACAAAGCAAAAATTGTTGGGTAGTTTGCAGACATATGAGAGTAACCTTACAAGAGCACCTACAGTGCAAGGAGTGTTTCAGTGACCACTTCACAGTGTGCAGTGTACACGGCAGTTAGTGGTATCTCATGGCTAGTAGCAGAGACAGACTTTTTTCCCAATTGCTTTAAGAAACCATCAAAAGATGGACAGAGAACTGGGAGATGTCTCGAGACTTCTGCTTAGTGTTTGGAAAAGGAGGGGAAGATGCCTCTTTCAGAGATGCCAGTGGGAACAGTTTTATCTCCAAGTGAAGAAGAGTAGCTGCAACAACTACATGCTGTTTATTAGAAGAAAATGTCCTGTAAGGCATGCTAGCCCAGTGGAAGGCATTTTTCTCTTCACCTCTGCCGTGGGTTATAACTACCAACACAGACAACTACCATAACTCAGCTACTTTGGACGTCTTGATTTAGGAAACAACTTTGTGTTTCCCAAAGCTAATCTGCATTTAAATGGTAACTTTCTTCTGACGTGTGTGTGTGTGTGTGTGTGTGTGTGTGTGTGTGTGTAGTGACGCACTTTTTGTGACACCTGTGTGACAAAAGAAATCATGACCCCCCAAGTGTTCTGGGTACTAGTGAGAGCTTTCCTACAAAAAACCTCTGATTGCCACTGCTTTTGTGGATTTAGAACCTTTGTTCTGACCCCATTCTACAGTTGAATGCCTGTTTTAACCTGCTGTAACTCTTCTACAATTTTCTGAATCAAACTGGCAAGAAACCAGATTTCAACGTTTGTTTATTTCCAGTGCTATTTAAAAATAAGAGAAAGACATGTTCACTAAAAACATCTCTGCTGCCTATGTCTTGTTGCAGATGGACTCCAGCCACTGATCAGAAGCCAGTGGAGCAGCAGATGTGGATTGTTAAGGAGTCTGTTCATATTTCATAACTGGAAGGATGCAACTTTCCTCCTATGTGTTTGTAGCTTAGCAAGAAAAAGCCAACAACAGCAATAACAGTAATAAAAATAACCTAGTATGGATCAGAGACCTATTAGAAAAAAAAAAATTAAGTCCTCTCTCTACCTCTGTCTCACACTCTTTCTGTCTTGAGTTCCTTAGGGGTTTTTTTACATTTATCTTACTAACTTGACAATCATTATCAAAATACAATATCAGAATACAATAAGAACCTACCTTCTCAGGGAGCAATAATAACCCAGCCACAATTAGGCATTGTATTGATTGTTTTACATATTTCTAGTTCTCTGGAGGGAACAGAGAAACATTTCTGCATTGCTCCTCTCCTCCTCGCTTTTTCTCTGCAGTCATTGACGCAGGGGACTCTACCCTGCAGAGCTCTCTGCCCACTGCAGTGCTGACAGACTTACAGTCAGCAGAGCACTCTCACCACGGCTGTTGCTTGCACAGCACTGGGCTCCTGCTGCTCACCCTTGAAGAGGTTCCACCTCTCAGGGCAGGCACAAGGCTGAGTATCCAAGGCACAGCTCAGTGGGAAAAAACACAGCTGGCAATGATGAAATACCACTCTGAAGAGAGCATCTGGAATAACAAGCAACTGTTATAAGCTCTAAGCTTCTGAAAGGGTCAGAGAGGAACTAGATCTTTGGATGGTAATCGTAAACTTAGCTTAAACGTAGCTTACCCCACCACTCCAGAGCAGATAGGCTGAGGCTGGGACAGCTGCTAGCAGTTAAGCAGGAGCTCTCTGGCATAAAATTGAAAGGCAGTGTGGCTGCAGCTTGTTGAAAAAGAGATCAGACAAGCATATGAGCAGACAGGTAGATGAAATGAAAAAATACTGTCTTGGATGACTGTCTTCAGAGATGGGAGGCTAAGAAAATACTTTTAATATACCAGGTCGATGAGACAAATGGGAAACCATATTCTTGTTTACAGATATCAAAGCTATTTTATTTTTCCAGTCAATTTAGTAATACTACCTGTCTCTGTGTTGCTTTTTCAACAGTAATATGATTCTCAAAGCTGCTAATGCTGTAAACTGGCTGACAAATTTGCATGTGCCGAGACATCTTCATTAAGACAAGGGCAAGAGATTTGTTAGTCAAGTTAGTAGCACTGAAGGACTTGAACACATAGCAGGCCTGGCATCTTCTTATGCCTAATTGTCTAGGAAAGTAACAATCTCTTCCTTACTGAAGAGATAAATGGAAAAATTCTCTAAGTGTAACAGAACATGCAAGGAAAGGAAAAACAAAAAGAAAAGCAAAGGGGGAGGAAAAAGGAAAGGGAAAGAAAAACAACGAAAAGGAGAAAAAAGAATTTGCCAAGCATAAAATTTATACCTATGCAGTTAGTGATAAAATTAGTATTGCCAAAATTTGAAGTAAGTTTGAACTTTCAAAGGAAATATTTTAAATATTTAAATTAAATATTTTAGTTTTCAGTGCTATATTTAGAATGAAAACAACAACAGTAACACCAGCAAAAGATGTGGTCTCTCTCTCTGCAAGGCTGAATTGAAGATTAATGTGTTTCTACCTATGTTCTAAAATAAAATTAATATTTTTAAAAAGACAATGATGTTGAACATGGAAACAAGAGAATGCAAATAAAAATATGGAAAGGGAAACTATAGCCCAAGTACTAAGATTACAGAGTATTTAATATATATTTTTGAAAGTATCTGTAATTTATTTACAAAGCATGCTTTTGGAGGTTTATACTCTGCAACTAGAAAATAGTATGAATAGTACCTCTAAAGGAAAAAAAAAGGAAAATGCAGATCCAGTCACTAGGCTGAAGATATACGATGATTAAGGTCACATTTGCACAATAGCAGATCATCTGTCAGAGGAAAGCTGAGCTGGACCAGAGGGAATGCATGATTCCCATTTCTGTTGAATTATCCAGCATATGTGACACTGTCTACAGAAGACAACTGAAGACAGCTCTAGTGGAGAGGTCAATTCAGTGCTTTGCTTTACATGGATAAGATTTTGGACTGGATTTACTGCAACATGACCACTGCCTAAAAGAACCCATAACATCACAATTTTGGACAAGAGAATCGTTAAAAACTTGATTGCAAATGGGTCAAAACAGAAGCCAGTTGTACAATATACAAATGAAATGAAAACTTAGTATCTTTATTTAACAGTGTACCTGAATTTTCAGGTTTCTCAGATGACTAAAATCTCACAGAGCTCATTGAGTGGACTTTTAACAAGCTTTTAATACACTGCCCTTTTAATATACTGCCATATGCAAAATTAGGTGATATAGAAGGGTGTTGGATTGAAGATTATTCATAGTCACATATAACAGGTTTGGCAGCAATAAAAATATGAATTATAATCTGATGATGGTTGGCTCCTTGAGAGAATTTCTGCTGAAAATCATGGTGAGTCTAATAAAAGTTTTAAAAAAGTATAATCCCTTATACAGTTTATGTCCTTTACTGATGGAATTGTTAAGTTTTGACACATGCTAAACACTTAGTCCTTTGCAGCCCCCACCTGAGCTTTGTGTCCTTATCCTTTCTTAATACCCACAGGAAGTAAATTTTCATCCCTAAGGAACAATAAAATAGGGGATAGGGAGAGGGGATCTTACTGTAAATTGTATGGCTTTCAGCACAGTTTCACAGTTCAGTGGTTGCTGGATTTCTCACTTGCTCTGTTGTACAAGGAAGTTTTCCTTTGTTCCTGTATCACTATCCACAATGCATCATCAGAGGCCGTGGTTGATGGCAATTTATGTACACCTGATTCCTTATTAAGTCTGATCTCAGTGAGGTCAAGGCTAATCTGTTCTAACATCAAGACCTTCTGCTTTTGTTTAATATAGCTCACTGAGATTAAAATAGGATTAGAGCTCATCTGATTTGGAGAATAACCTCTGCAGATGAACTCTTCTACTGTTCTTTTGAAAAAATCACAACAGTGTCTTGCAATGGCCACAATTTCTATATATCAATAGACATAAGGCATTTGGTTGTTTTTTCATTTGTCCCTGTGATAGTTTTGAAACCAGAATTATTATTTCCTGGAGTCAGATCTAGTTGTTACTATGCACATGGAATTCAGGATTATGGATTTCAGAATGGGTAATTTTCTCATTTATCTCAATGAATTTTCAGTTCATTACAGCAGTAAAATTAAAGCAAATTTAAACAAATTAATGGAAACTGCCAAGAGGTACATTTAATAAAGTTTAAATTTTCACCTATTTTATTACCAAGTTTGCATTTTACATGTTTTTTCTTCTTTAAACACATGCAAGTACTAACTGTGCAGAACTAAGATGTTTTCACTTCATTTTGGTTCAACATCTACATTATACATAATCAAGGAAAAAAACAGGTCTATGTTATCCAAAAGATATTATCCAAACTTCTTGTGTGATAAAACCAACCATAAGGATTGCCAAAAAATTTAAACTAATAATACTTTTCTGTGGGTTCCCACCTCCCCCCACTGTGTTCAGTAAAGCCATTCTTCTGCAGTATTTTCAATCTTGACACAGAAAATTTTATATTAAAGAATAAGAATTTTCTGTGAGTATAAAAGTAAAGCAAAAGTAAAAAGTGTGTTCTCATTATTCAGATTCTAAGAAATGCAAAAAAATAAAACTGTCAATGATTAGGATTATATAAAATATCACAGGTAGCATGCAGTGAAAAGATCAGCAGGGAGAGAGTTCTGAAAATGTTATTTTTGCACAGATAGGCTGCTTGGCTGCTGTCCTAGATTTCAGCCTGCTCTAGGTGGAGGCCATGCTGTGGCTAAAGTATTTAGCAAGGTCAATCTGACCAGCTCAGTATAAACCTGGAATAACGCTACTGAAATGTAGAACAAGAACAATCAAGAGGAAAACATGGTATTTTTGTCCTGGTTGCAGTACTACTAACCATACTAGCAATGACACTAGCAGATTTCAGGATTCTTTGTCCTTTGGGATGATTCTCACTTCACTGGTGTAGGATGTTACCTTTTGGGTGATGTTATTTCTTAACAGCAGTCTGAAAATCATTCTGCCACCAAGGTTTGATCTCTACCTTCTCTAGCAGTTAAGTTTTGTCCTGCTTGGGTATCCAAGCAAAGGAAAACCCTCTTAAAGGACAGAAGTGAATACTAAAGAGTTGTTTGAGTTCTTAAAGAATGCTTAGCGGGAGCAAGAGAAAATAAATTTAAGATAAATTTAAGATTTAAGATAAATCTGTGTTAATTACACTTTCTTAACTGTATGGGACGAGCTCACATACACTTTTGACTTCAAGAGACAGAGCAGCAATTGAAAGCATCATGTATCTCCCTAAATGAGAATGTATGATGATACAAGTATCATTCCATAAAGGTTCAGATTTTTAATCTGATCAGCAAATTCATAGTTGATAATGTAAGAGTATGCAACCATGGGAAAAAATGAATATTAAAAAAAAAAGCAGCATTATTGCATATCTGGAAAATAGAGCTTAGACTGCTACATGATTGTTTAACAAAGTCTTTCTTTCCAGATACCCTACAATGCATCTTACTGTTGTCTGTGTTTCTCATGTAGGCGTAAGTTTGATTTCTCCATAATGAAGCCAGAAGACCACATGAGCATTGAAGCTGCACGTGTGCTTAGGGAAAATAATATTTTTTAAGTTAAAGCAGTAATCAGTTTTATAATCATGAGCTGAAAATGCATTCTGTGTTGTACATCACCTTTGAAATTATTTCTTAAGCAACCTTTCTTGGTTGCTTCCTGTATGCTAGGAAAAGCAGTGCAGTTTTGTTTGCTGTGTTGAGAAAATATGAACATCCTGCTCTTCCAACTCACTAAATACAGTCTTTTTTTTTCATATACACAGAAGGACAATTTTATTTTGTAAAAGCAAGAATTGCCATGCTGATGGTGTTGCACAATTACAACTAAAGTGAAAAGTCTCGTTCTTAACTCTGCTTTTGATAAAATAAATTTAAATTTTTCCTGTTCATCAGAGGTTCTGGCCAAGCCAGCACCAAAAATACTTACATTGCATATCAAGAATAATTTGGTCCCTTTACAAAACTTTGTCATTGTTGACTGGGAATTGCATTAGTATTCTAACACCTCAGAAGCACTTTTTGGGAAAATAGGTCACAGACCCCTATGTGATTGTTTGCCAAAGTTTTTCTTGCCAGATACTATACAACTGATGATGTCTGACCATGGGATGTCGTATAATGGTCCTTAGTTTAAGTAATTGTTGGGAAGGTAGATTTCATAATTAACAGACCCAGCTGAAGCTGGTTCAAGAAAGTTGGTGGAAAGTCATACAGGAATAATAAAACAGCCAACTCAAATGACATTTGCTGTCAGAGTGTGAAGGTAGTCAGTATTGTTAAATGGCAAGAGAGCACCATTAAATCACAGTGTGCCACTACAGAGGTTTTTGGTAGCATCAATTTGAAAATGGGAATATGTTGTTAAACTGAGGTCTGGAACCTGACAATTGGTAGAATTATGATGAAATGAGCAAAGCTGCACAGAAGAAAAATCCAACTATTTGAAATTATAGGAGCTGCCACATATTTATAAATCTATGATGGATACTAATGATTGGAAATCATAGGAGTGTCATATAGACTTACTGAAAGAATGGCTGATACCATTTATCTTCAGAAGAAAGGGAAAGAAACAAGCTATAGCACATGGGAGAGTCCAAATTTGGCAACAGCACATCAACATAACTCAGAACACCAACTGCTAAAGAAAAGACTAAATTATTACCTCTTGAAATTCCCAGCAACTGGATGAGGTACTTAGAGACCAAATGTAAAGAGTTAGAAAGCCTAATTGTATTTGACAGTGCCTATCATAAAATGTTAGAGCAGTAATATGCTTTGGAAAAAACAGGTATGGTATTGGAGCTGAAGCTTTAGGAAAATTGTGAAATCTTGTGGATGTCTGCTGTAGTGGTTGCACCATTGTGCAGAAAAGCATGCATGCTTCCAGACCTTTGGGACCTGCAGCAATCTGTGGTTGCTGGGTTTGCAGCCCTCCCCTGGAAATTCACAGCAGCCCAATGAAAGCCTAGAGCTAGTTCCCTCTGCCTGGGGTAGTCTCCAACATACCATGCATCATCCATGGGCCAGGACACCTGTGAGGAGCAACAAGGAAGCAGGACTGGTCCCTGTCTCACAGCTCCCCTGCTCAGGAGCTGTGCCTGCAGGCAGCTCACCTGCCCATAGATCCTCAGGACTGCCCAAAAGCAATGTCTGACAGGGCCATCCCAACACCAGCTGTGCAACACCACTTGACAGCTCAGGCTAATTTTCTATGGAACATTTCCTCCTTATGTCCCCATTTCATTCTTTATACATAGAAGACATTCATATGCATATACATCCATAGAGCACATGGTACTGCGTGAAAGCAGAAGAACCCTGGTCATCATCTCTCTCCCTGCAGTCCCTTTCTCACATTTGTGTCATTTACACCCCTCTAAAACTCATGGCACATGTGCTCTGCTTACTTGTGGGAAATTGAAGTTTGCTGAAGAGCAGATAGATGTTTGGCTCTCAAGTATGTTGATTTATTAAGAGAACACATTAATTTCTGTTCCAAGTAAAGTTTCAGCAAATTAACTTTATAGAATCTGAGTTCAGTATGCCTACATAAGAAGATTAATTTTGGGTTTTAAAATGTATTAATCACCTGTCCAACAAAATTACAGACAGAAGGTGACTGATGAGAAAACAAATTCAGTGAATAATTACACTTCCAACTTCTGCTGCCAGCAAAGTCCATTGTTTTGAAGCAGCTAGATTTTTCCCTGTCACTCCCCCAAATAAAACATCAGGCTGGGATATAACTGAGTACCAACGTAGATTGGCAGGAGTTAAGCACCTCACAAACCCCTGGCAATTCAGGTAAATCCCACAACTGACTCATCTATTTTGAAATAATAGACTAGCTAGGCCACAGATTAAATAAAACAAAACATAGTTCCCAGGCCCTTTAGAAGGGACAGAAATAACTCACAGATGGAACAATTTTGCAGAAGTAGATTTGGCTCTTATAGTTTGCAGCTAAGCCCACACAGGCCACAGAATAGAGCTAATTCCATTCTAAAGGCACCTAAACCACAAATCCTTTGTTTACCGTGTTAACTCCTACCCTGACCCAAGTGACTTTCAACCCTGCATGTGTCTATTCCAAGCTTATTTCCCACACCTAGCATTCCTCCCCAAAATGTCCCTCCAGCAAGGTGCAGCCTCTGCCAGACTATGATTTTTGCCTGTCCCAAACCCTTTTGCATTGATGCATCTGTACTTTGATAAAATAAAGCAAACAGCCTGCATGCTAAGGATAAGATTTGAAACAATAAATTTCCATGGAAACCATGAAGCATCAACGCTCATGTTAGCAAAGGCCACACAGATCTCTGATACACACGTAGGGCATCTTCAAGTAATGAGACCCAGCCCTTTGTGCCTGAACACCACTGTTGGTGATGCTTGACCCTTCAAGTTCTTGCTGCACTTGAGGAATGAGAATCTCCCCTTAAGAGACAAAGAAGAATAACTTTGTCCAAAAAATGTGGATTTGCAATTTGGCCTTCTTTTGCTGGGAGGAACTCCTAGTCTTTTGCTTCAGCACACAGCCACCCTTTTCCCCAAATCATGCAAAATTATTGCTGATAATAATGCTGATAATTATTGCTGATAAACATGATATTCTGTCCATTTACAGTTTTTCCAAGAAGGTCTGACAATAAACTTATTGCTAGAAAAAAAATCCTACTGTCATAAGCTGGCCTGATGTGTTCAGTAGATGCATGGAAATCAGCCACACTGGTCTGAAATAGCTGTGTATCACCATGTTCATTTCTAGGCCTGTTCTTCCTAAAGAAATGACAGAAGTGTGCATTACAAAGGATGAGAAAACTTCAAGAAGGAGCTAAAGCTTTCATCTCAAGACATCCTGCAGTAGACCTGAACATGTTCTTTCAGGTTTTAGGTTGTTCTCCTCTTGCTCTATGCCAGCAAGATGACTCAAAAAATCTTTAGATCAGCGAGGGTTGTCAATCATTTGTTCTACATGTTTAGAGAGAGAGGACAAGTTTAATGGACTTTCATTACCTGGGCTCTGCTGCAGCAGTTCCCAGGTACATGGAGAGTACCACAAAGCACTGCTTTGCTTTCTTGCCTCGCTGTTGCCTACAGGCACAGTATACAGAAGCAGACTTCTTTCTCCTTTTACAAGTGAAGAGACACAAATGCTTAGCACTAAGCGTTTGTGTCTCAACTCTCCATACAGCCCATACTAAGAAAAGCTGCTGTTTCAAACCCGAAGACAGAGCCTGTGTGCAAAAAGCTGCCAGTTGGTTTTGTGAAGAGTATCATGTTTCTCATACTTTGTTGAAAAGCTTGCCCTTGTAGCATCAGCTGTAATATCATCACTGACAAAAAGTCTGTAAAGTCACTCTCCTTTTACCTACTCGGGAGTATTCAACCGTAGTTCAGCAACAGCATTGATCAGACCCACTTTCACTTTCTCAGAACACCTAAAGTTTAGCTAAACTGATGGATCTAATGCTGTTATTGTCAAATATCAAGTTTAAAACTGTTCGCTTACCTGCCAAAACATTACATAGTCAATGGCATACCTGTTTCTTACAAGTATGGACTTTTACCTGCAGAAATATTCATGGATGTGTGTGATAAAAGGTTCATAAGAATATGTTTAGCTTGCTTTCCCTAGCTAGTCCTGAGAAATCTGGAGTACCAAGATTATAAGGGAATCAACGTGCATTTTACACGACACTTATAATTCTCAGCTTCATTTTAATTGTGTTGGTAAATGTTAAATCTCCTTTGATCTGGGGTGTGGTGCATATAATTTACTATTAAATGACAAAAGCCATAAAAAGGCTACTCTTTCCCAATGACTATAGAAATCAATAAAGGTGTTTACTCATTCTTGGCATTAAAATGGAGCTAAATTGAATACATTTTCCACTTACACGTAAATTTCATGTCTTTTAAACACAGCTAAGGAAATAAACCAAGATGGCTCAAGCCAGTGAATGTCAATGAGACAGTCCAAAACTCCCTGAAAGCAGTAGTAAAACAAGTCTGGAGCAGCACCTTCTCACATCACTGGAGACTGCATTCAAGGTAGCCCTGGCTATTTGTGGGAGACCTTTAGGTTCTGCAGGAACTGATGCTGGTGGGCCAGCTGCAGAGAGCTGCAAAAGTCAACATCTCTTAGATGTGACATAGAACAGAGGTTCTTAGCACTAAAGATCACATATCTGGGAGGAAAACAAAACCCAACCAAACCCAGATTAAGTAATTGTATCTGTCTTCTTAAATTGTTCTTAATGTAATGAACATATTACAGTGACCTTTAGAATGTCTAATGGGTGATGCACTTAAGCTTTTTGAATATTTAAGCCACCTTCAAATTATGTTTCACTTGTTTATTTCTACCTTAGTCTGTGCACTAGACTGCATAATAGCCAAAATTGATTAAAAAACAACACAACCACTACATACAGATAGTTCCAGATCTCATTTTTGTATTTTGACTTAAATCTCAATTACAGAAACAATTCTATGCAGTTTCTCTTGGACTATTATGTTGGTTTGGTCTGTTTTTTCTAATTCTTAAAAAAGTTACTACAGTACATAAAAAAATCACTGCTCTTCATTTGTGATCACAATCATTCCACACAATACAGGTTTGTAAGCTTCAGAAATTTAAATAGATTTTGGGATGTATTTCTCCAGAAAGCTCTTAATGAATGAAGGAAGATTACACACACTTGAATTATGAAAGTAATGACAGAGAGTCTTCCATTTAAAAAGAAGTGTGTTTGTCTTCTGAAAATTTCTCAAATCAACAATTTATTTTGGTTCCAACTTCTATTTTATATTCTGGTTCCAGATCCCATTGTTAGTTTGACAGGTCTGGTTTTCTTTTTCTTTTCATTTTCTTTTCAGGCACTAATTCCTTCATGCTGCTTTAAATCATTCTTTCACTTTACTCTAAATTCAATATAGCGCAACTCAGTGCTTTGACCACTGCCAAATACAAAGCCCACTATGTCAGCTGTTCTTTGAAAGATTTTTGTTCCTTTTGCAACCACTGCGAATTTTGAAATTCTGTCGATAGATGGGGTCTCTTGTCTACTGACCCGGGCATGCATTAGTCCACGATATAAGCACTTTGAGTGCATGTGTGCAGGACTCTTTAACTGAGCAATACTAATTGGTGCTACGCACACAAGGACCTAGCAGTGTAAGAGGGAAATGACTCATGGATTTCTTTTCTTTTCATTGGCAATGTCAAGGGGTTAGCATTGACTTCAGTCATAAAGAGATTTTCTTATCTCTTTCATTTTGCTTCCTCCCTACTCCAAATCTGTGCATAGTTAAGCATAGTTCATAAATTCCCACTGTTTCAAACCTCACTACTTGACAACAATTTTTATTTCATATTTACTTCCCTGAAATAAATCCAAAAGAGTGCAAGAATTTACCTGAAAACTAGATTACTGCATAGATAAAGACAACTAACTTGTAATTCACTGAGTGTAAGGATTATGAGAATATAAGTATAGAGAAATAGTAGAAAAGGAATTTCTGTGTGATGATATAGCAACAAAGACAATTTAGATTGTGAGAGGAGTACGGTCAGTGGGAGACCTTCCCTTCCAGCACTTTCTGGCCAATGGCCTAGTCATAAATATATTGTGTGAGAAACCAAGGATTGTAGCTAGTATCAAGTCTGACCCCTGCTCCTGAGGCACTCCTCAGTCACTGGGAGCTGGGGCTTTAAGCAATGTGGCATGTGGAACTGCTAGGCAATTGGCAAGGATGCTGGAGTTCATCCACCAAACCAACAAATGTTCCTAACTGGCTTGCTACCTTGCAGGTGTTCTTATAAATGGGGCTGGTGGAGCACAGATTATAGTGAAATAAACATTCCTCTTGATTTCAGGGCAGCTCACTGGAGTTAAATTAAATACAAGACGCTTTAGAGGAGCAACTTATTCCATGTGAAAGCTAAAGACATGTTGCTCCACACTGCTGGTTTGTTTTTTTTTTAATTACCCTGTAATTAAAAATAATCATCTGTGTATAATATACCCAGATTTTTTAAAGAAATTCAATAGTGATATTTCACAGAGTATTTTCTTCTCTCATAGCACTAAATATTAGGCTGTTGTGGCTCTGCCCTGAGATGGTCCTCTCAAGCCTAGGTAAGGAGAAGGAAGATTTATACTTTCATTGAATTAGACTGTCCTTTAAGGGGACTGGCATGTCATAATGACAACCTTTACAATTGCCTTATGTCTAAGTAGTATTTTAAATATTATATTAGAAAAACCCATGTTATTCAGAGTTCTGAAAACATGGCCAAAAATCTTTTGTGTTTAAAGTTATATTCAGTTTATATATTCTTATCACTTTATTCACTAGCATAAAATGGAATTTTAAAAAAAAGCAGTTAGTTTTACCCTCCTTAATAAAGTTATTCTTGGTGCTCATTGTAACTATGGAGTACACAGGTACAGTCCCCAGAATTCTTATCTTTTTTATTTCTAGGAACAAACAAATAAACTAAAAAAACCCCAAAAAACCAAAACAAAATAACAAAAAACCAAACAAACAATAAAAAACTCCAACCAACCAACAAAAGAAACAAAAAAACCTAAAAAAACCCAACCGAAAACAATCAAAAAACCTCTTCAAAAATTCTCAAAACCTTTAAAATTAATCATTTATTATTAAATGTTTTTAAAAACATTGAAATGTGGGTTTTTTTAATTAATGTTTTCATTACAACTTATCACAATATATAATAATAGTACCAAGGCTATTTCAAAACACATGTGGTAGCAAGTAATATTTAACCCACTGCAGGTTAAACAGAAATCTCAGATGATCTTTGAGGCTTAATAGAGAGCAAATACTAACAGTTGAGGGTAAAGCACATACTTTGCATCTTTTACAGCTAAATCCCAAAGTCAGGCTAGTTCATGGTAAGACAGCAAACTGCAATAGTTACAGAGTTATACCGGTCTAGATGGCATTTTACCTTGTGGTATTGACTCTCATGAAGAATATGGACCATTATGTATATGCTCATATTTTGTTCCCCAGTATACTGAGTGCCAGTAAGTAACACTCCCAAATTAAGCACTTGTAGCATTTACTTATCACTAAGAATTTTGCTTTCTGAATATTAACTTTAGACGTCCTCTTTAATATTGGCTACTGGAAACTTGTTGCTGTAGTTAATTTAAAGAAGTTTGATTAATTTTGCTCAATATATTCCACAAGAATATATTACTCAGGTAATATAAACAGTTTCTGCTCCTTAAACACTATGATTTATATGCAGTGTGTTTGCTTATTATCATTAGCAATTAAATTATTCAACATACTAATAATGAAGACCATATCCATGCTGTTCCAGTTTTTTTCTGGGATAGAGTTATCTAGAGGGGCTGTCTTTTGAATTTGTGTTGGAAACAGTGATGATTATACAAGGATGCTTTTAGTACTGCTGAGCAGGGCTTAAGCAGTGTCAGGCCTTTTGTGCTCCTCACAGCACCCAACCAGTGAGTGGCCTGGGGATGCACAAGGATCTGGGAGAGGACAAAGCTGGGACAGCTGGCCCCAAATGACCAAAGGGATATTCCAGACCATATGGCATCACGCTCAGTATACAGAGCAGGGAAAGGAGTAGGAAGGGTTCCTCACCCACAGCTACCATCCTTTCAGGAGCAAACCTGCTCCAACATAGCCTTACCCATGGCTGAATGCTCCCTCATGAGACATACCTACTCTCCCCGGCCACACACATTGAGGTGCTCCAACATGACCTCATGCACGCTTCAAGGGGTTCTTGCTGCAGCATGGATTAATCCCTGGGCCACAGCCCTCTCAGAGGTGTATCTGCGGTGTACACACACAACCATGGCCACAGGTACATCAAGATGTACGTACTGTGGCACAGGCATATCCGTGGCCACAGACGCTTTGGGGTGCCCTGCTCCCTGCCGTGTGCACTCACTCACAGGACACAGTGCCTCTCAGTTGATTTTGCGGTGGAGTTCCAGCCTGCCCAGTACTGTAGCACAGAATGAGCAGAGATGCCCTGGCCATCTGCCAGCCCACGCACATCACCACGGCTGTTATCAGAATCCCAGGCCCAGCAGAATAACATGATCAGCAGCACAGCCCTATGGCAAGCAGTGAAAGCAAAAAGCAGTCACTAACAAGCACTAGACTCTAATATACAGCCAGGCAAGCCAGCCCCACGGCAAGCACTGGAGCCTGCTGATTAATAGCTAAGCAGCATAACTGCTATAAATTCAATCTAGCATTTTCCAATCAAACATTATCTCGCATCCTTTAATACTCATGCTGGGTGACAAAAGGACTATTGTGGTTTAACCCCAGCCATCAACTAGGCCCCACACAGCTACTGGCTTACTATTCTACATCAGAACTGGGGGCAGAATAAGAATTATGAAAGTGACAAAACTCATCGGTTTGCAATAACAATGATTTAAGCAATAATGCAGAAGCTGCACATGCAAGCAAAGCAAAACAAGGAATTCAATCATCACCTCCCATGGGTAGGAAAGAGCTCGTCCATCCCCAAGAAAGCAGGCCTCCGTCATATGTGATGGTGACTAGGGAAAACAAAGACAATCACTAGGAACATTTCTCGTTTGTTCACCCCCCCCCCCCCCCCCCAGCTCTATATGCTAAGCATGACATCATATAATCTGGGATATATTTTGGGTCAATGGCTCCTTGTGCACCCTCAGCCTTCTTGCTGGTGGGGTGGGGTGAGGAACAGTAAAGGTCTTGACTCTGTAATAAAATCAGTAATAAAGCATCCCTGACCTATCAACACTGTTTCCACCACAAATCCAAAATATAACCCCATAGTGGCTCTTACAAAGAAAATTAACTCTATCCCAGCTGAAACCAGAACCAGTGTTTTAATTTAACTCTATGTTGTCATCTTTTCTATCCTGTTTTACCTGTTAAAAATGGCAAAGTATGAAATAATTTTGATATTTCAAATGTCACCTGTTCCCAACTGCAATTAGCATTTAAAAGCTTAACATCCATTTTCATTCAAATATGCCGCCTCTGTAGTCATGGTAACTTCCTCATCAGCTTTATCTTCCAGCTTTAGAAGGTACTGCTGGGCTACTTAGAGACGTTGTTATTTAGGATTTTTCATTTGACTCCCTCCTCCTTCCCTCTCCAGTGCAAAAACACTTCTGTGCTTGCTTTTACCAAGTTAAAGGTTTACAACAGCAAGAAAATAGACAAAACAAAAATTCTGTTCCAAAGCCAAAACAACAACAAAAAAGTTTTACTTCTTGGAGCTTCCTGGAAATAGGAAGTGGTGAAGAAGAGTGGTTTATGAATTCAGATGACTCCTCACACATGATGCAGTAAACTAGAGAAAAGGTAATAAAAAGTATATATTCAGCATAAATATAAATAAATATAAATAAAAATGAAAACCTAGTCACACTTACAAATATGTAGGAGTAGAATCCAAACACTTAGCAGTGGTGTCTTCTCTCTTTAAAGCAGAAACATTGAACAGCTGTGAGGAAAATATTGTTCCAGTCAAATAATTTGGTTATTCTCTATTTAACCAGGATATACTCTGGTGTTTAATTTTATGAGAAAAAAAAAAGGGGGGGGGGATTTCTTTCATTGTTATTGTCTTTCTTATACTAATGTTACCATGCTTATTTAATTATCTCCTGATTGGTAGGCAGCATTTATATGAGGATGGGTCAGCTGATTCAATATGTTTAAGTCATTGGTAGAGATACCCATCTGTGAGCCACATAATTTTTGTTACAGATATTATTGTCCCTGGCTTGCAACACATTTTTATTGTTGGGAGAAAAATTTTTGCAACTACAGAGAAACAGATGGATATTAGAATTCAGATACATGGACTTTCAGATAGTAGATAATATCATTATAGGGAATATAATAGCATAATTATAGAGGATTTTCTACATATTCTCCCTGTGGTCATTTGTAAAAGTCGCCTACTTCCAATTTTTAATTAATAAATTTATAAAAATGGGATACTACACACATATCTCAGCCTGGCTCTGGACCATCTGTGAAGCAATAAAACCATTTTTGATATTTTTCAAGTGGCCACTTCTCATAGACTTCAAGCCAACAATTCAGCAGTCACAAGAAATGTTATAAGCATACGTACCCTTAACCCCTGTCACATTGTATGGCAGGCACAGGTTGAATGTTTGTGATGCAGCTACTTCATTTAGGTCTTGCACATGAGGATACAGAAGTAAATCCGCATTTTAACTAATTCTCATGTATGTGGGGTCTCTAGAAGCATGGTTAAAAGCAATCTCCAAGTGTCCTTGCATCATCCTGAGACTGAGCAAAGGCAAGTGGTGATAATCAACAGGCCCCTCCATCAATTGCCAGCCACTAATGATCACCTCCCAATAAGAAACATGAAATAAATGTACACTGCATGACCAGACTCTGGCCTTAACGTGCACTTTGTGTGTGTGACTCAGCTGCGGCCCTCACTAGAAACCATTGAAATTTTGGAAATATCTTTGTAACCATTTACATCTCTTTTGTGGCTACATAGTTTCTAAGATGCCTGCTGCACTTACGCATATCTCATTTTGCCATCTCCTAAATCTTTAGAATTTATGAGTTTCCCATTAATGCTAAGGGCAAAACAAACAGCCCAGGTCCATCAAAATTCCAGTGTGGAAATATAAACAGACTGTGTATGCCAGGCTTACCCTAACAGTCCTTATTTTTCATGTGATGTCCTAATAATACTTATAATATCTGTGTATTAGCACTTAAGATAAACCTTTACATTTTTGTGAAGCACCAATTAACAGTTATTTTCTGTTTGCCAAAGGATGAAATCAGAATTCAAAATGAAGAAAGCAGGAACTGTAAGAGGTTGTTATTTACCTCAAAGAGACTGAGTTCACCTCTTACAGCAGGGCTTTCCAGAATGCACAAAGTATGCCACTGAAAGCAGAGAAGTGTTAGTGAGCTGTTTACAAACTTTTCCCATATCTCAGCAGCTGTTCTTACCCAACCAGCTCGAATATCCTTTTTCTTGTCTGGGCTCTGCATTTTTCAAGGATTTCCACGTGAAGTTCTTAAACTGCCCGGAACCAATCAGGGTCTTCCCAGGATGTTGGCCCGCCTACAGTGGATTGCTTTGGTTTATCCATGGATTACCAAGCAGGTTTTTTAAACAATGGTGTAGAGGAGGAGTGCAACTGGTATTTCAAAGAGCATCACCTGTGTACTCATAAATCTCCAGCATGCATCGCAGGAAATTAGCTATGGCAGAGCTGCGTAGTAACTGTTTCAATGTTTGTGAATTTTGTAGCATTTACTTAATGATGCACAGCTTACTGGGGAAGTACTAATGTTGAAAACAGAAGAGCAAAATAGAAGGTGACAGCTCTGGCTCAGGAATTCTCCTGTTTTCTTGTGTGTACAGGGCATTGCTGCTGTTCTCTTTGAAATGTTAACTTTGAAATGCAGTTTGAAGAAATTTCTGTTCAGCAGTTGTTTTTCAATCATGAAAAACAACTTAATCATGGGTATGTTGTCTTCCTTAAATCAACACCAAAATTAAACGTCCTTATCTTTCATTTCCTGATTTCCCTTCATTTGGCATAAAGGACATTTTGATCAGAAGGCCTCACCTTTTTAAAACAGCCCCGCTCTTCGAGGCTTATTACCTTTGCTAGATGCGCTGAATTTTACCTCGCTTAAAACGGCGCCAGGCAACTCAGGATGAGGGGAAGAAGGAAAAAGACAAATCCCCTGTCCCCCCGGCTGGCCGGTGCCCCAGCTCCCGCGGGAGCGCGGCGGGGGCGGGGCGCCGCCGGCCCCGCCTGCGCGGGGCGGGTCCCGCTGCCGCCGCCCGCCGCAGTCGGTGCCGCGCGGGGCTGCGCTCGGCCGCCCGTGCCCGTCCCGGTCCCGATCGCGCTCCTTCCCGTGCCCTGCCGAGCGTCCGCGGGCCGGCGCGCAGCGCAGCGCAGCTCCGGGTGAGCGCCGGCCGAGTGCGGGGGCTGGGCTGCGGCGGTGCGGGGACTCCCATCCGCAAATTCCCGCCTCCATGGGCGGTACCGGCTGCCGAGGGGCGACCGGTGCCCCGAGCCCCCGGTCGGTGCCGCCGCGGCTCTCCGCTCTTGGGGCTGGACCCGCTCCCCTTTCGGAGGTGGAAAAAGTTTGTGCGGCGCGGCGCGGACTTGGGCTGAGTTAGGCGAGGCTCTGCGGCATCTCCGCGGGGCGACGGGGAAAAGGCGGGGCGGCGGGGGGCTGCGCTGCGCTCCGTCGGGGTCTGGGGTCTGCCGTGCCGGGAGCGGTCCGAACTGTGCCGTGCGAGCGCCAGGGCGGGGGACAGCACGAGCGCTCCTCCCGTGTCCCGCTCGCGTGATGGTCGAGGGAGCGCGGACACCGCGGCGGTGGTGCCGTTCCGGTGTCTTTCCTGCCAAATGTTTTTGTGGCAGTCCGTCGAGTGTTAACTCTGGGGTGGAAAATAATTATCTCTGCTGTGCTGCTGCATCTTGCGGATGAAGTATGTCTCTATGGCATCTTAGAGTGGAAACTGTTTGAAAAAAAAACAAACCAGGAGAAACTGAGAATGACTTAATAACTTCTAGGGAGATAACTGCATGTAATAGCTGTAATCCTGTATTTGTGAATACAAAGTCAGTTATTCTGCTGATCGATAGAATGTTCAGAATTCAGCTACTGCTACAAATGACTTGAATAAGAGAAGTAACGGAGTATTTTTGGGGAGTAATTGTGAAGACTAACATTCAGTTTTATTGAGAAAGTGTCTTATATTTTGTTTCATATAAAATACAACTAACTGTGAAAGACATATATTTAAGTAACTTCTACATTACAAATGGTCTTCAAATTTCTTAACCAAAACACCTGTTATTATCTTGAGATGTTTTTTTCCTGTCTTAGAAGTGCTATTAGTCAAGAACGCTCATCTCTGGCATATATGAATAGTCATTCTTGCATAATTCCTTACCATTTCATTTGTTTCAGGATCTTGTGTAAATTTAAGCAATTTTCTTAAGTATTAGTAAGAGAAGCACTTTTAGAAGGTACCACATAGGTATTCTTAGTAACAGCCTACATTTATTTCTGAATGCATGACATAAATTTAAAAAAAAATTAGGGGAGACTGGAAATTTTGTCTTGACTCATCCAAGACAGTGTCCTAAGCTCTGATCAGAAGGAAACCAAGTTTTCTCTGTAAACCTGAATAGATTTTACAGAGGAGCTAAAGAAACTCCGATTTCAATCCTGTTCCAGCATCAGAGTGTTCTACTTACACATCAATGACTGTTGCTCTGTGCACACGTAACATTTCAATTAATGCTGCCTCAGCTGCCTAAAGGTCTGATGAGATACTTGTTAGCACTTTGATTGCTTTTCCTGGCACTGTTGTCCCTGCGTTTGGGATTTGGACATTACATGTTCATAGTGGAAAGTAATTACAGCAGGTAATAATCTTTGGTGTATCCATTAAAATAATAGTTTCTTCATTTTTGTGCAACATCTGGGGATGGTTTTTGCCTTCTACTAGGATTTTTTTTTTGTCAGCAGCTGAGGAGAGCAGTGGCTCAGAGGCATATGAGAGGCATGAGTATAGGCAAATTGTTATCCACAGGGTTACTGCTTAAACAAACATATAATTGCTGTGTCTGGTGGTATACGCTACATATTCTGCTTCAAATTTTAAATTTGAACCCAGTCTGTAAAGTGCTTTCATAAGTTTCTAATCACTTCCTGTTTGACTAATATCAATGTTTGTCCTTTTAAGACGAATGAAGAAAATACGTCCTGTGAAGAGTAAAAGTATTTGATTCTGGGAAGACTCTTACAGCACTTCTAACTTCAAAGCTGGAGAAAAGTATGAAGGAACAGTCCATCTGACTCCCTCAGCATCTTGCACAGAACACAAAATGGCTCTTCAGAAAAAAACTGTTGTTGGTGTCTTGGAGGAGTGGTGTTTGGCGGAACCGCTGTTCGGTTGCAGGTGGCACCAGAATGTCAGGAAAAAACTGAGACTGATACGAATTGTAGGGCTCCTTGTCAGTGTAGCAGCCATTAGTACTTTCTCGCTTTCAATGAGTGCCTTTTTCAAGATGGAACCACATAGCATGGCGCTGGTCAGCAGCCTAGATAGCCAAAAGCTGGTGCATGGGCACAAAAGAACTCTCTTGGATTTCACAGAACAGAATGAAAATGGCACTCCAGATCCACATGGGCACAACAACGAAACAGATGATCATGCGAAGGGAGAGTACCCCGAGGACCTTTTCTCTCTTGAGGAGAGAAGACAGGGAGCAGTGATCCTCCACATAATTGGAATGATTTACATGTTTATAGCCTTAGCCATAGTCTGTGATGAGTTCTTTGTTCCTTCCTTGACTGTCATCACTGAAAAACTGGCCATTTCTGATGATGTGGCAGGGGCAACCTTCATGGCTGCTGGTGGGTCAGCCCCAGAACTCTTCACTTCTTTGATAGGAGTGTTTATATCCCACAGCAACGTTGGCATTGGTACAATAGTGGGATCTGCCGTGTTCAATATCCTATTTGTTATTGGAATGTGTGCTTTATTTTCTAAAGAGATCTTGAACCTTACTTGGTGGCCACTCTTTCGAGATATGTCCTTTTACATCATTGACTTGATCTTGCTAATCATCTTTTTTCTGGATAACTTCATAATGTGGTGGGAAAGCATAACACTCCTGACAGCATATTTTTTCTATGTGACATTTATGAAGTTCAATGTCCAAGTAGAAGAATTGGTGAAGAAATTTTTAAACAGGAACAAGGTTGAGAAGGTAACAACAGATGCTGAAGGAAAGGTTGGTCAATTTTTAGTTGAATTATATGTACTAATGTCCTTATAAGTGATAAGTCCTTCTATAGCATAAGGGTTCTAATACAGTACAGTAGACAATATAGAAAAGTTCCATGTTTTGCTCAAATGTCTTTTTGTTTAATCAAACTGATATTATTGAAAATAACAAAAAAGTAGCCTTCTGGTAAATCAATGGCTTTTAACTCCAGAATTATCTTGATCACATAGAAAGCAAGAAATAAAATGCCAGCAAAAAGACATAAACCTTTACTCAGCATTTTGGCACATTGATGAGGTCTGAGCTATTTTTTCCCTAAGCTTTTGGATTAAGCAGTGACAATATCTGGGGAGGATCTTGTGACAAAATTTGGCTTTCTAAAGACTTTCAATGCACTTTCTTCCTCAGAAAGATGCAAATAATTCAGAACAGTATACAAAGGTATTTTTATACATGTTTTTCATCTCTTGATGCTGATAAAACAATTTAACTTCCTGTTGTAATTAGTTGCACTTACATGAAAAAAACTTGTGGAAAGAGTGACTACAGTGGCAAAAGTCGTAGGTTCTCTGTTTAAGGAGGATGGTTTCTCATATTCTATTTGCAACTATGCAAACTAATTTTAATCCACAATTAGATAATGAAAAATTAGGTAATGAAATTTATGCACAGAGGTCTTGTTGAGTCTTCAGCAATTACAATAATCTTTTAAACATCTTTCTTCTTAAAGCAAGCAATATTTAAGGGACCTATGAAGCTGAGCTGGGTAATACTTATGCACACAGAAATATGTTGGTTGGAATGTCTGGTCTTATGTAACTTTGGGTATATTCATCAAATTAGGTTTTATTATGCAGTAATTATTCAAATTATCAGGACGTAGCTGCTCACTGTTCTGTTTCTTTTGTTTAGCAGTCATATATGAAGTGGTTCAGAAGAGGCATAATCCACACATATAAGTGCACAGGACAGAGACATACCAGAGCTGGATCTTTTAAAAGTTGTGACAGACACATTCGGTTTTAGGGCACACCAGGAACCACCAAAATTAAAACCCAAAAAAGTCTGATTTTTTTTTTTTTTGGTATTCTCTAACCAGTCTCTAACCTGTACACTTACTTGTAACTTTACCTTTTCCTTTTTGTTTTTTTCCCAAAATCTGCATGCTCATCTTTGTCTTTCTCAAAATGCATTATTGGGATTTTATAAGTAAATGAAAAGAAGGGTCAACACCAACAAAATACTTACCCTAATTAGCGAGGGGCTTCTTTAACTACATTAGTTTGTTATAATAAATAATATATAATAATAATATAATAATTATAAATAATATATAAATTAGTTGGTTAAATAATCTAAGAGTTCATAGTGCACTATAAGTCCTTTGACAGCTAGTGCTAAAAACATGTGATGACAGAAAGACTATGGTATACAAAGCAAATTTCATCTGTCCAAAACTGGACAGAAAATATAAATCTGTAATGGGTCTGAAGCAATTATCAATATGAAAAGCAACTGCCGTGTGTTGTCCAGGCTACAAGGTAAGGGAGAATAGCTCCCTTAGTGCTTAATTATTGTCGGCTGAACAGAAGAATAAATCATTTGTGAGCCATATTTAAAATTATTTAGATTTGAAGTACTCTAGATTAAGTTGATTTTAAAAGGATACCTTTAGGACCACTCATTTATTGTTTAACATTTTAATTACTTAGGGTTTGTTCATGATACAGATACACAGATTTCATATGGAGTGAAAAAATAAAAAATTGGCTACTACCACAAGCTTTTGTTTCATGAAAATAGTTTTTCTGAATTAAATTTAATTAAAATGATAAAATAATGTATTCATAAATCAATGAGGGGTGAAGAAAGATGAAAGATGTTCTAATTTTGTTACAATTTAGCAAATATGTATTTTCTGCTTCCTGGGAACAATAGCTTCTCAAGGTGTCAGACCATGTTTTTACTCCGTGAGCTATGCTATAAAGACATATTTTTGAATATTCCACTTACTCTTTGAAATGATAAGTCATTATGAATTATTTTATTCTTCAGTTGAACAGCACTAAGTAGAATGAATGAAATTATTTTCTTATAGCAAGGATGTCACAGATTATGTTTGTGGGATAAAATCTTACTGAAGTTCTCTCTTAATTTATTTGCTGTTATTGGATTGCTTTTTAAATAAAAAATAGCAAAAAACCCCCCAAAAACCCCAAACTATTACATGTAGTCCTAAGCCTTATAGAGGTGCTTAGGATTTTCAGCTTAAAGCTATTGCTTAAAGCAAGAATAAAGTGCTTTTATAGTCTGAATGCAATGCATATGGATGTTTATTTCCTAAACTCTGAGGTTTGTAAGTATCACAGAAGTGATAGTCTTGGCTTTTGGTGGCAAAAAAAAAAAAAAAAGTTCCATTCCTGCAGTGTTAACTGTTAGCCTAGATTGCTCCCACTCATCAAGAGTGTGTATGTACAATTGTATATATCAAATTAGTATCCTGAGCACAGAATTAGCAATCTGTTTTTTCTGATGGAAACTGTTTCACTCTCTTTTCCCCCATTGAGACAGAGAATTGCTAGGCAGCTATCTGGAGCTGGGTGTGATGAAGTCTCTTGAAATATTTCAATTTCAGGAGAGTAGAGAAAATTCTCTTTCCTCTAACCAAAACTCCCTCTGCCTATCTGTTGTTTATTCTGCTGCTGCCAAACTGGCAAGTATTCTGCTAAAAAAGCGTGTGTGTCATATTTGCCTTTAAGGCTGTTGTAATCTGAAAGCAGCTCAACAAATTTGAGAAGTCTAAATAAGGCATCATAAAGCTGGATAGTGAAGGGTTAGGTGGCTTATTAAGTACCAAAGAGTAGAAATGATCAGATGAGAAACCTCTTGAAATACTAAAACGCATTTTAATGTTAATTTCAATGCTTTTATTCTCAGTTGACTTGGGAGGTTGAAGAAAATTTTGCATTCTCAAGGACAGTATTTCCCATGAGGAAAGGCTTTAGATATGAATTGATTTTTTTGTCTAGCTTTCTTTTGCTCTAGGTGTATTAATCAGATTACTGGAATGCATGTGTATCTCTATAGATGCCTTTTAGATTCTTATCCCCATTCTTAAAAATTAAAGTACATCTTTTTGTACTAGAAGACTGTGAGTATTTGAATTTCTGATCTTATTTTCTTTAGTGTGTTGGCTGCTTGTACAAATGTGAATGCAGACAGAGTACTCTATATGAATTTCATTGTGCTCACTATTTTCCTTCACATGCTTTCAAACATATACAGTCTGGATTATTAAAGTGACAGGTTGAGAAAAATCTGGTAGCTTTAATTTTCGGAACAGTTTTGTGGCACTGATGAGAGCAGACTACAAATCTTTTTGCATTTAGGGTTCATAGGGTTCACTGGCAAGGCTCTGTTTGAACTGTGGATAGTTCTGCACCTCATGCCACCCCCTAGGAAGCCTGATGGCAGTCTGATACTGATGAACTCCAGAGATCACTGTGAAAAGGATGAAAAAAAGGAGGCTAGGTGAAAAATCAAGACAGCATTAAAAGACAAGATAAAAACCAGATGGCTGAGTTCTACAGTGTAGGATGGCGTATATGGAATATGCAGATCAAGATGGGTCCCTACAAGTCACACTGAATGGGCCCTTCAGTAGTGAGTGCCATCCTGCTGCTGGATATCCCCAGAAGTCCCTTCCAGCTTAGCTTTTTCTGTGGTATGATTTCAGATTTTATGTAGTGGTCCTGCAAAGAGCAGAGAGGTAAGGACTGAGGTGGAGACTTTGGTATTAATTTGGTTATTCCTCAGCTGAGCAAATATATTTAAAAACGTAAGCCTGACATTTATTATAATAGGCAGGAAGAGGAAAACAGAAGAAGCTGATGGACAAATGTCTTAAAATCAAGACTTTTTTTAAACTTTCTGCTAAGATTTCAGTCTATTCATCATCTGTGTTGGTGAAGATATGTTGAATGTATTAAGTCACGTCAAAACATCATGTGGAACTATATTCAGTTTTAAGTACTTTTTTCCCTTTAATGTATCATAGAGATCATTGCAGAAATGCTTGAATCTGATTGTTCAGTAAATAATTCAAAACAGTTCTGTTTGGCAACTAGGAGAACAGAATGTGGGTGGTGCAGGGATATTGTGCAATGACATCTGTTTCACTGACAGTACCTTTTTAGATAAATAGCTTATGGTATATACAAGACAGTTGCAGTTTTTCTACATCTACATAGAGCTGCACAAGCTATTTTTACCAACACAGTGTAACTATTATTTTATTGCCAATTTTGTTGTCTCAAGAAACTTGAATAGCTTGTGTGTGATATTTTAAGATCCACATTGATCTCTAGTGTTGCCACGATGTACTTAATGGCAGTATTCGCATTCTAAAGGAAAGTAACAGTATTTTAGGTACTTCAATGCTTGGTGGTTGTATTAGCACTGCACATGCATGTTCACTATTCTAATGTCTGGTCTAATATGTGTTCAAGGTAAAACCCAAATTACCTGCATGCATACAAGAAAAACTGAAACTTCCTTTTTCAGGAGGTCTTCATTTTGAATCCACAGACCCAGTAACTGTAACTCTGTCCAAGGAGTAACCTTACTTTTCTCACTACCATGAAAAGATTTTTTTTTCATAGTTTTCATAGTTCATAGTGTTTAACTGTTCTTAGGAAGATTTGACTTTTATTCTAGAGACATTTCTCAGTTGGTCTACTTGTGCAAGCAGGTGTGTGAATACAGAGCTATGACTACCTGGATCTTGCAAGATAGCTGCATTGTTTTAACTACATGTTTGAAACATAAGCCTCAGCACTGACATTGAACTATCTCTTGTTTAGATATATGTCTCATTTTGTGTCATGCTTTATCTGCTTTTATTCTCTCAAAAAACTTTCAATCTATTTCTGTTTTAATTTAATGCTACTCCAGTAGCACTAACTATGAGTTAATTTGCCTTGAGTTTTTAGCATTGTTGTTTCAATTTAGGACTATTAATTAACATAACCATAAGCTGATACTTTATATATGGAACCATTAGTGCAGTGAAATGGATACTATTTTCAGTTTCTTTTAGCGCTTCTCAGTAATTTATTGATCACTAAGCAGTTATTATAGTTTTCACCACTGGAGTCTCTTGGTTTTTTATGTATGTACTTTGGTAACAAGCAAAAAGTAACAGTATGCAAAAGTAGTGTAGAATAAATGCTCTTAACACATGGCCATCCACTAACATACCACCCTTGTTAATTATGATGGGAAAAGGAAGTCTAGAACTGTGCCACCATTAATTAATAACAAGGGGACATGATGATATCCATCAATATATTTAAAAATAAAAAGCATATGTAATTAAAAAGAAGTCAAATGATACATCTTAGAGGCTGTGCAAAACCAGCTGTGTTGCCAAATATTCACGATGCTGTGTTTCAGAAGAACTCCAGACATGGTTACATTTGTTGTGGCAGAAGCTGTAGAAAGAGAGGAAATCAGGGCACTTTATAAATGTTTTTCCCACCATCATCTCAGTTTTTGATATTTAGTTCCAGATCCTTCACAGAATGTGAGAGCTATGGGAGACTGTAGGTGGAGTTTCACCCCAAATCGGTATACCAGACCTTAAAATATCAGCCAGCTTTGGGGTGCTTAATCTCTGGAGTAGCTTAACTTTAAAATCATAAAGAGGTTCAGAAATCTAGTTTTTGCTTACAGGCTTGTTCAGAAGTGCCAGACACAGGTGCAGCAGTATGGTACTGCTTTTCCTATACGCCTCTACTTTTTTCCCCAAGATAGTCCTCCAGTTTTACCTCTCAGGTAAATATTTAACAAAATCCAAAGGCTTTTACAAAGTCCTGAGATTCTGGGGATGAGAGTGCTCAACTTTCCTGAAAGTACGTATAGATTTCCCACATTCCCTGCCCATTTTAAGTTGGTGCCACACTTGTAGTGTAGAATTTTTGAGAGACAAGGCACAGCTGACTCCTCTACTTTTCTGGTCTTGTTTTAAAAGGCAATAGTGACCACTCCACAATATATGTTTTAGGCTGTGGATGTGGGATGTGGGTAGTGGAAGCTGCCCTAGGGCAGTGCTTGTTGCAGTGTTGAGGGTGCCACATTTGGAGAGTGTGATGCTCTGAGCACTGCTGACTTCAGAGTGACCTTGGCCTTTCTCAGTGGTGACATTCTGCAGGCAGCCAGCACTACACTGCCAGGGCCACAGGCCAAATATTAGGTTTGGTGAAGTACTTCTTCCCTGCTAATGATCTGTGGTTTTGTTGGTTTTATTAGCAGGAGTCAGTTCTCCACTGCCAGTAGAGGTGTGAAAAGAGGCTCTAGTGTATCATTTCTCTTCTGATTTTTTTTTCCCCCAAGAATTCATGGATTTTGCTTTTGTAACTATGGAATAAGATTATAACATATTTGAATATTTTAGTGGTAGGGGAGAGTGTGTTCACAACAAAGAGAGCCCTGCCACAAAAGTTATAAAGAAGTGAAGATCATGAAAGTTCTTAAAAATAAGGTATGTGTCCATGCTTCTCTTGAAAAGATCTGTGTGGGATGAATGAGTATTAAAAGTGTTTTATACATGGCATATAGAACAGATGGGAAGATGTATCAGAGATGAGTGTAAATGAACAGCTGTAAAACCTGTAACTCTTAAGACATTCTATCTAACAACCTCTTTTTTACTGTTTATAAAATAAACTTCAATATAAAAAATAAGACTTCCTTATTTCTCCACAGACATGTATCAAGTTTTTTTTGTAACCTGCAAATGGTGACTAGTGTGATGTTGATAACTCTGTAAAATAGGTGATGTTTCCCTCACCTTAACCTAGATCAGCCATGTTTTATTTAAACATCACTTTTTATTATATAACTTAATGGCTACTTCCATGAATCTTTAGAGCTGTATATGTGCTATTGGCACAAACCAGAGACTCAAATGCTTTCTTGGCACTGACAAGTTTTTTACAACCTACAATGGCAAGATTGACCAAATACTGGGTAATTGTAATTAATTTATCATGCACAGATATGTATAATGAGATATAGGTGGCTTAGAAAAAGAAAGGTAGCTAGTTTTGTGATTTTTTTTTTAGTTCAAAACCACTCATTAGGTACTCCTGAAAGTCACTATCTTCCTTTATCAGTAGAAACCAAATACCTTAATAATACTTAGCTGTGCATTTCAAAATGCTGGAAATTTGGTCTCTTGAGCAGAATGCCTTACAGAATGGTCCTGACACTTTATTGTTCTGAAAGAGGCATGTATTATTTTACTATTTTTAATTTTCCTACCACAGTAATGAGATGATAACTCGGTGTTCCCAAGACTAGGTTGGATAACTGTATGAAATCTATATGAAATCAAAGTTTCCTTCCTCAGTGGAAAGAAACTCGTCATGGGAAAAAGATAAATATGATTCACAGTACCTGATAAGAAGAATATGGTTTGTCATGTATATGACTTTATGTACAGTTAACATACCATCAGTCTTTTCCTCCTCACCCAGGCTGTCATTTGGTTACTGATTATTTATTAAACATAGATGTCCAAGAGGTGATTTAAAGAAGTAGCTTATTTCTCTATATAATCTTGCAATAGAACTTTGCAGGTGTCATGAATGCAATATCTGGTAGAAGGCAGCACCTTTTTGTATTACAGGATCTAAGTCTAAACAGTATTGTTGATGCTCTATTTTGCTTTTGGGGAAAATAGTCAGATCAGATGGTTTGGATTTAGTTTGGTCTTGTTGTAAATTTGTGTATTTGAAATTCTTGCAATTGTATTATTAAGTGCGGGTCAGTGTCAGAGGCAAACTGAAAATCCTAAGTTAGGGCAGTCTTAGGACATGCTTTTGGCAAACAAATTGCATCTGACAGAATATATATTGTAGTACATTACCACATTTTTGTTATTTTGCAGGCAATACCTGTATCTTTGAGGAAATTAGTTATTTGCTGTCATTCGTGGTTTGTTCATTTACCTGTGTTCTGATCTGAAAAAAGGAAATGAAAAAAATGCTGTGTTGGAATAGCAGCCACTGCCTTGCTGGTAACAGAAGTGGGCCTCAGGGCCGGGGAGAGCAATGAGGATTCTGTATGTTTTTCATGTATTTGTTTCTGCAGCAGGTGGAGGTTTCAGAGCTCACGTTGCTTCCCAAGCAGCTTTATCTAGTGGTATAGCTACTGCCCTCCCTAATCACTCACTCACTTTGGGTGATTTTACTGTCCCTGTCAGGTACACTTTCATCAGGGCAGCTCAGAGAAAAATTACTGCGAAGTTACTGTGTTTTGCACTATTCCATAGCTATTCCATTGTCGTCCATATTGTGATTTACATGAACAGCCATAAATAGCTGTGATCTTGGATGACTTCCTTTAAGGTGAGTGTGTGAAAACAGGATTAAACATGTGTCTGTGCAATGATATTAAAACTGCTATGAAGTCCTATTCTTAAGGGAATAACAGATTGGTGCAAAATGTTTCCCTGTATGAGGAAGAATAAAGGTAGTAGGGAATTTGTACTAGAAACGGTGCTGACAAATTAATAAAAATTTTCCTGAGGAATTAATCCTGCTTTATCACCTCTTAACTGCTTAATGCTGTGAGTCTGGTCTGAAGTCAGCAGTAATACCAGTGACATTTATTGCATAACCAGCTAGTGTAAACTCTTCACCCTCTCACATTGCTGTAAAACAGCTCTAGCTGATATAGATCACTGAGGAAAAGGCACGTCTGCAGTCACAGCCTGTGTTTGGTGGCCTTCAGGGCATCATTTGGGCCCTGTCTAGTTATGTAGACTTTTGCCCAAGGGAGAAGGTTGAAGTTTGCAGGGTTTGTAACATTAACGAACGCCTCTTTTGGGATTAATCAGATGTTAATTTTGTCATTTGTTTGTGCTGCAAGCTTTTATCAAATTACTAATTAAGGTCCTTCTATTGCTACGAGGCACAATCACAAAGTTATCATTTAACTAAAAAATTTATGGCAATCAAATGTTTGAGTAGAAAACCCACAGATTTTAGAACTCCAACAATTTCTTTGTCCAGGAGTTGTTTGAAATAATTCATATTATTAGTTACTTATGGATTTTTAAATTCAACTGAAATAATTTGAAAGCATCATGCTGTCTTACAGCTAATTTTTGTTTCAATATATTTTTATTTAAATGTTCCTGTTTTTCTGCTTTATTCCTAGTATTAATTGTATTTATTCACTACAGTTTCTTTTAATTTAGGATGTTTCTGGGTAGAAGCATATTCTGTTTGAAGTCTTCATCTTGGCTGGATTTTTAAATGCTACAGTGATATAAATATTATTAAATACTCTGCAAAGTTTGAGTTAAGAAGTGGTTAGTGTTTCCTCTCTATAGTGCAAATCCTGGAAAGCTGTTAAGTTTTCCAGGTCTGAATGAGTTTTCTGGAAGCAGACACAGCAATGCTAGTTTCTGTCCAGAAGTCACAGGCAGAATACCTGAGTCTCCTCTCAAAACTCTTGGCAAAATTCTGTTGAAATTTAGTCAGAGAATGATCCTGGGACTACATTGCAGAGGAATATCACTGTTGTTTTTGTGTTCCATTTCTGAAATAAAATCACTACTTGCTGCCGCTTCGAACCTGACTCTGGACATGACAAGGAAGTGATTTTGAACCCCTTTGGTTGTCTCACTGTCAGTCTGTACCGGAGCCGTTTCCCATTCGTGTGTGTGTGGGCACAGCTACGTGTGCATTAGTGCACACACCGCCAGTCTGAAAGGCGCCACACGGGAGGCAAATCAGAAATGGTGCAGCTCTCTGGGATGGCCATTCGCATGCCTCCTACACCACTTCACCTGTCTTCTGCCTAGTAACCCTTTTCCGTAAGAGTCACTCAAAAATTTAGAGTTTGTGAGCAGCACATTCCTCAAAGGATTTTTCTAGATTAGTTATTCAGAGAAAAATGTCTGTGTTTTCTTCTTAAATATGGACTCTTTCCAAGCAACAAACAACAATCCTGCCTGAGACCCAGCACACGATGTACTGAACCATAGACATATTTCAGTGTACCTAATGTATCACATTAATGATTCTTTATCCTGTACCTCTACAGAGATAGAAACAGGTCTACATCACTGTACTGGGATGATTTCTTGCTTTGCACTGAAGTAATCATGATTTGATTCTATAATGGGAATGGCCTATGGTGCTGTTCTTTGCCACATGACATTTCATGCAGAGAAAAGGCATTTCTTATTCAGGTGAAGGCCAACGGCTGTAATTACAGTAACTAAAATTTGTTACATAAGTAAGAAACTGTGCAGAAAGTTGGGGTGAGGATATATTAGTTTCTTCATTTAAAGTTACCTGTAAAGAGTAAGTCCTTTTAAACAAAGTAATAGAAATGTTTTTGCACCCATTCCTTAATTATCTCTTACATTTGCAAATATATTAGTAATTATTTACAAATATCAATCTTAAAAATCAGTATTTTAAAATAGATTAGTATTGAAATTGCTTATTGAATTGTTTGGATAACTTCCTGTGTCCATTTTGTACTTGCAAGAAACACCATAAGTGTTTCCATAAAATACTGTGTTTATATATTTAGCATTAAAAAAAAACCCCTAAAATAAATGTTGATTTATAATCTCATACATAGACATGTGTGAAGAAATACAACTCTCATCTTAAAATAACAGCAATAGGCTTAGTAACAGGCTGGACTGAATTGCAAACTCATGCCTTAGCTTTGGATTTAAGGATCAAGATGTGGTTCTCTCTTTCATTTAGTTGTTTTAGAAACCTGTGGTTTTCAAGCATGATAGAACGTTGTACAGTGTGCTGTAGGAAATTTTATTTCTGGTTGCTAAATTGGATTACTTTATGCAAGAAAGAAAAAGATCAATGTATTGATGGCAAAATGGTCTTGAGGCAAAGCAAGAACATGGTGACATCTGAGAAAAAGGTGGTCAGGCTTGGTGGAAAGAAACCATATGGCATACATGGGGCTCTCATTTTGTATCATGCTGGTTGTGAAGCGTCTTGGTAAGCATATCCTCTTTGCCAAAGCTGTAAATGTTAGTACATTTTCTGCTTAAGAATTCTTCCCAACATTATTGTCCTTCCATAAAATGTTAGGAAGGCTAGTAGGGAAAAAAGTCAAATGGAACTTGAATAAATATATGTACATATTTTTGTAATTTCAACAATTATTTATTTTCTTCTTTTGTGAGGGAAAACTAAACTCAATGAAAGGTAGCTTTAAAGTTGATGACAAATTTTCCTGTTGATTTTTATGAAGGTGAAATTAAGCTCAAAAGTCAGGACATTGAGATTTGTGATCTGGATGGTTCTCTGATCTCTGTGTGCCACTGTATGATTCCAAGCCTCTGAGCTGCTCTCCTTCTGTATTAAATCATCCCTAGTAAACAAAGAAAGCAATTTCTTTTGCACTTGTAGCAAGCAAAACAGGCTTTATCAGCTTTCTTTGCCCTTGGACTCAAACTGGAAAGGGGCATTCAGTGTTTCACAGCATGATCTGTCCGGTCATGTGGATTATTGATAAATTACAAAGCAATTATTATGTAGTGGGATCACAATTGACTTTTTCCAGATAACTGCTAGAAACCACTGCTGGTTTCATCCTTTTTCAGAGGTCTGTCTCTTAAAAGGAAGAGTGGGCATGGGAAAAGTTAAATTCCTTTCTGAAAGGTAGGAAAAGCTGTTAGCTATTTTGTTGATTAGATGCACATACAGGCACATTTTTGTGAGGGATCAAGTGGAAGGAAACTTTTCTCTGTGAATTATGTGTTCTTCATATAGAAAACTACTCTGTAAAAATATGAAGACTAGTTTTCAGATTTAGTTGATCTACATTTAAAATTACCAGTGAGAAGCTCAAGTTGTAGACAATTGCAGAACCCAGCTCCTGGCTGCAGATTCACCTGGCTTAGCTGTGCTGCCTGACCTATGAATATAGTCTCCTCATGTTACTTATGTAATCACTACAGAGAAATGGGCATTTTTATAGTGTCATAGATTCATTGAGGTTGGAAAAAACACTTAAGATTACTGAGTCCAGCTGTTAACCTAACATCATCAGCTTTACCACTAAACCATGTCCCTAAGCACCACATCTACAGTGTTTTCAAATATCTCCAGGGATGATGGAGACTTTCCTGGGCATCCTGTTCCAATGTCTGACCACCCTTTCTGTGAATAAATTTTTCTTAGTACTCAAGTGCAGCTTAAGGCCATTTGCTATTGGCCTATCCATTGTTATTTGGGAGAATAAAATGGTCCCCAACTGGCTACACCCTTCTTTCAGGCTAGTAGTGCTAGTGTAGTGAGTGGTAATGTGATCCCTGATCCACCTTTTCTCCAGGCTGAACAACCCCAGCTCCCTCAGCCACTCCTCATAGGACCTGCGCTCCAGACCCTTCACCAGCCTCGCTGCCCTTCAGTGGACACCCTCCAGCCCCTCAATGTCTGTCCTGCAGTGCGGGGCCCAGAACTGAGCACAGGATCTGAGGTGTGGCCTCAGCAGTGCTGAGTACAGGGGGACAAGCCCTGCCCTGCTCCTGTGGCCACACTATTGCTGATACAGGCCAGCATGCCAGGGGCCTTCTTGGCCACCCAGACACACACTGGCTCATGTTCAACTAGCTGTGGACTAATATTCCACCAACAGGATCTTTACTGTAATGTGTGATCATCTCCTGACCTGGAACTGGGCAAAAATCTGGACTATCACTTGCAGCAATAGATCGGTAAAACCTGAAAAGCTGTCTCCTGTGCTTTTATTGCAATACCATGAGTAATTCCCACAGGCTACCTTTTCTAAAACCTGGAATTACATCAGATTGTGTGAGGGTGATAGCGTGATGTCATTTAGCACACGGCCACCTTTGAGATAGAGGTAATTTGAAGTTACTGTTTTTCTATGCCACCAAGCAAAATAAAATGCTTACATTTAAGTGTTAATCTAGTGTGTGGACATTTAATTTGCTCTCTTTCTATTCAGGTCAGTATGTAGATATTTATATGGTTTCAAACAGGTACTTGGGGCAAATAAGCTATTAAGTGAGTCTTACTGTTATTTATAGAGAAGTTATTGGCACTGCAGCCAGACACTGTTAATGTACATGTTTCATGTCAGATTGTTCTGGATTATCTTTTTTAAAAAATGAGGCATCCTTTTAACCTGTAGAGAACTACAGTATTGGTTAACTACTTAATCCATTATTTAACTGATCAAATTTCTAACCTTCCATGTGGATGACTGAGCATTTACAACAAATTGATGAAATTGCATAGAGCTCCTAAAATAGCAAGGAAACCCTTGTTAGGATACAGCAACTCCAGCTTCCCATGGAAAAAAGAGTGGTTAATTATAAAAATTCAGATTATATTGTTCTTGCTCCATCTGCTTATAACTGGTTTTGGGTGTTTTTTCTTCACAATTAAATGGTAATTGATGTTTTCAAATATTTCACAATTTAGTGAGGGAACAGAGCCTGCTGTAAGGAGGTGTGTACATACAGTCCTTAACAAAAGGAAATCAGTTTGCAGTCATGGCTCTTTCAAGCTTGTTTGTTGAATTTCAGCAAGTAATTGATTTTACAATGTCTCGAATCTCCTCACAGTTGTAAAATCCTATGCCTGCCTTATTCATTTCGTTAAAAAGAACCCAAACCCTGCATGTCCTTGGATGTCATCCCATTAAAATAATCAATTACAACATCTATGTGAAGCAAGAAGACAGTGACATTTCACTGATGAAATATAGAGCATCTGTTTCTTCCTGTTGCAGTGGTTCTGACCATCACCGTGTTTTGACATTATGAATGAATCGTCAAAGTAATGATTACCCTGTCATATCAGTGGAAAGGTAAAAGAATAAGGCATAAGTGGAGGAGACTAGTACTGAGAAATGTGTATTTTTTAAAAAGCAAAATTCCTTCAATTGCAATAAGGATTTCATGCCACATTTCATTGTTGTGCCTGTGTTACTTCATCCACTGATACTGTACCATACAGTGTCTGTTTGTCATGGAAAAACTAAAATTTATTGTCTTCCATTTGCCAATCACCCCTTTGAGATATGAGTACCTTCTTTTTAAATGTAGAGGGTGGGGTGTGGGTGATTGGCCAATGGTAAGCCTTAGTCCCTGCTCTCTAGGGCCAATGCTGTTTGCAATTTGTTCACCAAGCCTCTTAAAGCAAGGGAAGAATAAAGAAAACCATCAGGTTCTGGTCAAGGAGCCATTACTTACCTGGTTTCCTAATATGTTGACATTTCTGCTCCAATGTGTCAGCTTTGTTGGATGCTGTCAAGGACTGAGATTGTTGCATCGCTGTTTCCAAAGTGTGGGCCAAGAAACGCTTTCTGTCAGCCTGTGAAAGACCACATAGCAAAGTGCATCTTGACATCAAGAGCAAAAGGATCTGTTCTTTCAACTCCAAATGTCAGCCAGGAATTGTGCTGTGCAGAGAGCTGAACAGCTGCATGGGACTGGCTTTCTGCTCACAGTAGATGGATATCAGCATTGTTGGTTTTAATGGGTTTGGATAGATTCAGAGTGCTAGAAGGACTTTGTATAATTGCAGCATATTCTGTGCAGAAAGTGCTGATCATTATGATGTTGTTTGGCATCAAATGTTGCAGAAAAATGAAGCAGTACTTCCTAATTCATAATGATATCCTGTACCTTTCTGAGTTTTTGTATTGGAGGGGAGGTGTACTGCCCAATATTAACCCCTCCAGCAAGGAGAATTTTGATAGAAATACAGTTTTTCTAGGCTTGAACAATTACTATAATTTGCAGTGCTCCTGATATAAGAAGCTTACTTAAGTTCATGAAAATATGTGGATGAATATAAAGCTGAGTGTTGAGCAGAACTGCTAATTTATGTGATCAGAAATAAGTATGGAATGTATCTGTGTTTATGAATTTTACTTTTGATAAAATGCATCACCATTTCCTGTGAAAAGTGCTGCTGCCTTTTTCAGTTTACTTCCAAAATATGGTGCTGTTATATTGTCTGCTGGGTGAATTTATTCCTTGTAAAATGCATGAAAGCTTATAAAAGAAATACAGGAGAAATGTTTTCCATCTGATTGAACTATGTGTGGGGACTTCTGGCAGAGCTCTCCCAGGTCTGTGGTGGCTATTTTGTTGCTTTTGGTTAGTTCCACTTGGGTACTGAATGTCCAGGGAAGCATGAGCTCTCCAAACTGGAATTTAGGATAAAACCTTTTGTTCAGATGACCAGTAATGTTAGAGACAATATTGACAAGCTAGGCTTTTTATCAGCACAGTCATGCTTCTGATGTTAGCCAGTGTTTTTCTTCAGCAAGATTGCTAGCTTCTCCAGTGCAGGATGTATGCCAAAAATACACTTGTCATGAAGTAAACTGCTTTCATTAATTCTGCTATCACATTAATCCTGTTCAAGGTTATGAAAAGGTGACTGCATTTTTTCAGAAAAAATTTAGTCAACCTTGCGTGGGTCAGGACTTCTTGTAAGAGCTAGCTATTTCCATCCAAAGTTCATGGCCTGGTTTTTTTCCTGTTTCACCACTTATGAGTTAACGTAAGTTGTTAACATTTGTTGTTCACCACTTATGAGTTAACAAAAAAAAAAATGTAATGAATGGGATATGTGAAAGCAAAATAATAATTTACTGAGTCTAATTCTTTATCCTGTGAGTCAGGAAAGAGCTGTTAGGCAGCTTGTATAAACTTTCAATAAAGCTGTATCTGAATGAAGCTAAAAAACAGCTACAACCTTGAAGCATTAGCAAGTCTAAATTGCTATTCTAAATTATGCTTCGAACAAGCTATAGAAGTAATCATGACACACATATCAGAGGATTACAGATTAGTAGCCATAGAAATGAGCAATGGTTTTCTGTTGTAAAAGACACATATCAGGAGTCGTTCAGAATATTTGTATGTGCTGTGGAAATTAGGAGTGTTAAGTTTAATATTTCTGCTTGTGTTGTTAAAAGATGAGCTGAGGACAATCAAGAAAGGTTCAAATGCCAGCTTTCATAGTGTGCAGTATTTTTCAGATAGGTCTGCAGACACATTTTAATTAGATCCAAGATGCACCTTGGATATGCTGGCTGTCTGTTAGTGTAATAGACAAAAGTATGTATTACAAGTATGCCTAGGGCTTTTAATCTCTCTGCAATGACAGCAGAGGGTTTCTGCTTACCAGAGAGGAAAAATCAGCATAGGCAAATGTGTGTGCATTCCTGCTGTGATGTGCTCCCATTACATGCTAGTCCTTGAGCAGAGAAATACAGAAATAACAGAACAGTCCGTACCTTTCCTCTTTTTATGTCTGTATTTAAACCTGCAAAAGAACATCTAGTTCTCAGAGGACAGTTCCTCTGGAAGAACTTGTTACAGCTGCAGAGATTAAAACAGAGATGCTACTCGTCACACTTGCCCCAAATAGATGTAATGCTCCAGTAATAATAACACCAGCTCTTCCACAATTAAAAACTTTCTCTGTGTATTACAAGACTGAAGTCAGGATGACAATGTGTAATAGTGCCATCTGGTGACCTTCTTTCAGACTGTGCAGTGAAAATATGTGATTCAATATAAGACATTCCACTTAGAAACACAAGCCTTTCAATTTAATTTTTTTGTTCAGATTCCTTTGAAATTCAGAAGTATTAAGAGAGGATATTTTATCAGCCCATTAGAAATAAATGAGGGTATGCTGTTTAAGCATGTGTATAAAAAAATGGAGTGTTTGTTTCTCTAGTGGTACTGATGTTGAAAAAATTACAATTTTTACATATCCTGATAGGCATATGTGTCTTCTTGCTTCAGCTGAGAACTGTGCTACCCATTCAGTTTGATGAGGAATTCAGATTATTCTCAACGCACTGTTTCTTCAGCAAGCCAAATGACACCTCCTGTACAGGCCAGCCTTGCTGTTGCTGATTAGAGCTGATCTGTCATGGCATTTGTCATAGGGCTTAATCTCCTGTGGGAGCAGCAGATTCTCCACACTGCTGCAAGCCGTGGCTCTCAGTCTCTTGCTTGATCCTGAGCTAATAGGGCTGAAGATCCTTTTCAACTTCTCAGCTGCAAAGAGCCACAAAAAAATAAAAATACAGCCCCCTAGCTTTGCAGATAGATTGCCTGGAGATCTCTGTACCCCTGCTGGGCCTACTTAGAGACAAGACAAGAAATCTGATAATGCATCAGATAATTGCTCAGCAGCAGTTGGCAAACAAAAGATCATCTTTAAACTTTTTCCTAAATATATTTCCCACTTCCCCACTTTTTTTTTCTGAAGCAGGGCAGAGGTAAAGGAGACATGGTTGAGATCTGAAGTAAAAGAAACTATTGCATGTACATATTATTACTATAAAATATGGTATCACATTTCCTGCTCTGTAATTACAGTCATTTGTAATAGGAAATGACATTCACCTGTCTATACAGATAATTAGTTATCCATGCTTTAGGCCAGAAAGCACTAAGTCCCATCACAGATCAATCATCAGGTGTATTGCATACAGAAAGTAAGTTCACATAAAGGCCCAGATGTATGTGGGTGATTTTCAGTAGGTTACCAATATTGCAAATATGAACAGAAATGTGCAAATAAATAAGTAATTTTAACAGGCAAGACTATACTTACAAACACTATGATTTTTTTTAATGGCAGTGGTAAAAAATAGTGCTGCAAGGTACACACCAGCAAAACTATTTTGTCCTTCAAGTCCTTAAATTCTGGAAGTCAGATGCCTTTGTTGAATTTTGTAAGCTTGAAAGACAAGATGAATGTAAGTTCTGTTTTTAGCTTTCTTTTGTTATTGAAGGAGTTTGATTGAATATATTGCCCTTCTGAGCACAGAGACTGTAAGCAAGCTTATTGAAATAAACAGCTTTCATTAAAGTATCTCTAATGAGGCTCTCCATTTAGAATCACACCTGGGTTGAGGCTTACCTACCTCTGGAGATTGTCCAGACTCAGCCCACCCCAGGCAGCTCAGCTACTATGGGTCATGTCAGGGCCATACCTGGCTGGACTTAGGAACCTCAAAGGAGAGAGGATCCACACTGCCCTAGGAAATCTGTGCCCCTGTTTGACCACCCTTGTAGTTCAAAATAATTTTCTTCCAAAGGTTAAGAAAAATTTCTTGTATTTAAGTCCGTGCCATTGCTTTCTGTCCTTTCCCCAGGCACTGCTGAGGGGGTCTGGCCCCTTTATACCTCTCTGTCAGGTACTTACACACAAGTGAAAGCTGTCCCTGAACCTGCTCTGCTCCAGACAGAACAGGCATAGCTTGCTCAGCCTCTCTTCCTATGACACGATCTGTTCTGCCTACTACCCTGAACATCTAGAATAGAAGCAGGCAATTATTTTTTCTTTCCTATGGGCAAATTCAAAAGTTCAGCCTCTTTCCTGAGGCTAAAAACTGTCAGTATTTTAAGGAGTTATTTTCTTGTCTGGGTGTTAATTTTCTGTGGTTTTTTTTGATCCCACCATTAATTTTATACAGAATGCCCTCCCATTTGTTTTGCATTTGAAATTAAAAGGAAGCAAGAAAGGAGATTAGGCTGAGTTACATATACTGCATCAAAGTAACCACTTATGCATCAAGCAGGATTCTTGGCAGTAACCTCCAAGTCCAAAGCCTCTACCTTTTAGCCAGGGCAACATGTGTTTGCATATTGTGTATTAAGTTATAAATGCTCTTGCCCCAGATCAATGTTTTAAATGTTGCAGAATAAATTAATTCCAGTGTATTTCAGCTTAAATAACTGTTTGGAAAGGGCTAACTTGCTCGGCACAGCATGAGTTTTGGGAGCATTAAATGGAGATATACTTTAATGTTGATCTGGACTTCTTGCTGCCTATTTGTAGTATCATAGCAAAAGCATCAAAAAATTAGTCTATGGAGAGGCGATAAAAGAACTCATTAACTGATGTCCATGAAGAACATGACATAAGCCAGAGTTGAACAGGTTGTCCTTCTGATGCAGATGAAATGTGGATGAGTAGGAAATGCAGTACTTTTCTTACAGGGCCAATGAGTAAAAGATGTTTCTTTCTGAAAATGCTTAAGATATGCTACTTTGTAGTAGCACAAACCTACTCCTGCAGGTCACTTTGGCTATCTTACTTGGGACAGCCTCATGGCTTTCTCTTGTTGAAGAAACCTTGAGTAGTGCAGAGATGAGTTGCTGAAAGAGACTGAGTTGAGCTTGAGAGATTGCTTTTTGAACAAAAAACAAGGTGCCCTAAAGCACCACTAATGCCAAATTCTAGAACAGCTTGTGTCCATTATGGGAATCCTTTTATATCTCTGATTTCTGTTGTTCCATGAGCCTGGTATGAGATATCTTTGCAATTATGGCAAAACAAGTTTAACTGAGACTAAACCTACTTTTATTTTTTTGGTGTGGTTATATTTTTAACCAGTCAGCCTAATGGCAGCATTGTGAAATTTTGCCTTTTTAAATTGTAGACACTTGAAATGGCAAGAGTTAACATTTTGCTTGCAGAATCATACCTTGCTACCTGGCCAGCCATAGGAGAAAACAGATGAAACAATGATGTGACTGTGTTCTGTAAGCAATTTTTTTACCTACTCTCAAATCTTATAGAAAAAATGTACCAATGAACTTCAGGCACAACATAAAGAAGAACTAAGTGAGTTGTTTGATTACTTTGTCATGATGGGTGTCACAGTGGAAACCAAACGCCTTCTCTGTGAGCAATCTGAAGTATTAACTAGGACTAACTCGATGGGTCTGTTTTCCGTAGAAATACATCTTATTGAAAACTTGGACTTTCAAGCAGCTCTAAACAGCATTAAAATTCAGAGGTCTGCCCAACATTTTTTTTTGTTGAATTTACTGGTGACAGGGCTTGTTCCTGAGAAGTTGATATTTTTCTTATGATATGAAAATAAGTTTATTTTCACCTTTATTTTATCAACTGTTTCTTCCACAGTGTATTTATCCTCTGAGCCTCACAGATTAAAATACTTTATACTGTATATATCAAAATACTTTATATACTTTTATAATACATATTTACTCACAGTTACAGCAACATTTAATTTTGGAAAGCAATGAAAATACATAGAAAGCCAGATGTGCTTGGTTTCATGTACACTAAGATGAGAATTATCTGGCATAAGACCCTTGTAGTATGGATATTATGACCTGACTTTCTTTATAGTCCATGACTAGAAGTAAATGCATCTGCAATGATTACCTGTGACAAAAATTCCTGTGTTGCATCAAGGAAGTGGTTTTCTTATTTTGTGATGTGCAAGAAAACTATAAAGGTCCATCAGAGTTATACTACTACATTTAAACTATCTCAGTGACCTGAGCAAAGTTTGTCTTTAATTATGTACTCTCTGCAAGGAACGAAATGTCAAGGAATTCCAGGGCTAACTTCAATTCACTGAATTGTCCTAGTATCAGCTGATTTCCTTCCAGTTACTGGACCATGTCTGACAGTCCCTAAATGTGAACATCCTTTGAAAAAGACAGATAATTGAGCAAGTATGTGAGACATGAGGTGAGGTGCAATGGGGTGCTGCATTCCACCTTTTTAAGGTCTGCCTTATTCCCCAGGAAGACTCTTCAGACATGGCTTCAGAAACAGTCCTCAGAAGAGTGATCAAGGTTGCTAATACAGGATTGACCTGTGTCTGGGATCCTTTTAGCTAGCAACCATGATGGGCAGGTAGGACACGGTTTTCTGGCTAATGTGTGGCAGGTATTAGGATCACATTTCCATGAACCCTTAAATCAGACTGAATTCCAGTTATTGCAAGAAAGTGGTGAGTAACTTCAGTACCATTGTTCCCTAGCAGAAAGCACATAACCACATCAGGAAGAGTAGAAAGGATTAAAATAATTGACTAACAATGACTGACTGCTGAATGCAAATTGTAAATTATCAAGAGGTGGAAGAGAGAGTAGAAAAATCAGCTGGTAGATTGTTGTAGCATTGCTATTTTCTATCTTCTGTATACTGATGATCAAAAATTTCCTCAATCTTTGTGAAAATAGAACTAATTTACTGAAGAGTTAAACAAGATGAATAGCAGCTGTCAAGCACAAGGGTTAATTTCAGTTGTAATGAGTTATTTAGGAATGGACAGGAATGTTGGCTGTTGTGACCTTGGCTGAAATAGGCACACACAGCTGTTTACTTATTTCAGGTTTTTCTACTCACAGCTTTATGCCTATGTCCTAAATACGGAAGTATTTATGAGAAATCCTCTGTAGATACACTGGTGCTTAAATTTCCATAGATATGACAGCACACTATAAGCACTAGGACATGATGCTGAGAGAAGTGGAAACTGTGGTTTGCTTATGTCTGTCTCACCAATACTCAGTGCACTGTAATGGTTTCAGCTGTCTGCAGCAGCTTGCTGTGGCCAACACTGTTCTTTGCATTCAGTAACCAAGGGGCAATTTTAAAGCAGTTGCCTTGTTCAAATGTGGTAAAATTTAAATTGTTCTAGCAGGGAGATTTCTCTGTGTAGGAGGCCTCACTGAATTAGAGCTAACTAGGTATGCTGCATAAATCACAGTGGGACCAAGTAATTTAGTAAAGGGCTCTATGGGGCTGTTGTTCAGCAAGGGTGGCAGAAATGTATCTGTTCCACCATGCACTGTTGTAGTTCTTTGAAGCAAGAACACTTTGTGACAAGACCTACTTGCTGTTTGTAGGGCCAGGTCCTTCTCTGGTAGCTTGTGCACCAGTGGCAGACTGCCTTATGCTGATGGGCAGCATGCAGTCACTCAAATTTGATGTAAATGGGAGTATTGTTGTAAAAGCCTTCCCAAAAGCAGCTATGCATCTGAGGATGCTTTTGCATTTTATCTTTATGTCTTACTATAAGATAAAGGCAGTGGATGACGGTAATGGTGAGCTAAGACTGTATGACACATGACTGAAAATGTTTGGGGAAAATTAATTCTTGGACAAGACCTAAGTACTGCTGGATCCTATGTTTATTTCTTCTTTCATGGAAATGTGCAGAATACCTGTGAAGTAGATTCTTACAAATACAAATAGTTACTTGGTGGTTCTCTGGGTAGAAGATAATCTTTCTCTCCTCACAGGGAGAGAGTGGTGTTTCACCTTGTATAAAGAACACAGAGACATTCATATATAAATGTATAAATGAAAACAGAGACATTCAAAGCAATACCACCTTCCATTTGTGACCCCTACTAGACTTAATATTTTTAGGTTTTTATAGAAGGTTATTACGACTTGTGTATGATAGCTGAGGCATAGAATGAAGACAATATAGAGTGAAGACAACTTTTATTATAAAGGTCCTTAAGGAGTCCTCACCTCTTGGTACAGGAAAGGAGTCCTCAGACCCTATATCATCATATTCTTTGCAAAAATCTGTGGAACATTGGTGAATAATAGGTAACTGATTTTAAGGAAGCTAGCCAGCAAGGATAATGATCTCTCTGTCATATTAAAAGCATAGAAAGCCTAGTAATTACTTCAAGTGGATATCATACATGACATCTAGAAATCCAAAGCTGAATTGCTTTATTAACCAGCAGCTATCCACATACCTATGCTGGTTAACAAAACTGGGAAGGGAGGGAAAATCATGTTTCACAGAATATCCAGTTCTGTAAAGGTCAGTGTGTCCTGGTGATTCAAAGCAAAGCTATCTTTTAACCTGCCTTTGTCTTTCTGTAGAAACATCATTTATTCCAGCCATCCAGCAGGAAGCAGAGATACTTGATTTAGTATAATTTTAATCTCTTCCTACTTTAGGCACTGCTCTGCACCTTACACAGACTTAGCATTCATCAGTGCTGTTATGTAAACTGAATTATACACCACTTTGTTGAGTGGAGCTCAGTAGAGCAGCTTGCAGCCACAGTTCCTGGTACCTGAACAAACACTGCATTCTGTAGGTTTAGCTTGGAATGGAATTGTTGACATTATCAGGAGCTGTTACTTGTTTTTTAATTAAAGTCTGTATTTGGCAGCACTGTCAGTTTGGAAGGGTGATTCTTCCACAGAGTCAAACAGCTGTTTGAGTCTCTAAGTAGAAGCAATAGAAGCTACAGAGTCTCTCAATAGAAACAATGAAAATTTTAATTAGTAAATTACTGCCTTACGATATCTGTTATCTCATTTCGGTATTGTGCTGATTCTAACCATCAGATAAGCCAACAACAGCACTATGATTCCTTATATTCATGAGCTGATTTTTCTGGAAACTTCAATTTTATTTGGTCACTCATAGGTAAGTGATGTTAACCAAGAGCAAATTTCTGAGTTACAGTGAATTAAGATAGTTGTTTATCTAGAAGTGTCTGCACCTCATAATTTTTTAATCCTTCATTTTTATTTGCCTGGATTGCTCTGTTTGTGGGCAAGGGAGAGAGGCAGAGGATGAAGAGAACCAGTGGAGTGAACACAAGGTCGGGGGGAGCTGTATGGCTGCCCTGCTGCTGTTTCTCCCAGGGACCTTGGCAGCAGTGGCAGTGGTGGTTGCATAGTGCCTGCAAACTCTGAAGTGGATTGCTGCACCGTAGTGCTTCTGGGTGCTTCTGAAATGTGGGCAACAGTAAGAGAAGTGACCCTTCAGCAAGGGAGCTTTATCAGAGCTGACATTCAGGATCCAGCCATAAGGTGGGGCACAGAAGCAGAAAAGTGCATCTTCCCACCACCTGGCAGGAAGGGTGAGGTACCAAAACTCTCTTCTGTCTGTGTCACCACACTCCCCAAGTCCTACTGTCTGTCCCAGTGGGTTCCCCACTTGTGAACATGGACTGAGCACAACTTCATTTTGATGCACTTGTTTCATGCACTGAATGTGAAGCCAGTAGGCCTCAGTTAGGAATTTGGTTCCAGGATTCTGTGCCTAAGATCCTCCACTCATGTAAGACCCCACCTGGAGTATTGTATTCAGCTCTGGTGTCCTCAGCACAGGGAGGATATGGACCTGTTGGAGAGGGTCCAGAGGAAACCACCAGGATGCTCAGAGGGCTGGAGCACCTCTTCCCTGTGGAAAGGCCGAGAGAGCTGGGATTGCTCATCCTGGAGATGAGAAGGCTTTGGGGTGACCTAGCTGTATCCTGCCAGTACCTGAAGGGAGCCTGTGAGAAGAATGAGGAGAGACTTTTTAGCAGAGCCTGTTGTAATAAAACAAGGAGTAATGGTTTTAAACTAAAAGAGGGTAGATTTGGATTAGATATTAAAAGGTTTTTTTTACAGTGAGGGTGGTGAAACCCTTGAACAGGATGCCCAGAGAAAATGTGGATGCCCCATCCCTGGAAACATTCAAGACCAGACGGGATGGGGCTCTGAGCAATGTGGTACAATGGAAGATGTTCCTGCTTGTTGCAGGAGTGTTCAACTTGATGACCTTTTAAAAGGCCCCAACCAGACTGTTTGATAATTCTAAACCATGTTCACAGGCCTGAAGACTTTTGGAGCTGTCAACAAATCTGTGTAGTCTCAAGTATGCTTTTGCTCAGTGTTCATTGCAATACAACTTGTTTGCTTGCTCTGCGTGATAGTAAGGGAAGATGTGGAAAGAGAGGTTATTGAAGGTGACACTACTTTCAGAAACTGATAACCCTGCAGAGGAAGAGCCAAAGAGATTTTTTTTTCCTTATTCATTTAAAATAGGATGGTTTAATCAGGCCTCAAATAGCTCACAATGGCAGTTTTTGCTACAGTGTGACTTGCAAGATAGTTTAAATTAATACTCCTGTTCCAAGAAAATGACATGACATGTTTAACTGCAGAAGTTCTTTGCTCATTTGTAGGCAATATATATAACTTGGGATTTTCCAAATTCTGCAAAGAATTAATGGTATGCATCTTTATGAGTAAATCCTGTATGTCCAAAGTGTAAGCAGAACTCTTTGTAAGATGTGAAAAAAAAAATGCTATGCTTATATTGCATTTTTGTTACAATTTATCTGATTTTATGATTTTTTATTTTATTTCCTGTGTCTTTTAAGTTTTCACTTGTAATTCATGAACTCAGTTTACAAACAAAAGTTTTCTGTTATTTAATGTTATTGTTTGTATTCCTATGTAGCGAATATTGTAGACATTAAGTAAAATTATTTAATGGTAAAATAACTTTTCCATAATATGACACAGTGCTTCATGTGATTTTCCAATTTATATTAATTGTCTGTAGTAGATTTATGCAAGTAATTAACTGCTGCTCCTATTGAAACATTGGCCATAAAATATTCTTCCATTAGTAAGATTACAATCTATTTTACTAGATAATAAGCTGCAATAATACAGTTGGTTAGAGTTTGACTGCTTTTATAAATTACATATTCAACAAAATATTTTAATATCATTATATAAAACAGATTCAAATTTAGCTGTTGTGGAAGTATTTACTTTTTAAAGATTAATTTATTATTTTTTAATAAAGTGTTCTTTGGAATGTCTTAACAATAGGATTAGTTTAAAAATAATTAAAATTTAAAAGATTACTTTAAAATGGTAATACAGCAGACCCACAATAATCCCCATATTTCTAATTCACACAGAAATTGTCAGTGTCTCTCCTGTTCTCAGGAAAAGAGGAGAAAGACTTTTTCAGGAAAGACTTCACATCAGGTTTCTGTAGCCATGATTACTAAACCATTGCTTTTTACAATGTCTGTTTCATACAGCTAGTGCATTCTGATGTGTTACCATAAATAATTGCTGAACAGCATGTAACTCCTTGTGCCGGTGCTTTTTGTGGCACCAGAGTGCACCTGTGGAGGTACTGAGCTACAGTTCCCTACAGAGCTCCCCATTACCAGCTCTGATGTTGAACTGGTTCATTTATTCTTCTTGAAATGTGAAATTCCATTTTTGCCAGCAACTGGAATGATTTTTGAGTATCCACATGAAAGAACCTCTCCCCTTTCTGCTCAGATTTTTAGGCTTCAGGCATTGCAGAAAAACCATATCACAGAACGGTTTGGTTTGAAAGGAACCTTAAAGATCATGGCATTTCAACCCTACTGACATGGGCAGGGATGCTACTCACTCACTCACTCACTCACTCACTCACTCACTCACTCACTCACTCACTCACTCACTCACTCTCACTCATGCTACCCAGGACGCCATCCAACCTGGCCTTGAATACCTCCAGGATGGGGCATCCACAGTTCCTCTGGGCAACCTCTCCCAGTGTCTCACTGCCCTGTTAGCAAATAATTTCTTCCTAAAATGTTATCAAAATCTCTCTGTTTTTTAGTTTAAAACCATTGCCTGATGTCCTACTGCTCTCTGCCTGTGTGAAAAGTCCCTCTGCCTCTTTTTATGAAATCTACAAGTTTATAAATTATTGATGCTATTGATGTTAAAACCACAGGAAGAGAAATTATTTCCAATAATAATAATAAGTTGTGTCTGTACAGTATCAGATAGTGCTTGGAAGTGGTTGTATTATATCTCACTTCATGCATTCTTACATTCACAAGCAATAATGTGCAGCAGTTTTCATTAACACATTTTGTATCTCCTTTTTAAAAATAACACTAATGAATTATTTGTTCCAGTGATGCAACATTCTAGGGGTTTAATAATATCAGGAGGTTGCTACATGTGATGCTGTGTCAGCAAAATGATCCAATGGGAGGTCCTAGGGGAAGGGCACAGAGCAGGCATCATCAGAAAGCTGTTGCACAGTGGCTAATTTGTGTCTGAAGCTCATTGTAAAAATCATGAAATATAAACCAGGCTTTCTCACCAGACCTTGAAAAAGAAAAATAGGCATTCTAAACCATTATTTTTCTAAAGAAACATTCATAGGACATAATTTCTGATGTGGTGATTTAATTCCTTCCTTCTCCTTGCTCCTGAGACATAACTGTTCACTGCTACAATTCATTCTAGCTTCCCCCCTCCCCCTGCCCCATCTCTGTAATAGCTTTATAAATGCTTTTTGAAATTTTGAAATATTAAAGCAAAGGTCACAGTTTTCTAGAAGTCCATGTCTCTGTCTTAGCCAAAAACTTACTACGATGCCACATGATCACATTGCAATAGTATTGCTGGCAAAAGAATATAAAGGCAGAAGTAGTGAAAGAAGTAATTTGGCTTTGCATTTTTCCCAGGACTATAGATGTATATTTTAAACACAGATTTAGTTGCTATTCTTGCTTAAATTGATTTTCAGTCAAGGATTAAAAACAAATCAATTATACATTGAAATAACTCTGTAGGAGTGCTGTGAAAAAGTGAGTAGATGCCATCTTCAAAAAAGCTTTTTTGCAGTAACACCATCTTTAAACAACAGGCAGACAAAACAATTGGAAAAAGGGATAGGCACTGCTACACAGTGAAGCCTTGCAGCAAGTAATCTCTGAGCTGCAGGGATTGAACTTTTGCTCCCTTCTGAAGAGGGAAGGATTAGAAAAAGCGAGGAATGGGGGGAGGAAAATTTTAGACATAGTTAACATATTTCGTGATGAATCTTAGCCCTTACTTTTTTTGCCTGAGAGATAAAACCTAAGAGAACAGTCTCTGAAGAAGTGGATTGGGACAGAAGGACATTTGGCCACTTGAAAAAATAAATATTCTCTTCTGGAATTTCATATCACATGTTCAGTTTTTCCCAAAGATGCATCTGCTTGAACTTTCGTTGATCCCATTTCTAAGCTTTGAAATTCTGCCTTATCAGAAGTTTTAGGGAAAAGTGAATGAGGGTTTTTTGGAGGAAGTGGCACAGATAGGAAGGCTTCTGAGTCAGTTTCCTTGTCTGTCTACTTCTTAAATCCTTAGCATCCATGGATTAGACTGCAGAAGTGTTTGTGAAGGAGTTTAAGGTACTTGCTTAGGCAAGGCAAAATGGGACAATATCTTAGAGTTGTCTTCAGCTCCTTTAGGACCCTGAGCTTTTGTAGTTTTAAATGTCATCTGGTTTCCACGGTTTGATGCCTGCCAGACCCCAGCGGTATGACTCAGAACAGTACACTGAATGCTTGCTTTAAAATAGGAAATTGAAGTTGGGGGTGGTGGTGGGATTTTTAAATGAAAAAAAAAAAAAAAGAAGAAATGGTGACATCTTCATCTTTTAGCACTCTTTTAAGGTACATTTTCTCAGCATCACTTCGACTTAAATCTAATCAAGTAAGGTGCTTGCACACTTTAGCATTAGTTGTTTTGATGTTTCATAAAATTAGATAAAACTGACTCATTAGAACTAAATGGGGGTTTATGAGTCGGGTTTTTTGGCTTTGCTAGCTCTTTTTAAAACCATGGACAGCAGTGTGCCAGTGCCTGTGTATTATGCCAGGAATAAGGGGTTGAGACATCAGACTTTCAGCTGAAGGGTTACATAATATTCTCATGTTCAAATAAGAGTATTCAAGGCAGTTGAATATTCCTGTTGTACAGTGTTTTATTTTGTTTTTGTATTTGAAGGTCATTATTTCATGTGAAAGCATATCATATCAGTATGGCCACTTTGTGTTCAAATTAATAATTGCATCCTTAAGTATCATACCAACTAATTTTCTTTATAAAACCCAAATTAAATAAACTGGTTTTATATTGAAGCATTCCAGTAATATTTTTTTGGGCTTCATGTCATAATTTTTAGTTTGGCCATGTGGGTTTATTTCACAAAATGTACTAGGTGTACTTCTCATTTAAACACAACAATTCAAAGTATATTGTCAAGATGCAATTTTTTAAGTAAATCATCTTTGTCTTTTAATTTTTGTTGTGACTTTTTAGTATTTTATCAATATAGCTAAATGTTTTAGTGGACATACATTATGATGCATTAAATGTTAATGATGAATTAAATTGCATTTATACACTCAACTTAGTCAACCAAATTATTTCCAAGGAAATTATTACTCTTGCAACATATATATACATATGTACTGCCCTTAATTTTAAGTGCTAGTATAACACAGTAAAGATGGCCTTTTACAATTGCTATGATGGAAGGATTTAAAAGACAATATGTGTATAGTCCCCTGCTGAGTCCTTGAAATAGTCTCTGTGTTCCATGGCTTAAGCACAAAATATCCCACCTTGGTGGGCATGGAATTACATATAATATTGAATTAATGCTGATTGTCACTTCACATCTAATTCTAGTTTTCTCATAGTAATTCTGACTCTAGTAGAAACTTGCAGAGGTTTTTGTTTCAAAATTGCAATTTAGTGTACATAGAGAAAGCAACTATATGAACCTTATTGCTCTTCCATCATGAAAATAGGCAGATTTCTCAAAGTGACACATGAGCATCCCTGAGATGCAAAAGTGTACTCACTTTCTGTCATTGAGATTTATTTTTGTAGACGACTGCAAAGCTTTCTAAAATATCCTTTCTGTCCAGAGTTCCTTCCTGGGAAATAATTTACCCCAGTTTTTCATTCTCTTCCCTATTACCATACTTTAAGTGGGGAACAGTGACAAGATCCCATCCTACCAGGAGTATGCAGAAGTCTAAAAACTGTTGAAGTGATGAATCACCAGTGAATTGTGTTGACTAGAAGACAATTCGGAAAAAAGAAGTTTTTTCTTATTAAAATAAAATGTTGCAATAATAATAATAACAAGAAAAAGATCAATAACAATAACAACCTCCAAATCAAACCCACAAATTCTGCTTCATTCAAAATGTAGTGTTTTGGAGGTTGGAGGGGGAGTGTCTATTTACATGTTTTGAATTTGCTTTTATGAATATTAGCTGTTAAAATTAACAAGAATTCTGTTACTTGCATATCCCCAAGCAGACAAAATTCTCTTTTGATAAGTCCTAGTAAAATTCAAATCTACTCCTGGTTTTTCATCAGGATGTGCTGCAAGTATTCATTGCAGGACCTGACAATAAAGCACAGGTGTGGACTTGTCCTGGTGCAATCAGAGGCAATTATTTTATGCTATCCTTTGTAAACACTTCTCAAGACCACAGAGAAAAAGGCAGATTTAAGTGTGGGTGCTCAGAATGTGACTGTTCCCATATGCCAAACCCCTTCTTCTTTCAAGATTAATTGTTTCTATGACCAGCTTACAATCTTTTGTTCTGTCCTTGTTTCACTGATGAATTTTGAAAATGTCTTTGTGTTCTCTTTCTCCTATTTTTCCTGTATAGAGAAATAAAGCTTTGAAGTCTTCTCTTTTCTCCTGTTCACTGGTGCCCTTCCCAGCACGTGCCCTAGTCAGAACCCATATTTCCTCTAGGCATAAGACTAGAGCTGTTTACCCTCTTGCAGTTGAGCCTTTGTCAGTGCCTTTTTGAAGGGCTGACAGTCTCTGCTGGAAACACTTTTATTGGCACATCCTAGCATTTAGCTTTTCCACAGTGAAAATGTACATGGCTCATCATCATCCTGTGACAGAATACGACCTTTCTCCTTTTCTGTAATTTCTTACTGAAAGTTCCTTACAACGGATATGTTGCTGCTTAATGAACTGTGATTCCCTAGGTTTTAATCAGTTCTGCCTAACTGAGGTAATGGAATGTCTTTATAAAACCCCTTCTCTATATGGACATAATTGTAGAGACCTATCCAAAATATGCGATCTGTTATTTACTTATCAATTTAATTTCAGTGATTTTCACTGTTCACTTACCGTAGGTGAATTCCAAAATTAGATGACAGTCCTAATTTTAACAGTAAACTGCTGAAGCCAGTGAGGTTCTTCTGTGCATCAAAACATCATTAGAAAACATGCTAAAGAATTCCATTATAGTTTTGGTGAATTTTAGCAATGTGTAAAAAAACTAAGACTACTGAGTTCACAGATCTCATTTGAATCAGGTTTGGCTTTATCAGTTTGAAGGGCATGCTTAAGCAGTGAGACAGGGACAATATATCTTGATTTGCAGCTTTCTGGCCCAGTAAGTGTCTAAGGACAGACAGCATGAACAGACTTTTATTTTCCATTGTCTTCTCATAGGTGTTGTTAATGCTGTGTATTTTGTAACCAGCATATAGTTTTTATAAGGTTGTAAATTACGTTCTGTGAAATTATCAAAAGCTTTACAAATAATAAAAAAGTCTAACTCATCTCTTAACTCATACACTCCCTTTTTCAGTGCCACAAAGCAGTTCAAGTGAAAAACAGTAATATCTGAGTATAACTGAGTGTTTCAAGGCAACATTCAGTGTCTTTCTTTGACCTTTTCCTGTCCATTGGGGAACATCTGCACTGCTTTAATCAAGCAAGGACAGACTTCAGTCAGTGTTGTCAGCCTTATCTCACAGCAAGAGCCATATTATAACACATGTAGGGAACAACATGGACTGATTTCCAGCACATCATTGGTACAAAGAACTCATCAAATAACTGATACTACCAGATGCATTACTTAAGCGTCAGTATTCTTCATGAAATCCAACAAATCAGAAAATGATAAAAGACAGTTTTAGCAGAAAAAAGCTGTAATATTATTTTGGGAGAATGAATAGAGTATCCACTTAAACAAAACAAACCAAAACAAAATTAAAGAACCTCCCAGTTTTGAGTTTTCTTAGCCTTAAATCAGTAAGTAAAGCCAAAAAAGCACTCAAACAATTGGAAGATTCACTATGCATACACCTGTGAATATAGTAATTTGTGCAGAGCAAGAAAAAGCTATGACCATGCACATACATTTTAGTAATTGAAAAGTATAGATATAAACTTCTGGAAAAATGTGAAAAGAATGTTATACATATTTATTTCAGCAGTCTGGTGATGATTTTGCTTACATTGATTCGGCCCTTCTCCTACTTTAGGTCACCACTGTCCTTGCAAGACAAGAAAAAGTGGCTAGAGAATATTTTTAAACCTTCCATATATTGGCAAATGAAGAAGAGCTTAGATCAGCTCCTGCCTTAGAGGAATATAACCATATTGCCTCATATAGTAAATCTCATCATTGAATCAATAGTGGTTTTCCTTTCGCATTTTAATGAACTAAATAAATCCATATACAAATTCTACATAAGTGCCTGCTTAGATACTTTCAAGCTGTAAAATGAAAGCTTTCGGTAGCGTGTAAGACCATTTTCAGCCCTCAGAATTCTAGAAATTCTGTCCCTGCTTCTGCTTATAAAGGTTGAGAAATGATAGGCCATACAAGATTCAGCAGCACTAACTGGTGCTGTGTGGACCTGTTCAATTTAAACTAAGAATTTAGCTGCAGCATAAAGAATGTAATTCCATTTTCTGCCTAGAAACAGGAAAATAAGATCTAAAGATCAAGAAGTTGACACGTTCTTTGTTAGGTTTCGCTTTTCTTTCTAGCTCTTCCTTATTGTGCATAATTGAGACCATTTACCTGCCCAAAATGAAGGAAGTGCTAAAATGCAAACCTACAAAGCACTGGTATGAAGTGCTGTTGCTGCACTCCTTGCAGCCACTTTAGGGCTTTGTCTGACCACTCCCCCAGCTGATTAATCTGTGACTCTGCCTTCACTTGTAAACAGCTCTGACCAAAATGTACAGACTGGCAGGAGAGTACCCCCTTTTTAAAGAAAATATTGGTAAGATACAGTGTACTGAGCCGAGTTCCATAACTATCATGGGAAATCTGAGGCTGCTTTACTGAGGTGAATGGGGTTCCTCTGTGCACAGTTGCCTGGAATCTAAATAAAATTGTGAATTAACATTGTTTAAATAAAAATGTGGGTATATTGAGGGGAAGGGTCATTTCTTATTATGGAGATAGCATTAGGCTCCCTTATCTCCCAGCAGACCAGAAATGTAGACACTTACGTATCTACATAGGAGGCCCTGGAGGGCCCCCTAAGCTGAGTGTTGGCTGGTGGCAGCAGGCAGGCAAGGAGACTTCACACGGCTTCTGAGGGTGCTGATTAGATGAGGGTTTATTGGGGGGTCCCACCCCGGGAACAACACAGTTACTGAGGGGGAAGAGGGGAGGGAGGGGAGCCTGGAGGGCCGAGAGAGAGCCTGGTCTCCCTCGCACGTCTTAAAAGAGAGATTCAAAGTGGGCACGAAATCAGACTTTGGCCAATGGGATTACAGATACATGAGACTTCAGCGGAGGACCACAGCTTGGAATAAACCGTACATTTTCAAGGGGTGAGACAGAGGATACCATTTAACTAAAATGCAACACCACACATAAGACTATAAGAAATGGATATTCTCACATGGTGTGGGAGTAACTTTTGTCTTTAAAAAGTATGTGAATGAGTTTTGAGGCTTTTAAGAGAAAAGTGCTGCAGTACTCGCAGACCTGTGTTAGTACACTCAGAAGATGTGTAGGTATAAATGCATTCTTGTTCTAATAGACAAAATGAAAACAAGGTCTTGTTCTCTCCCATCTGCCAAGCAAAGTTATGCCCCAACTATGTCCCAGCAAATCTCAGGGAAAAAAGAGATGTCACAAACTTGTCTGATCAAATTCCAGATCCTGATTATCCTTTCCATTTGCATAAGGGACAGCACAGCTGATCTAAGCTGACTGTAAAGCACCTCTGGTAAGAGTGATTTGGATAGCCTAAGGATCTTATATTTAAATGCGACTTAAGTCCACTACTAATTTTATTCCATTTGAAGGAAAGATATTTATGCAAAATTACTTAGAATTTATCTAGCTTGTCTGGCACAGCAAAATCCACATGCAGATGCAAGTGTGATTTCATCATTGTTTCTGTGGTTCTTTCAGAGGACTGTAGAAGCAGTTTGCAGTTTTCTTCACTAACCCTGCTGTTCCTCTTCTATGCTTGTCATCTGTGTGGGAGAAGCAGCAGATCAGCAAGTCCATAGAGGTTTATAGTCAACTGCAGTAAAAGAGCCTCAGCCAAATTTCTGGTATGTCAGTCTAATCTGTAGATCTACACAGACATTCATTGTATTTAAATGTAGGAGGGAGACACAACAAGGAGAATTACGTGACTCCTGCCTTTGATTGTGTGTAGCTGTCCTAGGGATGCTGTAAAAATCAGTACAGAGCAAAGAAGCTTCATTAATCACAGTGTGGACGTGGGCTTCCACTGAGATTTGGCTTAGTCTTCCTAGGACTTATATAAAAGTCTTTTAATAATAAAATATTGGAAGAAGTAATTCGTGTTATCTGGAAAAAGAGTCAGTATGAGGAACATTGTAAAATAGATGTGAAGTACCTCACAAGCCACTTGACAGATGGGCAAAATTCAGGTGAAACACAGCAGCTATGCCACAACATACTACAGCAGTGTGTGAAAATGTAAATAAAAATGAAGGAAACTGTTACACTCTTCAATAAATACAGACCAAATAGCCCTGGTTTTCTCAAGTGGTCTTTTTATCCTCTCTCTGTCTCAAATTACTGTGTTGTTTTACAGTGAACTGTGTCTGTCTTCCAGAGAGAAATAAAGGGATTTTCTTTGATAGACAGAGAGAAGTAAAAGTGTTAAAGTCAGTAGAAGTTTAACTTCAGGAGCAGGCTTAGTGGTTTTCAGTCCGGTCTTTCAAAAATGCTGTGTAAAATAAACACAATCATTACATTACTTACCTAAGGCTTAAAATAAACAAAATTACTGAAATTTCAATGTTACAGTCTCTGCTCCTGAAAGCTCTCTGACTGAACAAATCAATGTCTTGGTGTTGGGATATGGGTACTTTATTTTACCTTGCACTGTAAAAATACTTCTATTAATTTTGTGCAGTTGAGACCAAATCTGGAGTATCTATAGCTGAAAAATATGAAAACCATCTAATAGTACACTTAACAAGTGCTTATAATATATCCTCAAGAAATCCGAACTCACTATGCTCAGTTTTTCCAAGTACTACTCATATGTGCAGATGGTGAGCACTATTTAGTGACAATAAAAATTATAAATGTGGTAAACTAATTGTTTTTGTGTTTGCTAAGTTCATCCTCCTAACAAATGGCCTGAACCACTAGTCTTTGTCCTCTAAGACTTTCTCACACATACTGTCATTTGACATGGTGTGTTGTTACAATATCAGCTGGCATGAAAAAAGTAAAGAGGAAAAATAATAAAATCAGTGTTACTTGAGAAGATCAGCCCTGGCCTGTTGTTGGAGTCAGGCAACAGATGACTTGAGTGCAGGTTTTGTTTATTGCTGCAGTACCCATGTCTAATATGGTAGTTACATTTTACCATGGAAACAGACTCATCTTTTTATTTCCAGTCATAATCAGAATAGTATTGTTTGGTTGACTTATGTGTAAAGCATTTCTAATTGTTATTTTTGGATTATAATTGCACATGGTCTTTAAAGTTAAACTTTCCCCGAGCTGGGAAAGGAAAGGCAGTTAAAATTAAAGAAAATGTAAAGAAATAGTTTGCCGAAATGGGCACTTCACAATTAAGTGAGAAACAGTACATGATTTTACTGAATGGTTTCATTTTAACCACATTTACTAAAAGGACAAAAGAATAGCTTTTCTGTGAATCTGGAATAATAAAGTTTTACAGATGAGAAAGACCAAACGTATTTCTGCCATGAATGGTGCAGAAATTAATGAGTGTCATTGCAGTGATGAATACATTACCATTTTTCCTGTCATTTGATTATGATTATTTTGAGATACGTGTATGAAATCTCAAGTCTGAGAAGACAATTTCACATTTATAAAACCAGTACTGTAAACCATTTTCGTTCAGAGGCATGAAAGTTAGGTTTTCAACATAAATTAATTGACTGCCATTGAGGGTAGTAAATACCAACTATTTGCTTATGGCAGAAAAGCTAGGATTATTGCTTGTGATGTTACTGCATGACACTCAATAAAAAATTATAAGAAATGTATTCTAAGCTAGCCATACCTCTGTGATTTGCCCTACTTGATGTACCAAAAGATGACAAAGGCTGAGGATATTAACATTTCACTAAGTTAAAACGAACTAGCTAGGATGCAAAATGGAACATTGGAACATCTCCAAAGAACATTAGCTAAAAAGTTCATTTTAATTTAGTTTTGTTGAACTTGCCAGTTATGATGAGCACAGATATTTGTCTTTAAGCAAATTCTGAATGAAAGTGAGAAGAATAAAAAGGAAACAAATGCTTGTGGAGAACATCCAGGAAAGAGTGTGGAGCAGTAGTCACAAGTAGTAAGTGGAGCAGAGCTGGCTATGGGAGTAGTGTGTCTGATGCATTTTGCAGCAGGTGAAATAGTGCAAACAAGTAAAAATATAAATAGGCTAAAGGAAGCAGTGTATTTTATCCTCTGGCTTAATGAATGAAACATTTTAACAGAGAAGGCATTTTCATATATTTAAAGTATGACACTGCTATAGCGTGTAAGAATGGAAGAAGTTTCTGGGGTTTATATTCTTTTCTAACAGAAGCTGAAACATGAAGAATTGTCTTACAGAGAATGATTTCTTCAGTCTTCTTTCTATCACTAAGGAGGCTTCATGCTGAGCATTTAGATTGGAGACAGATCAAAATGTAGATGCTTTATTTGGTTACCTTAATAGCTTAATAGGCTTTATGGATTATTAGTCTCACAAGCCTTTTTGAGCTTATAAAATCCTAATGTATTTGCTATTAGAAATTATGAGCTCAGTCTCAAAAACTCTTACTTGTATGAGCCCCTTGGTGACTTGCCTGTTCTTTTAGGGTCTGCAAGACACCCATTCTGTGGTTACAAAAATACTGCAGAAGACAGAAAGTGCAAGAAATTCCCAAGGGGAGCCAGTTAGCCTATAAAACTACCTTATTCCACTCCACTCAGTCCCTTGCTAAGGATTTTTGCAGTCATGCTAACCAAAAAACAATTGGATTTGTGTGGTAGATGTTATCACCAAAACTGGGTGTTTCGGTGACACTGGTGAGGAAGAGGAGGAATAGAGTAGGAATAGAGTAGGAATATCAGGCTATAAAGTCTGTTCAATGGCATTTGAATTCTGAAAAATCCAGCTCTTCACATGCAGACACAATTCTACTCTACAATATGTCTCCCTTAGTTTGCCATGGTTTTCCCAGGGATAGAGTTATACTGCTGTTGTCCCTAAATTGCTGGGTGGCCATCTGTGTATTCTAGCCTTCTGTTTTGTTTTGTTTTATGATGTTGATATTTTTTTTACTTGACCAAGTTCCCTTGACCTTGAAGTTCATATTTAGTCTCTTTATATTTTCATCCTTGGTTCAAAATTGATGTTCAAGAGAGTTTTGCCATATGGCTACACTTCTGGCTGGAGCTACTACAGCAAAAGCATTAAGACGTCTTGGAGTGGAATTACTTGAAAAGGTATAATGAAGAGTTAGTTATGAAAATTAGTTATGACACTTGATGTTTCTTCACTGTTCAGGGCTCTCTGACACTGACAACTCTTTGTTCTTTGGATATTTTTATAGGGTTTTTTTTTTCTCCATATATTTCTTTCATTCAGTGGTGTAGTTCAGGGAGGAGAGAATGACCAATCATTGCTGCAGGATGTTCTGGCTCAAGTAACATGAATGTGTACATTTTAGGGTGAACCAACAGGGGTTATAATTGCATCTCTCCACGATGCTTATTCAAATGAAATTCAGCAGACAAATTTACTGGAATCAGAGTAGTTCAGTCAATCTCTTTTGAAGAACTGAGATTTGCACTGTGTGGCTTTTTCCCTCCAGGTATTTAAAGTTCTGTCACATATTTCTGACCACAGCAATGGTCATATGTAACTTTTAGTCCTAAAATCAGTGACAGACCTTGCAGAAAATCTGTAAATTTTACAGAGAAATGCAAGACAAGACAGAGAATATGTTAGTGCTGTAAAATTTACAAATGAAAATGAAAAAGTAAGATTGATTCAGAAAGTGTTGAGGGAAAAAAATAACACAATGAATTTGTCCTTATTCTAAGAGTATCAGACTGAAGACCAAAACAGAACTAGACTAAGAATCCTGAATGAAGCCTTTTCTGCAGGAGATTCTGAAACCTTTATCATAAAGCATGTGGAATGGGATTATTTATGTTTACGACCCTAAAATTGTAATTTTCTTTAAAGAACTTTAAAAAAGCGTAGGAAAAGTTAATTTTTTTGTTCATGTGCAAGAGTGAGTCACGTACTACTGAAAGCTGAAGTTTCCCTTAGAAGAACCTAAGAAAATAAGAGAAAGTAGCTCTGAAGAAGCCAATACCTTTTACCCATAACCTTTTAAGGAACCGTTACTCTTGGTGCAGTTATTGCTGAAAAGTTTTGCTGATACCTTGGGGGAGATAAATACAAAAATATGGGATATAATATATAAGAAGAAGGTTTCCTTCTCAGTGCATACTAGACTAGCTCTTGCATGTTGCCACACCACCATGCTCAGCCCTTTAATGCAGAAATGAAACTTGCTTGCTTTAACTTGTTTAATCCTAATAAGTGGTTTATGGCTATCTACGTTTACAAGGTTATCCTCACAAGGATAAAGCATCAAAAATAGAATTTTATAAATGAAACTGAGACTCACCTTCATGGTTTCTGAAATCAGGAGAATTTGTAGGTATAAGATATTAGGCATGACTTTGAGTAAGTGATAAAGGCAAATTTAGAGGACATAAATGACTTGGAAGATTAAATACTTTTTTTAGGAGAAAAGAGTTCCTAAAATTTAGATCACAGAGCAGCTCTCTTCATCTAATGAAAGAAGAGAACAAATAAATTAAGAAAATCTAATGTATTTTTTTCTACAAAAGTCAGGCATGCAGACACCGCAATAAACTGTGAGGTCCTACATGACAAAAACAAAAGTGCAGAAATTATTCCTATTCTCCTTTCTGTAGAGGGCTACACATTCTGAGAGACAAAATGCCTGAAGTAATTAGACAAAATAGTGCTCAAATTATCTGTTGGAAGAATTACATGAAAATTGATAATAAAAGACTTGCTGCAAAAGCTTTAAATATGTATATTTCAATTAAATAGCAGGTATGTTGTGATTATAGGAAATTCATACTACTGTGATGCCTGTGGAAAAAGCTGCCCTTTCTAAATACACTTTATGTAAGTATAATCCACACTGCCATGTCAAAGTTTTACAACTCTGTGTGTAACATGACTTCTTTTTTGCAGAATGTGTGATGAAATTGATCAGGTTTTGTTTGTATGAACATTTCTACTTCTACTTCTGTTCTAATTCTGACAATTATATACTTAATTGTCTTTAGCTACCAGATATGCAGTGTCTTTCTTATTAGGTTTTCACAGTGTATGCCTTTGTCAGAGGCATACACAGGCCCCTTTTTTGGGTATTCTTTCATGGTCCCAGAAGGCATAATTATAATTAACTTGTGCCACAAATGTTTTATGATCACTATGGTTTTCATAGAAAAAGATGCAATCATAGATCTCAGAATGAGTCTTCCTTGGGAAGTCATGGTTGGGAAGACTAGCCAACACATATCCATTTCTCTGGAAGATTTCTGTCCTGTGTCTCTGAGATAAATAACATAAATCACTTCCTTCCCCCAAAAAATCAGTAGTTAGAATTTAGCCTGCCCCTGGGTCTATGATTGCTTCTCAGGTAGAAAAGAAACACTTTACAGACAAAAAAATACAGACAGTCATTTGATCTTTTATTTAATAAGAAGATAGGTAAGAGAAAACCACCACTGATTCTGTGAGTAGAGCATTTTCTTCAGGCACACAAAACTTTTTACCTTCTGTGTCTTGGAAGCACTGTTGTCTGTTTTAGTTTTCCATCTCTTGACTTGTTTTCATCCAAGATACCATGTCATTTTATGCGGCCTAAACCAAAGAATGTCTTCTATATTATATAGGATTGCAAATTAAGCTGGTATAGTTGTGTTAGCCAATTTATTTCCATCAGTGGAATTAATATATATAGCTTCTCCACAGAACTAATAAGAATCTGGAGAGCAGTTTTTCCAAAGGGAGTACCAAAACTTCGATTCTATGTTGGCTTTTAGGTCCAAAGTTTTTGGTGAAATGACCAGATCATCCCCTATGTGATCTGTATTTTACTGTTCTCTAGCTGTGCCCAAAAGCTTGATAGGGATTGGAAATGCTGTGATAGATTCTGTTAATACAACAAAATCCCTCAGGTCTATTCTCCAGTCCATTTTTCACAGATGGCATTACTAATCCAGCAGACAGGAGCAGCTCTTGTTTATACCCAACCTGAACAAGCTTTCAGCTAGAAATGAGACACGAAAAGGTTGGAATCCTGTTATAGTTCCTGCTTTGCCATCCTTTAATGAGCTCAGAGAGTAGTTTATAAGGTTGTCCTTACTTGCCTGTGACTCTGGCTGTGGTGGAGGCCAGGAGTGAAAGCAGTGAGTGGTGTGGCACGTGTCTGAGCCACAGCGTGACTGTTTGGTGCTGTGTGAAGCTGCTCTGGATGCCGTGTTTGGGAGTGGCCAGGCATTCCTTTTTCTGGGAGAAGCACTAGCACAACTCAATTTGCTATTGCCTTAGGAGGGCAATTTTAGTCATGTATTGTTTTTTCAAACAGACGTTGCTGCAAGAACTGACTAGCATAGGTAGCATATGAAGTGACTTAAATGCTTTTTGCAGAAATATTTAGGCAATTGTTGAACTCTCCAGAGTTCATCAATGCAGTTTGGTCTGGCTTGTCTGGATAAGTAACTCGACCTTGAGCCCTCTGTTTTCCCAGCTCTCAGTGTTGTGTATCAGATACTTATGACTTTAAACTACACCAAAGTCTTCAAATTTTTGCATCTAGCTGTTTGCTGGGAGAGACTCCAGGCTGAGCTGACAAAATCCCAACAATCTGCAGAGTGACAGACTTCAAAAGCCATTGTCTGGAGAGGTCTGGGAAAAGGTTTGAAATAGGAGCATATCCTACAGATAAACTTTATTATAACCATAATAAAACCATAATTTGCATTGCAAAATGTGTCTTTTATTTTCACTGTAGTTTTGCTTTATATATAACAAACTATGAGAAGGACACCTTCTTTCAGCATGTAGTGGAATAAATACCACCTCTTCCTGCATGCACAATCAAATCCTGCTCTCAATTAATTTAGTTTTATGCTAATGCCATGAAATTAATTCCAAGTAGTGTGAAATCAGACTTTGGGACAGGTTTTTTTTGTTGTTTTGATCCATAGGGCATATTCCAGTGTCCCCTGTACTTGTTATTTTTTTATTACTATTATGATTTTACCTCATCTTCTTAATTTTTTCCATGTAATGTCTGTGAACCAGAATGCAGAGGCTTTGATAATTCAGATTTAACTAGAATATTGAAAACTATTGAAAAATCATGATTGGTTTGAGAGAAGTTTTCTGTGACTGTAAATAGGAAAGTTTGCAAACAAAACACTGTTAGCAGGAATTGAACAGTGACAGATCTGATGATTCTGTCCCTTTCAATAAGCATGGTTTTGAACCAAAATAAAAAATATTATTTTAATAAAACAAGCACACTTCAGGTATCACCATTGATATCCACAGCACACAGCACGCTAATGGCATACTATTTATGAAGCATATTAAAAATCTACATACACAAAGATATCTACTGTAAAACTGCCAGCAAAGCTACTGTAAAATAAACAGGAGACAGACAGACTTCAGGAGTTCTAATTTGTGTTTCTCCTCATTCTGTCCACACACTGTTTTACAAATGGAAAGATGACTCTACAAGATTCAAATCCATTTATTCCTTTGACTCTCTTAGTCAACATTACAAGCACAAAAGGTTAATGTAAAAGACCATGTATATAAAAATATGAAGACCGTATAGTAAATAAAAGACCATATACTAAAAAATAACTTAAATTCATAAAATCCTGATTGGATACTCCCAAACTCCCACATGAAAGATCCATGTTTACTGACAATTTAGCTTGAAACAGACTGCAATTGTACAAATCTCAGGTGAATATTGTGAAAAGAATCACACGTGCATTGTTCACTGAAGTTTTTATATGCTTGCAGAGTGATTGCAAAACTAGAAAAAAGTAGATTCATAGCAATGGGAGTTTGGTTTATGGATTACTTCCAGATGAATTAATATTGCTGAGCATATAGTGATTTCTGTTTTACCTTAACTAAAAGTTTTCTTTTTATGACTAATTTAATTGTATTAAAACTGTATCGTAGGGAGCTAGGTTGTTCCCTCCTGGAGCAACCAGATTTTTGTAGATCCAACAGTATGTGCACTACCTGGAAACATTTGTTTTGGGATGTTAAAACCAAAAACATGCTAACCTAGAACATAACCACAGGAACTGGCTATTAAATAATCCACAAATGTGTGTACTAAGTCTCAGAACATGGTTTTATTTGTCATAATAGAATTCATACCCACTGTATTTCATTATGAGGGTACAGCTTCACTGTGCAAGTTCAACTCTTAGTTTCAAATTCCCTCTGTCTTGGGTGGCTTCACTCAATGCAAGGGTGTAGTTTTTGTTAAAAACTCTCCCCAGTCCTTCCATTTGGTGTACCTTTTACACTGAAGAAGGGCTGTTTGGGCTGGGCAATATTGAAAGTAGTGGGATGTAATAGCCCTCTTATTGCTAAGTGCAGATAGTTATGACTGCACTTATTAAAAGCAGATAGCTGAAACAGTGGGAACATCCCTCTCAGACACAGAGGTCTGCCAGTCCCTGAAACAGAAGTGTTCCTGATGGGCTGGGTTTCCATGAGCATCGTGTGATGTGCCTGCCAATGAGATAGGAAAAAAGAAATGCACCAGGAATGTCTAAGATACAATGAAAGAAGCAGAAGTTGTGGAGGAAAAATCATAAGAAAAGACCTCCTCACACTGGGAGGAGGTCTTCTGCTTCCTCTCAAGAGGAAGCAGAAGGCCAGGCAGTGATCTCACTCTGGTGACCAGTGACAGGACCTGAGGGAAAGTCATGAAATTGTGTCAGGAAAGGTTTAGTTTGGAAAAGGCTCTTCACCCCTAGGGTGTTTGGGCGCTGGAACAGCTCCCAGAGCAGTGGTCACAGCACCAGCCTGAGAGCTCAAGACACATTTGGACAGTGCTCTCAGGCACTTGGTGTGACTCTAGGAGCTGTCCTGTGCTGAGGCAGGAGTTGGACTTGATGATCCGTGTTGGTGCCTTCCAATTCAGCATATTCTGTGATTTTATGATAGAGACAGACTGTGCATTTGGGGAGTAAGTGATGGCTAAAAGGATGCTTACAGCTAGGCCTAATGGCATGGTCTTGTGCTTGTGACTTCTGCAGTTAAAGACTGCAGACTTAGAGATACCAGACTTTAATTTTTATTGTAGTGGAATGGAATTATATAAAAGATTGATGGAGTTACTGTGAGTTTATCTTCTCTTGCTAATTGAAAGACCTTGCAGACTCTGATTTTGGCTGGTGTCCAAAATAGCATTTCTCAGCAAAAGTCTCAGAGAAACCTCATGTTTCTCTCTCAGTGAAGCTCATCTGGCAGCTTACAGGTGAAGAAATGCTTTTGCCATAGGCTGTAAATGGGATTAAGAGGTGAAACACAGCTAAGAGCTGTACGTCAGTAGCACCTCTCTACTTCACCATGAACTCTCTCTTGCTTTCCTCTATTACATCCTATTAATGTAATAATAATATTTCCTATTAATGTAATAATAATGTCTCCTATTACATCCATGTAAGTCCTTCCTAACACCAGTACACCTGCTTTCCCAAATGCCTTATTCTTTTCTATCACAAGGTGAATTATCCTTGGATCTGTATGTTTTGCTTAAATATTAATTGGAAGCTGTTTTGGGAGGACCAGATTGGAAGCTGTTTTGGGAGGACCAGGAAGAGCAACAGAGACACTGGCAATGCTTTCCCTAAAGGCATCTGGTCCATAGTTGTAGGGACAAATCAATAGTGTGAAAAGCAGTGTGAAATAGCACTGATGAATGAAGGTGAGCACAAAGATTTTCTGTCTATCCTCAGTTCTGTCATAAAGGACACAGTTTATCTAATGATCCAGACACTGACAGCCAAAATGGGGAAGTTCTGATTTAAGGTCTGTTGTAACCCTTTGTTTAGGAAGAACAATGTCATTTAGATCTTTCTGCCTCAGTTTCATCTCTTAGCTCTAAAAAAGTTAAAAGCAACCTGGAACATGCCTACTGCAGATTGTCCAGAGTCTGGACAATGTCTGTTGGTCTCTAGAATCCCAGCACATAGGGATGCTCATGATTTCAGAGTCACAAATCTTAGATATCTTTCATCTTAATGCCAAGCAGAACATTGTAGAAAAATAGTTAAAAGCAGTTGTAATCAGAGTAAGACGGAAGCTAATGTAGTCCTGTTTTTTCTTCTCCTAATCTGAAGAAAACTCTTTGTTTTATGGTTGTAGATGAAATTTGGAAATCTGACTTGCTTTTGTTTTCAGATCTCCATCAGACACAGTGCTGGTTTCTTATCTGCAGGTTCTCCTGCAAAATTTCTTCGCTATGTCTTCATAAAATATTTTCTCCCTACCATTTCTTACACCTGCACCAGGTATAAGAAAAAGCCTTAGATGGCATTTCCATGTTTCATTTGAGAAGAAGAACCTAAGAGGCAGTGATGGAAAAGCTGAAAATGGTTATCTGAAGGATTAATATAGAGGCAAATGGTATTCAGTGTCAGTTAGGAGGACAGTGAGCCTGAAATACTGTTGAGTCAAATAGGTAAAAGGAAGATACTTTATTTTAGTAATACTTTGTCTTGGACATGATGTCTAGTTTCACATTGTAAAACTGAGAACATGTAACATAATCCAGTTGGTGGGTGAATAAAAAAAATTAAACCATCACATGTTCATTTGTTTCCCTCTTACAATGTTGAGTAATTAGTCCACATCCTGTGGAATGTAAAAAGCACTTGTACATCTTATGGGATGTGCAAGTTTCATGTGTGCTTTGATGACGTGAATTCTCATATAATCTTGTAAATCCTAATCTAGGTTCAGACTTATTAGAGACATAAATAGCACAAAAAAAATTAAAATATTAAATCTTAAGTCATACATATGGATCCTTTACCTGCAGCTATTGCAGATGCTGCTCTTAAAGATTTGCTTTGTATCTTATTGAAATGAATCTCTATGTTGTGCTCAGCATGAGATGCAAAACCCAAAAGAGCACAGTTAATTTCTGTAGAGAGGGCAGTCATACCCAGTAACCAGCCCCTAAAGGAATCAGCCCTCTCCATAAGAACAGAGTTCTTTACAGGCACTGTCTCTATTCCTAGTTAACAAATGAGGATATGGAGGAACGGAAGTTGACTGCTAGATTTTGCCTGTTACACTGGTATAAAACTGATACCCAGGTTCCTGCAGCCCGCAGCTGCCATCATGCTCCCAGGGATGATGATTTTACATTTTGAAACACAGTTATTTGGAATAACTGTTTGTACCTCAAATCTGACATCACCAATACCAGCTGTATTGGTGATGCTTTCCTTTAGAGCTGCTCTTTCTTTTTTTTTTTTTTTTTTTTTTTTAATGTGTGAATTAGACCACTTTTAATGTTATTACTGTTTCATGGAAAAGGTAGCACCACAGGATAGCCAAGACTTTCCCTTTGGCCACTGTTCTGTGTTCTAGTCTCTGTCCCTTTCTAACACTATGGGAAACATCCACTGTTAGCAATACTCAGGTAGTATTCCCAATATTATTCATTATTGTACATGCCCCTCACACATTTGCTTATCCAGAGAGCTGGATCAGGCATTTCTATCAGCTGACAATAAAGTCGGCCGAGATCCTGGTAACAAAAAAGTTGCCTGGAGGGGAAAGGCAGCTGTAAAATAAGATGAGAGAAGTGAGATCTTGGTGGAGCAGGGACATTACGAGGGCAGCTGAGGGTGTGTTGATTCAGCATTTCCTCCCTATGGGCTGTGCAGGCTGGTTTCTTCTCTGCAGCTGGAGCTGTCCTTCAGGATCTCCAGGGTGCTTGAGGTGGAAAGACAGTGAAACTGCAGCCTTTTTTTCTCATGTGATGAATCCTCTGCAGTATACAGCCAACTGACTGCAGTGACATTTATTCAGGAGCTGCAAATCAGCGTAGCAACAGCCGCAGTTGAGATTTGTCAAACCATTTCCCCTCTGGGAATTATTGTGACCACTTCTGAGGGGAACTCTGAAACCTCCATTATCTGTAGCAGATCCTTTGTTTTTTGCTGGCTTCTTACTAAGCCACTCATGTTTGGTTGTGTTACAAGAAATGAAGAGCAAGCATTTCCTGTCAGTGGTCTCTATGGTGTTGTCGCAGTTCAGATTAAAACATTCCCAGTCCCCTTCTTAGATTTTGCTTCTTGTTTTCTAGGTGATTTTGCTTCCAAAATTTCTTAAGTTTCCAGAACTTATACTAATGCACTTATGCTTTCTCATGTAATGTTGTTGATGCAGTAGCAGCATATTAAAGACTTTAAATCCATGTATTTTAAAGTTGTCCACATAAATCCATACTGAAGTACTTAAACTGTCACCTGTGAACACATGTTTTGTGTGTGTGTATCTAATGACTGCTAAGTAGCTAGATTTATTTATTTATTTATTTATTTATTTATTTATTTAAGGATTATTTTGCCCTTCTGAAAGTTTCATAGACATACAGAGCCATGGTGCTAATTTGACGCAAAAAATAGCAAAAGGTGACTTCATTAGTAAGTCTTGAAACAAGGGTAAGAGGGACAACTTAAAACTGCATAATTACTTTTGACACTAAGGTGATTAAAAACTCATGAAGTCTTTAAGCTTGAGCTATTACATTGCCACCCTAAGCCAAAGATACCTGACTTTAAGCAAGTTCAGAGAAGGTAAGAGACATGGGGCAGACTCTTCCTTACACATGATGAGTAACTAAATACCATATAATTGGTTATACAGTCTGACTAGAAGAGCCTTATTTCACACAGTGGGATTCACAGATATCTGGAATTAAATCAGTTGACCTAACTTTAGCATGTGATTTAGCAACTGATGGCTTACACCATCTATTTGTCACTGCTCAAATCAACTGAGATGCATCTCGCCTGAACATTTATGAGGATTCACTATGTGTATGCACATTGGGTAATTGCATGAATAGACTGGCATAAAAGAGAGAACTGATCTGAAATAATAAAGCCATTTCGCTTGTTCCAGAGCTACAGCTTTCACACTTGGTGCCTCTAAACAAGAAGTTATAAATGTAGTCAGATATTCCATTTTGGTGGTCCAGGTTAATGTCTTTGGAAGTTCAACCTCTAATTTAATAAATTCTTCATTTTGATGAGTACAGCAACTTTACAGCTTCAGGTTGATTTTGGATGTGGTTTTCTGAATCATATTTCTTCAACAATACAGAAATATGCTTCTTTAGGTAAAACTCACTGTTTCATTTTACTTTTGGGAAAGGGATAGGTGAAAGGAAGAAAGAAAGCAAAGTTAAAAATAACTTCAGCATATTTTTCTACAGTGTAGTCACTAAAGCTTTTTCTTCCTGTGTTTTAAATAAGATCCAGGGTCCTGTATGCAGGATGTATTAATTCACAGTCTGGATTCAGATACTGATGTCTAAGCAGTAGCATATAAGTTAAAATATTTGCCATCAGTTTACTATAGCTTGAATACCGAGGTATTCCCTTGCAGCTACATACAGCTTTTCTACAGAAATAATCTAGAGAGTGGGGTAATGAGGCGTGCCACCTCAGGACTTTTACTTCAGTTTAAAGTTGCGCTGGGCCCACTGCAGCACCTCACAGAGGTTCTGCACGTAGTGATGGTCAATTTCAATTTCCATGGATACCTAGAATTTTAGGGTAAGTATATTGAGACCACTAGGATTTGATCTTTTGAGCCAACCGTCAAGTAGGCAAATGTTATAACTTTGAATTGTTTTGGAGTATTCACAGAAAGGAGCTCTAAGGGATTCTTATTTGGTAAAATTCAAAGATGTATTCATTAAGAGAACTAGATAAAGTATTAGCTTCATTTTTTGGTTGCCTCACTAAGCTTATTAGTCTTATTTCTGAAATCTGCCTAGCTGAACTTGTTGCTAGGATTTTAGTTATGTTTTCACTTGAGTTACCATATAATTTAAAAGAAATGCAGAACAGTTCTATTCCAAGTGCATTACTAGCACTCCTTAGGATACTGGTTTTTAGAAATTAACTAAACTGTCTTAGGTTAACTAGATCGACTTCAATGGCTGGCTTTGAAATCTATCTCATTTTTCTGAAGTTCAGTCTAACAAAATACCCTATAGACCTTAAGTGTAAGATTATACAATCCTAAACAAATGCTCCAACAAAACTTATCTTCTGTAATTTACTTGAGAACTTACAAGTGGTGACTCACTGCCAGCTGTAAAGTTGCTGTGTCCAGATGCCACTTTTTAAAATAGGCTTAAGAGAGAGCAGCACAAGTCCTGGGCTAGAAAGCATCTTGAGGCAATTATGCAAATTCCTGTCTGGCCTCATATAATACAATAATTGGAGAGACCATATTGCATTCAGAACAACACTGCGAACCAACAAATATCACTAAATGCCTTTATTCCCAAAAAACCTGATTGATTGATTGATTGATTGATTGATTTTTAACAGCTTTCCATTATTATATTTGGAAAATATTTATCAAGCAGGAAAGAGATGTGAACCCACACTGCAGAAAGGGTGTTGAAATCCCATTACATTTTTACTTGCTTTTCTTTGACAACTTGCTTTTCTCATGTTAGGAGAAGAGAAGGGGCAGTCCAGTTCACTAATTGTTTCTGGCTAGTGAACCTTTAACATGGAAGTTTCAATTAGGGCAACAACTGCTCAACAGTCAGCTGCAGACAGTCAGCTTTCTGATTCTGGTTGTGGACTACACACTCTAAGAGATTATTCTAGTTACTAGCCATCTTTTGTTAAGAGGGATGCTCTGCGTCAAATTCCTAGAGCTTTTTATAGATTCTGCTCCTCCTTTGACTGTCATGATGCCCTTTATGACAGAGAAAAGCACTGGGAGACTCACAAGGCACTTAGTGAGGCATCACCTCTTGCATAAATTGCTCAGTTCTCAAGAACATGTGTTCCCAAACAAGGCAAGGAAGTTGTCAGGCTCAATCACTGATGAACCTAGTTCACTGAGGAAGAGAGACATATAAAAATAATTCCAGGAACCATTTCTCTGTAGCAAGTAGACATTTTTAATGCATCCTTCCTGAAACCAAATGTTTTAAGACTTTTAGCTCACCTGAAGCAAGCTTGAATACATGATCATTGATGGTGGCAGGAGAATGGGCAAATTCCTATGTCCTGCCATGGGGTATGGGGGAGAACTAACAAATACTCCATTGAATTCTCTAAAAACATTATTCATCTGTCTAATGATTAATCATTTTATAATTCTGATAAAAACAGGATAATGGATTGTGCCCCGAATGTTTTGAATAAGGTATGCTAGAAGTAATTTTTTTTCACTATGCAGAATCATAATAAATTCGTGGTTTTAGAGAAATTAAAGTATGCAATTGCAAAAGATAATTTTTACTAGGAAAATCTTCAGAAATATTTGTAGTTTATAAGACATGGAACCTTCATCTCTTTCTGATCCTCAGTGAACTAACATGCAACAGTTGCCGTGGTTTAAGAACAATCCTATCTTTAACTAAAACCATGTATTTGCTTTTAAATATCATTGTTGAATGTATCCACAAATGCAATATTCACTCCCAGTGCAAAGAAACACCACCAACTGGACCAGTTTTTAAGTGTGGCATAAAATGCCTGAATACTAATATTTCTGCAAGGGAAAAATGATACTTTAAGATACTTTCCCATGCAGTGTATGATACCAAAACTAAATAGCAAAGACCATGTTCAAAACTTCCGGTGAACAATAGTAAAATAGTTTAATTTTTCCATCCTGGTTTGGACAAAATGCCATTCAATACTGTAAACAGCAATACAACTGATTTTTTTCACTACCATAATTTAAGACACTATTTAAAGGTAGGTTTTTTTATCATTTCTCCAGGATAGAATCCAGGAAAGATGAGTATTTAATATTACCAGGATGTCAAACAATTATTACATTCCTGGTTTTGAAATTGTCGTGAATATTTCTGCTAGAACATAACTTGACTGGAAGTTAAACTCGGAAAAAATTGCATGGCTAATCACGAGAGGAAAAAATAATTTTAAAAATCCATTTAATGGTGTATGCCCCAATTTGTATTGGCAAATAATTAAATTATTTCACACTTCTGTTTCCTTAATGCATGGAAAATGTGTTTCATTATTCTTTCTCTTTTCTATGCAATTATCTTTTACTAATTGAATTATGTGGTGCAAATTATCAACTAGCTGTTTTTATGCATACATTTAGCTCCATCTCATTCTTTTTCAAATATATGAGAAGTGTTTCATTCAACATGAAATTTTGAAAAGTGATAGTCTTCAGACCTTTGTCAGGTAGAAAGTACAATTTACTCAGTTTCATCAATTATTCATTCTCATATCTTTCAATATTAAAAATTTTAAAAAAAAATTATTTCCTATCTTCAGAAAATCAAAGTTCCAAATAATATATTTTTTTAACTTCTAATCAAGTTCCAGTTCTGCATATTCATCCACCTATCACAGACTTTATTTCTATAACTATATGCACTGATCCTTAAGACTCAACTACTCTACAACTTCTTGAAGGGAGGTTGTAGACAGGTGGGGTTGGTCTCTTCCACCGGCCAGCAACTGACAGAACCAGAGGACACAGTCTCAGGCTGTGTCAGGGAAGGTATAGGCTGGATATTAGGAAAAAAATTTTCACTTAAAGAATAATAAAGTACTGGAATGCTTTTCCCAGGGAGGTGTTGGAATCACCATCTCTGGATGTGTTTAAAAAAAGGCTGGACATGGCAATTGGTGCTATAGTCTAGATCCTGAGCTGAGGTGTTAGGACATAGGTTGGACTCAGTAATCTGAGGGGTCTCTTCCAACCTCATTATTCTGTGATTCTGTGGTACTCTAAACTGCTTTTTTTTGGAGACAATAAAAGCTTTTTTTAGCTTGTCTTTTTTGTCTCCTTGCAAAGTTTCCTGTGAGATGGATTTTTTTCCCATGAAGGTCCCTCAAAATACTCACATATAAACCGTGGATTTGCTCATTTTTGTGTGTTTCTATCTGAAACACGAGTACGTATAATATATAACTATGTAAATGTACACATTAGGCCAACATTTTCTGAGATGCATCCACTTTTAAAATGATGTTTTAGAACACAGATTTTTTTATTTTCTTTTTGTTTCCTTTTCTTTTTATTCTTTTCAAAGTTCTTTTTGTTTTCTTCAACAGAGAATAATACTTTTTTTCCTATTATTTTCTTATATAAGGGTAGATTTATTTTAGAGGTGACAGGTAATTCCTTTCTTAGAACAAAGATTTTTGTTGGTCTGATTATCTTTTCTTTGAGTTAATAGTCAGAGCTGTAACAGTACATTTTTGACAAGGAGTTTGGTTCTCATTATTCTTGTCTTTATTATGGAACATAATTGTATTTATTATGGAACATAAAGAATGCTCTGTCATCGGTGTTTGTTCATGGCTGCTTGCCTTCCACTTGACCTTCAAAGTCAGTTAACCTGAAAGGCATGTCCAAAAAATCACTGTTGATGTGTGTCCAAAAACTGTGTTTCACTGAATGGGACAGCAGTTCTGTGGAGCAGTTACAATGTAATTTGTTTTCTGTGTATTGCATAGCAGTAAAGAGTCTTTGAGATGGAGAAAATAATTTAAGACCCATTCAGAGACTCATTTTCTTTCATGGCAGGGCAGTGTGTGCCATGTTGGTTGCCCTTAATCAGAGCTAAATGGTTATTTATAGGGAGTTGTTAAACTGAAACACATTTTTTCATTTCCTTGCCTAGTCTCTTCCTGCAAAATATGAAGGTTACTCCTTTTTAGGCTTTTTGTGGAACAGTTGGTCAATCCTGAGTTTCTTGTTGCCCTTAGTCTTCTATCTTCACTCTCTCAAACTGGTTCCTGTACCGGGAGTTTGGCTCCCTCGGTAATTTGTATGAAGTGAACATTGTGATCTGCAGCCCAGCTGCTGTGCCAGGCCCGAAGTGACAACAGTTCCTGTCCAAGAAACTGACAAGAGTAAAAGGCACTTCCACATTGCAGCGTGAATTTACTCTGATTTACTGGATCAGTAGGATGCCTTGGGTGGTTCAAAAATCTATCACAACAGAATTCATAGGATCAGACATATGTGATGTTCTACTGCCTTTCCATTCCCTGTGCGCTCCATCTGACATTTCTTTTTGTTCTTTTTCCCATTCTTGCAGTCGCCTAATGCTGGAGACAAGGATGACCAAACATTGACGGTAGGCAGCAATTATGCATCTGAGCATTTGTTTCTCAAGAGGGTGGTGAGGCAAGCCTTACATTAGTTTGCAGTGCATCAACATTTTTCTACATTTTTCTAAATTGCTGGGATTTCTTTCTCCTCCTATACTGCTACGGAGTTTAAATAATTTATTTCCAAACATAAAACAGTGAATTAATCTTCTTTATTTGTTTCTATAATTTATCACTTTTGTATGTATATGACACCAAGATTAATCCATGTATTATTGCCAAATATTATTTTCTTCAGTGTTGTTTTTTTTCCCTCTAATTGGATTTCAGGGTCTTTCTAGTCAGTAGTCTGTTGGCTCTCACTATACTTTTTATTGAAACAAACAAACACAAAACAGTCTTACTCGGTGAGATGTATATATATAGTGCATTGATTATTGTACTAGGCAATTGCATGGGGAACAGAATCTCAGAGTATGTTTTGTATTTCATTACAAGTGTGCAAAAGATGCTTCTACATTAGATTCATTGCTGTAGATGTCTGTACTGCCTTACCACGCTTTCAATCTCTTTTTGCCATGAGGCTTCAGTGAATCCAGCCAAAGCAAGGAGCATGTTTCTGACTGAGTGCCATTAAAAAAGAGTACTACTGTCTGCCCTTTTTCTCCATAGTTTTGATCATATGCATATTTGCAGTGTACTGAAGTAATGAATATTATAACTTACTTCAGGTATTCAAGTAAAAGGTTCTACAAAGAAACAAATTGTTAGTTTTTCCTGATGCAAGTATGAGGTTTTCATTTTCTTAACATTTTATGAGTTTTCACAAAGAAGGATTCTTTTTGACCTGTTTTTTTCCCTGACTCCTGGGAGACTAATGGCTGTTCGGACAATCTATCCCCTCCAGAGAAATTATCTATAGTTATGGCAATGGGTGATAAAGTCTGTAGCTTAACATAACCTGCTATAGGCAATAGTTCAAAATGTTTCATTGTGCAGTGAGGTGTGAGATTAATTCATATTGTTTCAGACATCTTTCCACACAAAAACCAAAAAGACCCTAAATTCTTCACCATTTTTTTTACCCTAGACCAAGCCACGTCTCCAGCGGGGAGGAAGCTCTGCATCTCTCCACAACAGTCTGATGAGGAATAGCATCTTCCAGCTTATGATTCACACACTTGACCCACTTGCTGAAGGTATGCTTTTTTTTTTTTGTCCCTGATGCAAAAGCAAACAAATGCTTTATTTTTCCTTTCTCTCCATGAAACTGTTTGTTGCATTTCTCTTGCTTTAATCAGTCTTTTCTGAATGTGTCTGGAGACACATTTTCTGAGAGAGTTCCGCACTTTTATGGTGTCGTATACCTTCTCCCACCAAGACGTTCAACTTAGGAAATGTGTTCGTTACAGTAAAACTAAAACTGGTCACTTGGTTGATCCTTAAATACTGATTCTCTTCTCTTCTGGCTTCAGCAGCAACATAAAAGCTACATGAACTGTATCATCCTGTACTTTCATGAAGATTTTTGTTTGTTTTCCTTGCTGGTTTTGATTTTATTTAAAAGAAATGTCACAATGGTGGATAATTTGTCATGTGCACTGTAGAAAAGAATGAGAATCTGTTGATTTGACTTCAGGTTGTTTAATGCTGGCATTAATAAAAATGCAGCCAACGCACCTCTGTGTTACATGTGTGTAAACAGTTTACTTGCTTTATCCAAGTGTGGCATGATTTACTGTTCCTCTGACAAATTAGCAACAAGACCACTGCTTTGATCTGAGAAACTGGCAGGAAAACCATATTGGCTTTGTAATTGTGGGGTGATCTGACTCTCAGATTCTTGTAGAAGAACCAAAAAAATTCAAGGCCATGTGTTATTTGATGTCTATACATCTGTAGGACTTCTCTTGCTGCAGTAATAGTTATCTTGAGAAATAGTACTTGTGAAGGAATAAGGATGTTCTAAAGAGACTAAAATATTACTGACAGACATTTCAAACTTTAGTGACCAAAAACTATATATAGCACGTCACATGAGCATATATGACAGATTGAAGAGTACAACAAAGCTAGAATTGTTGACTGGAGCACAATTTGAGCCTAATGTAAATTGAGAATAAGATCATCTCTCAGGTATTTTTCCATTGCTCAAGCTTATTTCACTTGTTTCCCATACATGGCTTGTTCAGTGTTCAGACCTCTCTACTTTTCTGCTGTAGTAAGCTTGCACGGTGTAGTGTGATCGAGAGGCTTCCCCCTTCATGACAGTGAAGGACAAAAGGGGTTTGCAATCTGAAATTCATCTTGAGAGAGACAAAATCCCTACACTTCTGACAAACAGATATTACTTATAATTAAGTTTGTCAAGTGCCTCAATTCTGGTTTTCATTTTGTCAGTAAAACAAATTGTCAGATACAATTGAAATGATTGATTGATTGTGGATTGATAGAGATGTTTGCAATGCATAAATCTTATTTAAATTAATCCGGTAACATTTTCTTCAGGGGTTTTTCGCCTGTAGTACTTCACTGTTGGCAAATTTTTTCCTTTCCAAAGTCTCACATTTATCTTGAAAGTAATACTCTTTAAAAAGACTGGGAATAGAAACATATTCCAGCCATCAAGTAAGTGCAAGGCAGTAGCCATTTCATTATCTGAACATTTCATTAAAACTAACACACTGCATTAAATTTACAAAAGGGAAAAAGAATTTACCTACATTTACAGTTAGCTCTGTATTTTAATGCAAAACTTCCATGAAGAAAGGTCCAAGAAGCTGGTGGGAAATAGCCTATATATGTGCAGATATTTAAGTTGGTATATATAAAGAAGCCACTATTTCAAGCTTTTGCTGACTTCACAGAATTCAAATTTTAGTTCATGAGAGCATGCAATTCATTCAGTCACTTGTTTTTGCATGTGGAACTCTGGTTTTAACTTTTTATAAACAGACTTACGACTATAGGAAAAATCTGAGAAAAAATGCATCCATGTTTCTGTCACACATTATTAATCTTTTCTGAGCACCACCTCATTTGTACACAGACTTGGCTTTCAAGATCTTTTGCACAACAGGCAGTTTGGAGGGCAAACATGGGAAGTACTGGATGTCTCCACTGGACACACTCATGTTGTTTTCTGAGATTTTAAGCTTTTGAGTGTCTGTATTAATTATTCTGCATTCAGCTTATTCTGCAAACATCCATGAAAGAAAAATTCCATTTTATGTAAATACTATGTCAGGTTGAGGCAGATAATGCTAGTTAATACATTTGGATGTCATTGTCTTTTAATCTTACATTCACTTAAAAACTATGTGTGAAAATGGATGTGGATACCTACTGTATACAATATTAATTATCTACTTCAATCTGTATGAATTTTACTGACCAAATTCTCCCCATCTTTTTGTGTTTTAATCTATGTATAATGACATTGAAGAACCAAATTTGTGCATCATCTTTATTTTAAGAGTCTTTTACCATGCTAGCTAAATAATTTTTTTAAGCTGATAGCATTTAATTATTACAAATTGAAAGAAATAATATTTATTAAAAGGCTGAGAAATCAGTCCTTTGCTCTATAAACACATTATGTGGGGAGATGAGAAATGTAAAAGAGTACCTGGTGCCTTCTCTGGCCCATGTGGCTCTCTCCAATTTACATGTCCTTTCCTCTACCAAAAAGAACTCAGCAGTTTTGAGTTTTGTGTAAGGAAAGAAAACTAGCTCTGCTGTACTTGTGTAATGAGTGACGGTAGACCTGCTGCATGACCTGTGGGGCTAAAGGGTTTGTTCCAAATAATTTGATGCAAGTATGGATCAGACTCAAAGGAATAGCAGAAAGATGTTATAAAAATGTTTCATTCTTGCTTTAGTCAACTTAAATTTCCTCAGTATTTTTGCCAGATGATGACTTAGATCAATAGGTCAAAAGCATTGCATCATTTGCTGAATTTGTTGGATTTGCAGAAAAAGAACAGTTTATGAGAGCATTAAAAAGTGCCACTCTCAAATAAAAGAAAAGTTTGAAAGGTGCCTATTAAAGCTAATGTATAGAGGGGGACTCTGGCAGCCCCTGCACTTGGGTGTACTCCTGACATCTTCCTCCTTCTCATTGCATTTCCTTTTTCTGCATTTCTCTAGCATTTACTTCTTGGCCTTTCTCCTGCTGGCTCTCACTCACCTGCACCCACCTTCTTTCAGCCTTCTCCCATAAGATGGTTTCTTCAGCCCCTGCTTTCTTTCTGCACTGTTGGTTCCTTAGTCAGATCACTTCCCGAACAGACACCAGCAGCACTGTGGCTGTCACAGCCAAGTCAACTGTGTTTTCAGTGGCAGGAAAAGTGTGGCTAAAGTCTGGAAGCTCTGTGCTTGATTATTGAGGGCTTCTAGATAAAATATTGCCTTTAAAAGATACATTTCTAGTTTTTGCACTGCTGCTGAGAGATACAGCTTTTCTTTCTCTTTAAGTCGGTAATAAAATTCACCGTTACATTCCCTTGAACAATTGCAAGGAAAATGGGAACATCAGAAGGCACCCTGCACTGTCGTTTGGAGTTATATGGATTTTGTAAGGGTGACAGAGAAGAAGTCCCATCTGTATCCTCTTGGTAGGGAAAGCTATATAGAGTGTATAAACAGGCCATGTGACTGTTAAAGATCAGCTTGACCTACACACCATTATTACTTCATTAACATTCAGTGTGTATTTATAGAAAACCAGCTCATCAAATTTACTTCTGAATAATTCATTTGTGAAGTCAGAACCAACCTCTACTGCAATTGAAAGCATATTAAAAATGCACTTGATTGCAAGTAGGAAAACATGAAATGAGAGAAGAATATTTACTTTCCAAAACTGTGGATAAACAGAGCAGTCCCAAAATACTATTACACACTTGCGAACCTGTCGTTCCTTTTCCCTTTTCACATAAATGTGGCTTTGTACGGCTTGTGGCTGTCTTGTAAAAACCAACTTGCAAACTCTCCAGAATCAGCAGGCTTGCAAGGTGTTCAGCCCACTTCTGACAGATGAGTAATATCTGAGATCAGTGGGAACTGCTGGATATTTGGCTCTTTATATTCAGACAGGTGTGCGGTCGTGCTGTGGATTTGACAGTCTAGACAAGGAAGGCTTCTCCCCTTTAAAATCTTGGTCTCAGCATAAAGCTTCTAAGAAGATAAGAGTTCAGCCACTCTAGCAGGTGAATGTGTAGGATGTTTGTTAATGAGATGTAAATTTTACATTACAGCTGAGACATCATAATTCATTAAAAATATAAATATCTGTATGACATTAGGTATTTGTTTGCTTTTATCTTATTACAGAAATAATGACCTTGAAAGACATAATTTCCTGAGGATTAAGATTAATGACTGCCTGTGTTTCTGGCTATCATCAACTCTTAGCCAGTCATTAATCCCCAGGAAATCCTCTGCCATATTTGCTTCTGCTTAAGTGCTAGTCTTGCAATCCAGCTGGTCTGTTCATAACAACATTACCCATATGAATAAGGATGGCATCATCTGACCTGCTGTGTTGGTCAGACCCCAATCCAAAATCCAAGCAACCTGAATATAAATCTTGACAATCATTGATAATTCATAGCTGTTTTCTTCTGAGTCCTATACCTCAGATACCTTTGTCCTAGTTTTGAAAAGGATATTCCTGGGTTAGGAAAGTGTAGGTTTTATAAAGATCTCTTTACATTTTTTAATAGAAGATGGCAGTTGTTTTGCAGTGGGAGCAGGGCAAGAATTAGATGGTAAGTATTTTTTATGAAAGTGTGCCATGAATAGTAATCCTGCCTTCTCCCTATAAGCTCTACGTTGCTGTAAAGATGATTCCTTCAGAAGTGGAGGGAGCATTTTCTCTCTGGAGGCTTCTACGACTACTCTGTTGAACAGAGAAGATAGCAGCACTGAAGTGAGGATTTAGAGCACCAGTGCCGTCTGAGACTACATTGTTTTTCTTGCACTGCTTTATCAAGATACTGGAAGAAAGAGACCTTTTCATTATCATAACACTCCTTTTCTGCCTGCTGATAAGGTGCCACAGGCCAGCAAAACATCTCCCACAAGTGAGGATGTAGCTAGTTGCTGACTTTCTTGCTCTGTGTGACAAGGCCATAACTCATACGCAAATGACATCCTCTGCATGAAAATGGGTGTGATATAAATCTCTGTCATGGCTTAGTCCCTAGTGAGAAGTAGATATCTTTGGCAATTTTCTCCTATTCCCATCTTGAGTCCTATTTCCAAAATGGAAAACTACAGGACGTACTTCTGCAGAAAATTGAATTGTTTATCTTATAAGCTCTACTTTTTTTTTTTTAAGATAAAAATATGGTGCATGTTATTGGTGAGAGAAGTAACCTTCTGTTACATAAAGCTGAGCTTACAATTCTGTCACTTCCTTCACTGAACACAGAAAAGTACAGTACTTTCTCCGTTGTGACAAAATAAAAGAGAAAACCTGCATTCATACTTCTCAGGAAAATAAAGAAGAATACTCAAAGTTTTTGACATAGTAGTGAATTATTTATAATGGCTTGGTAGATGCTGTTGTGTTCCTAAATATTGGTCTTAAGAATTTTCCTACTTTTCCATTCTCCGTGAACTGTTCTTCTTCATTTGCTTCTGCTGCTTGGGTACTTTTCTTAGATGTTATGGAAACTTTCTTCTCACCCAAAAGACACCCTGCAGATATTGGGTAGCCTTTGCCTGGATGGTTACACAGCAGCCTCCCAGCTTTTGTCTCATTTTGCAAAAAAACTTGTGTTCTTACTCTTCCCATGGCCTAGGTGACATGCACCATCATGTCTGTGCTCACTGCCATTGGTACCATTGGAAACCTTGTTTGCCTGAAGCTGTTTATTTGCTATATCTTCAGAGAGTAAGGCCAGGCAGCTCTGCTTACACCAGCTCATGGGTAATGCTCAGCTTCTACATGGCTGTAGTAACCTAAGCACTTCCACTTTCCTCATTTCCAGAACATGGGTCTCCGGAATCTTTTTCAACCTTAACCGTTTTTTGATTCTGTTATACAGCAGGATTTGAGTGCACTTCACAGAAGAGCAGAATCACAAAATTACAGAATGAGCTAGGTTGGAAAAGACCTTTGAGATCATGGAGTCCAACCTATGACCTAACACCTCGTCATCAACTAAACCATGGCACTGAGTGCCACTTCCAGCCTTTTTTAAACACGTCCATCAACAGTGACTCCACCACCTCCCTGGGCAGACAATTCCAGTGTCCAATCATGCTTTCAGTGAAGAAATTTTTCCTAGCCTAAACTCCCCCGGGCATGGCTTAAGACTGTGACCTCTCATTCTGTCAGTGGTTGCCTGGAGAAGAGACTGACCCCACTGACTACAGCCACCTTTCAGAAAGTTGCAGAGAATGACAAGGTCATCCCTGAGTCTCCTTTTCTCCAGGCTGAGCCACCCCAGCTCTCTCAGTCGTTCCTCACAGGGCTTGTGCTCCAAGCCCCTCACCAGCCTCATTGCCTCCTCTGGATGTGCTCAAGCATCTCAAGGTCCTTCCCAAAGTGAGGGGCCAGAACTGGACACAGCACTCAAGGTGTGGCCTCACCACTTCCTAGTACCATGCCAGAGAAGAAAGAAATACATCTTGAGAATTATATAGGCACAAAAGTACTTTATTTAACATGAAGAAATATGCAAATCTAGACAAAATCTATAGAAGTAATTTTGTATGTTATTAACTATCTCCACTTTAAATTCTTCATCATTCTTGAGCATCCTTTAGGCATACCCAAAGGCCTGTAAAGAAGATGAGCATCCTTCTTCATGCACCTTTGTTCTTAAGCAGCTTGTCCTTGGCTCTTCTGTCCCATCAAGGAAGAACAGTTCTCTGAGCACAATGCTCAGACCATTCTGGCTCTCCTCTCAGCTGCAGACTGAAATGTTTGCAAGGGATTTCTGCCAGAGAAGATGGGGGCTCCCTGCCAGGCTGGGATACATATTAGTAGTATCCCAGTAGTAACTGGGATTAATTATAATATCATTAACTGTATTAATTATAATATAATTAACTGTATTAGTTATAATACAGTGTTTTCTCTTTAAATCCTTCCCATAGTATTTCAGTCTGGTATAATGGTGGGAAAGCAATGAAAAGGGCAATTAAGCTAACCTTTAAAGTGTAGTGTCATGTCAGGGAGATACTCATTCTCTTTTTATGTGTCTAGCTTTCAAAAAAGTGATGTGGTTTTTCTCATTTAAGTTGGAAGGGACTTTTTGCACTACGGAATCCAGCTAGTCCAATCCCCTGCTCAAGCAAGATCACCTTCAGCAGGTTGACTATGACAGCTTCCAGTTGTGATTTGAAAATGCTCATAAATGGACACTCCACAGTCTTTTTGAGAGACACATTTCAGTGTTTGCTCATCATCCTAATATGTGTCTGGATAGAATTTTCTGGTTTTTCGTTTGTCTCCATTGACTCTTCCCCTGTCAATGGGCACTTCTGAGGGAAGTGTTTTTCCCTTTTGTTCTTTCTGTCCCATCAGGTGCTTATACATGGGGATATGAGCTCCCTGAACCTGCTTTCCCCCAGGCTGAACAGTCCTAGCTCTCAGCCTCTCCTCTGATGAGAAGTATTCCAGTCCACTCATTATTTGTGGCCCAGTGCTCCTAACGTAGATACCTGAGGTTCCATGATAATGTAGATGAGATGAGTATTTTAAAGCATCTCTGACATCAGACACCCCATAATTCCAGAGTCACTAACAGCATAGGTAGAATAGAAGCTCATATGGGTTGCATGCAGTTAAGGGCATGCCTATTTAAATAGGCACAGACAGTATTTTAGATAGCCTAGTTCATATCTGTCAGAAAGAGAAAGAGAGAAATTATATAGCTGTTTGCTCCAGTATCACTTAGGACATCAAAACTAAGCAGATAGCAGTTGTATTTACAAACATATGTAACACACAGAAGGCATAAATGTCACTGTAACAGCTGTGGAACCTGAGCTGTCAATCAAAAAAATCAAAATCACAAATATGTGATTTTGGCATAGAGAAAAATTATGTCTTGGACTAATGAAGAGAATTTTATTATGAGGTTTTGGTTCTGCTGATTTTTTAATATGTGAATCATAAATACATAGTGATGATCAAAGAAGTAGACATTTAAAGTCTAAATTATTTTTCTGAGTGGATCTATTTAGCTTACATATGGGAACCGTTTCATTATTGTCATACTTTGGGCATGTAGGTCTTGCTTTTTCTAGGTAGCAGAGGCTGCAGTTCCATGACTATAGGGTGAGTGGGCTTGCAAATTTTATCATACCCACAGATATTAAAAACTGTCTTTTTGTTATACATAACTTCGTGGGCAATGAAAGCCTTGCAAATTTCTCTCAGAAAGGGAAGTTCAGCGGGAAAACTCAGTTCTTTGTTAATGCTCTCCAACTCTATAGCAGTAAGTGTCAGATCTGCTTATCCTCAGAGATTCCCAAGACTCAGAGAGAAGGCACAACTCATTGTGCCTTGTGTTGTGTTAGTTTCATTGAGAAGATTTCTACTTACATAAAATTGAAACATAGGTCTCCCTTTAAAATCTGTATTGATCTTTGTAGGTGGAAAAAGTTAAATAATGAAAATTTTCTGATGCCTTTATAATTTAGTTTTGAATCTGAAATGTAATCTTTGTGTTGTTTTTGTTGTCAGTTTTCACAACAGTTTACTTCTGCATGCTCTCTTTGTTGTTTTAACTATAATCTACTCAGGCTGTACAGTGCAGGCAGAATTCTTGTCTCTCTTGTCCATCATTTTTTCCAGTTTGCCCTGTTCTTCAGACAGTGTATTCTTCTTGGGGTTTCCTACAGAGAATGCAAGGAAGACATGAATATTTAAATACAAGACTGATCCCAGCTCAGGGTACAGCTGTTCTGACTATGTATTTACATGCTTAATGGCTTTAGTTTCATTTAAAGTTTCTTCCTAACTCAGTATTTCTTTGTTAAAAATATGAACAATAAAGAACTTAAGCAGTGGATAAACCTGTACAGGTTAGGGAATAGTAGTGTCTGTGAGGGGCTTTCTGTTGAAACTGAAAAGTGGGAGATTTCCTTTAGTACAGCTTGCACATGACAGATGACTTCATCATCCACGAGTTGGTTGGATTTTGTGACTGGATAGTGAAAGGAAAGCATGCTGTTTTCTGTTATTCTCCTTGGATATGCTGGAAAGCAAAACAGCTGAAATTTATTCAATTGGAGTTGTAGGTTTCCAGATCCTACAGTGTTTGGCCCAAGAGACACTCAAGGAAACCCTTGAATGATCCCACTTGTTGAATCCAGAATCAGTTGTTGAACTCCCAATATCATCAACAGAATGAGGTTTTCACTTCTACACCTTGAAATTCCCATTTTCATTAATATTTGAAAATTGTTTGCAGATAAATACCATCTTTAACATCAGCAGGAATTGTGTTTGATCTAGGCCAAGTCAATTTTGTTGTATTGGTTGTCTTTTGGTGTTACTACATTGTAGAGAATGTTTGGCACTTGTCTTCAAGAGTTGATGGCAGATGGAAAAAGGTGTCTTATGACGGAAGAAACAAAGCTCTCAGGAATGAGCAATTTCATGATTTTCTTTAATTTAAGCAAAATAAAAGCACCTAAAAATATCAAAATCTGTGTCTGACATGCAATAGTAATTTAATTTGCTTTCTGCTCCATTGCATATGTCATTGACCCTCCCGTAAAAACATTTGCTCTTCAGCCCATATCAATTAAAGACCCAACAAATTTCCATTTGTCACCACAAGGAGATTTGTTAGATGGTATGGACAGAAAACAGTGGATTTTCACTCTTCACTTTAAATGTTGCATTAAGAGCAAAGTAATAGGTAGATCTAACTTTTGGATGTTGTCACTATCTTAAGCTGCCCAGAACTCTGCTGATATGATTGTAAAAATTTTTAGTTATATTTCTATTCACACTTCAACTTTATCAAGTTGAAATAAACCAATTATGTAAAAGTAAACAACCCTAATGAAATTATTTTTAGGGCAGAACCACCTAAAATAAAATTTAAAAAACAGGGAAAAGACACACGAGGAGAGAGAACAGCAATAGAAGACTTGCAATTTAAAGAGATGGAAGGTGACCACATGTTACTAGAGCTCAGGTGTACAAAGTAATGAATGATTTAGTTACTCTCAATGTATTGCCCAATAGCCAAGTACCTGAAAGACTGAATTTATATTATGTTCTATGTCTGTTTAGGACCATTAATAAAGCAGTAGTGGTAGAAGTATAAGCAAAAAAGACGTAATTCTGAAATTCAATGCAATTTTAAACTGTATAAATTACATACAAAAGGGATCTTTTTATATTTTCCACAGAAAGAGTTCAGTGGCAAAGCCTTCATTTTTGAAGGACTGGCAGCTGGAAGGTCCACAAGTGAAAAATGTAGGGTACAGCATCTGATTATCCAGATGTAGTAGGAGAATAAGTATTTTGTTTTTAAAAAGAGTATTTGTTTTCTCTCCTCTGCATTCTGCAATGATACTACATACAAACTCCCACAGCAGTCCCAGTCTATCCCAGATAGAATATAATTACTCAGTAAGGAAGCTAAGAAGTTTAGAAAGATTCACAGTTCCTGGTAGCCTTCAGTTGCTGGGACTTTTTGTGTGGTTTTCCTCTAACAGTGTAAGTAAAAAGGCATTTTCTTTTGTTAAAGACCTCTTAGAAGTTAGGACTCTAATTTTAAAACTTTAAAAAAGTAATGTTAATCTTCACTAGATCTTTCACAAGTTCTTTGTTCCTAATCTAACATCATTGCTGAAACCAAATTCAACTTTGATTCTAGTTTAGTTTGGACAGTCACTACAACTTATCTAGAAAAGTTTTAAAGTAGCCTCCTTTTTCTGTTTTTTTTGGATAAGACTGATCATCTAATTAAATTTTCTCAAAACCTTGATGTCTAGCAGAAAAAAACAGTAAAGACATTGTTGTGCTCCTTGATGTTATCATATGAATTCCTCTAATTCCTTTGACCATTTTTTTGCCTTCTTTTTAAAAAATGCAAATAAAAAAGTCTTGACACCTTCATGACCGTAGAGGTCAAAGAAAAGGAGTGTCTGGTAAATACAGCCGTGTAATTGTGCTAAAAATTATGGGGTTGCCATCAGTAATTTCTCTTTACCAGTTTTGTTTTAAATAATAGATACATCAACTTTGAAGTTTTTAATGAACTTGGAGGAGTGTGACATGAATTCTCATACAAATGCATTTTTTATGAAGCTTGTTGAAGAAATCCACAATTAGTTTCTTTCATTTGAGAGTCTGACTTTTCCATGAAGGGATACGCATGTTTAGTAATGCAGGTTGTTGTCTCTAAAATAGCTGTACGGCTTATGAGTAGTTCTAGAATCTCTGACAGGCTCATTTCTGGCCTTACTTGGGTCAGCTGCAGTCTGTATCTGAGATCTTAGCCACAGGAGAGTGAAGAGAAATATTGGTTCTCCTTTTCTTCTGTGGCAGCCTGGGGCTATATACTTAAAAGACAGAAATGAGTATATAATCACAGACAGTATGTACTATACTTAGTGAGTGTAAAATAAACTGAGTTATTAGCTATCTTCTTTAACAAAATCACAGAAGAGTTTGGTTGCAATGGACATTTAAGATCATCTAGTACAATCTCTCTTCAATGAGCAGGGACATGTTCAACCAGTCTGGTTGATCAGAGCCCTGTACATCTTGACTTTGAATATATCCAGGCATGGTCCATTTACCTCACCTCTCTGAAAAACCTGGGCCATTGTTTCAACATCCTCCATACAAAAAATACCTTTCTTATGTCTAGTGTGAATCTACATTCTTTCTACCACAGTAACTCCTACTAAAAAGTTTGTCTCCATTTTTTTTGCAGTTCCCCTTTAAGTGACAGGCTGCTCTATGATCTTCTCAGAGCCTTTTCTTCCATATGCTGAACTACCCAAATATTCTGTCTTCATAGGAGAGGTGCTCCATCCTTCTAATCATCTTGGAGGCCCTTCTCTGGATTCTCTCTATCAGCTCCATGTCCTTCCTGTGCTGGGACTCCAGAGCTGGAAGCAGCCCTGCAGGTTGGCTCTCAGCAGAGCAGAGGGGCAGAATCCCCTCCCTGGCCCTGCTGCCCACGCTGCTTTGGATGCAGCCCAGGACACGTTTGGCTTTCTGGGCTGAGAGTGCCCATGGCTGGGTCATGTCCAGCCTCTCACCCACCAGCACCCCCAAGTCCTTCTCCCCAGGGCTGCTCTCCATCTGATCATACCCCAGCCCGGAGGCTGCTCCAGCCCAGGTGCAGCACCTTGCACTTGGTCTTGCTAAACCTTTTGAAATTCCCATTTCCATTTGTCCAGATCCCTCTGAAGGACATCCTGTCCTTTGAGTGTGGCAACTGCATTACTTTGCTTGATGCTGTCTTCAGACTTTCTGAGAATGCAGTTGATCTCCCCTGTCAATGTAGTTGATGAAGATATTAAGTAAGACTGATCTCAGAGAGACACCAGTCATTGCCAGCATGCATCAGGACTCTGAGCAGTTGACCACTACCCTCTGAATGCAACCATCCAGTCAATTTCTTCCCAGTAACACAGGTACATCTCTCTACAATTCAGTGAGAGGGATCATGAAGGGATCTTACAGAAGTCCAGATAACTGACATTTGTAGCACTTCCCGTGTCCATTGATGTAGTCCCTCCGTCGTAGAAGGTCACTGACTTGGTCAGGCAGGACTTTTGGTGAAGCCATGCTTGATGTCTTGAACATAATTTGAAATCACAAATAACATAGCCCCATTAACCAACAATATTTTTTTGTTTGCTTAAATGTGGTGTGACACCTACAAACACAGTAGAGAACAGTACATAGTAAGACTGTTGTAATCCTTCAGGAATGTCAGTCAGGATTACTAGGAACCTTCTGTTCTTGTCTGGTGTAAAAATATGCAGAAGGGAACAAATTAATTCAGTGACTGTGTAACTGTTGGGGATCAGCTGTTAAGCTGCATCTCTGCGTCCTCTTTGTTTCATGTGACAAGTAGGGATGCAGGTACTGGCTGCCATCCAGCCTATCTACTATGACCTCACCATGGGAATTGCACAGCATGTTCACAAAAGTGGAATTGTCAAATTTTAATTGTATTGGATTTGGGGATAATTTTTCAAGTACTCTTTTCAATTCCATTTCAAATAAGTTTACTTCTAAAGCTGTGAATTTTTTCCAATACAGTAGGTTTTTTTTCTGAAAAGTACTTCATTTTCTGTTTACTCAAAGTTATATTAAAGAGGGTATATATATTTTGGTATCACAGGAGAACTCAAAAACAAATACCAGATATAGTCCAAATTTTACAGCAGAAGTACTATATATTGGAGGCAGACTGTGTAGAGGCGATCTGTCTTGATGCCAAGCAGCAGTGACCTAAGTAATCTTAAAGCCCTCAAATATAATGCAGGTGAATCCATGCAGCTGATATCTTCTGGGATCATTGTAGTGCATTGTCAGTGCTCTGATGATTGAATAAAGCATTCTACTCTGGGTATAGGACTATAATCTTTGGAGAACATAATCTCACCAGCAAGATTGGAGTTTTCCTGGAAATAATTTTGCTAACTGCAGGAATTAACCTAGTATAATCCTTGGTGTGTTGAATTGCTGAAGTTCCCAGAACATTATTATCATCAGCATCATGCACTGTAATGCATCACCTTGTTTCTCTTGTTTTTTGGTCTCTGTAAGGTCAGATTGACCCTTTTTTATTTACTGTTTGTCTTTTATCTCTCACTTCAGATGGGAAGTAAATAGATTTAAATGGGATTGCCAATGTGTGAAATATCCTGCCTTGCTGCCACCCCATATTTTTTGGTTTTTTTGTTTTGGGATTTAGAATTCACAGTTGCCAGTTTCCTCTGAAATCTCTTCTTCTTCATCTGCTGAGTCAGAACCCTCATGCTATTCTGTTAATTCTGAAGTTTGTTGCTGTGGTGCAATGTGGTGCTGTGGTTCTTCTCAACTTCATTCATACGGTCCCTCTCTGCCAACATTTTGTTCTCCGTGTGCCTCCATTTCCGTATTTACTTTTACATTCCTTTTGGCAGACTCTTTCTGGCATGTGTGTTCCAGTCCTGTCTTCAATCTCCAGTGAATGCCTCAGCCCAGGTTCTAGCAAAGCAGGCCCAGACACATGAAGGCAAAGATCAGTGAGAATAAGTACAAGCAAAGGTGCTGCTGTAGAATCGGCAAATATTAAGCCCTAATTAAATACGACAAATAGTTCCAAATGCTGTATATAGGGGTGCCTATATTGAAGTTACTGGGAGTTCTTTCCAGGTAAGGAGTGAAATTAAGATAGTAGAATAGCTTATATGTACTAGCAGCTACAAAGATTTTGTTGCAAGACATTTTTACAAAACAGTATATGCATTCTTTATTGCAGTAAAACAATATATTAAATTCTGTCTTTAAACTACATTTTTGTTTGCTTTAAGAGAGACTTAATGTCCTATTCTATTGGGCTTACTTATGGGCAAGTAAGACACTACATTTTATTAACAAGAGTATATGAGAGTAAGTTTCTTTATAATATGCCTATGAAAAATCACTACAATCCTATCATACTTTCTAAAAAATCCCAGTGATAATAGCCTGTATATTTTAGTTACATGGCATAAGACATTCTCTATCTCTGCAAATGTTGTAAGATTTCTTTTAGTTTATTTTTTAAATGTATCTCTCAGAGTGTCAGATTCGATATCATCACAGTATTTTACAGTTAAAAATTAATAGCCATGTCTCAATTGAAATTCACCTTTGTGAAAAATTGTTGAAAAATCATCATGCATCATTGAAAAACAAAATAATTGGATATCACTTTTGTATTTAATTGCTTAAGGTGTTTCATAAATATGGAAGAGAATATTTGCAAAGAAAAAAGCATCATCAAACTGTTAAGTATCCACTTTTTAATGGTTACATTCTGTCAAAAGTTGGATGCTCAGAAACTCCATTACAAAACTTTTAATAAAAATTATGAGTGGTCATTCACAAATTCCTCAGCCAGACCATTTACAAATTCCTCCTTGAGATTAATTTTTCATTGTCCTGTTTTGTAGGTTTATGTAAATTATTGTGTTTATACACACAATAACATGTATGCCAAATTTTAAGAAAAAAAGCACTTCAAGAAAAGTAGTGTAAAGCCACATCTGGAATAAAAAGAGGGTTTCATGCAAGATTTTATCACACAGAAACAAATAGTAGTAGCCCTGCAGACCTGGAGACCTCTACATTCCATTCTTTTTTCTGCCCGATAGAATCTAATAATGCAATATATTCAGATAGATTGAATGAGTTAATTAATTTAGGTGTCATATCACCTGATGAGACAAGTAACTTTTTTTTTGATTTCACAAGTGACAAGAGCGTGGTTAAATTAAGTAGCTCCTCTAAAGCCAGTCAATATCAGCACTGGTATCAAAACAGTGTTAGGGAGCACTGTATTATGAACAGTTCCTAAAATTATGTGTTTTGAGACTTTTTTGTTTAATTTGGATACAGACATATTTGAATGTCTGACCGGGGGAATGATAAATGAGCTCAGTTTGCAAAATTACCACTTTGGGTACTCTCAAGGTTTATTGTGTTTTTGGGTACTCTCAAGGTTTACTGTGTTTTCCCAAATGTAAAGGCACCAAATTGTCAAGAAACTTGAAAGGGCTAAATTTTAGATTTCAGTGCTTCTCCTACATCTCACTTTAGCAAGTTTAACACTTTAGCTAAAGTCAATGACTTGTGAAATTTTGGAGGGGGAAAGCAGTGCCATTTCTGTAATCTGTGTTCCGTTGTCCTGGAAAATGTTTTGCATAATCACTGTTCCAGTTTATGAAGCACATGCAAAAACATGTACATTTCTTGAATGTCTGCTGGTTCCTTATCTCTGTGTCTTTTACTGTGATGTTATAGAGCTTGGATCATATGGAAACCTAAAATATTATGACACAATGACTGAAGAAGGTAAGAAATATTTTAGAATTTTTTGTATGAGCTTTTTTTGAAGCCCTCTGAGTGCCTTTTTTGTGTTTACATTTTCCTTTGTTTTTCTTGGTCCTATTTTCATTTTCTCCATTTTTGAATAACTCATTTTTGCATGTGTTTATTGGTGGCTCAATCAGTTACAACACTTTTTTCAAGTCTTTCTTTTCAACATTTCAGTTCTGCTATTTCAGGTAAGAAAATACAATGGGAGGCTTTTAGCAAAGAACATATGCAAAACCATACTTGCAAATTATCTGGCACAGTATAACATCAGTTGTTAGGTACTTATTTGATGCCATGTTTTACAATGCATTCAAGAAGAGAAATTAATTTATGGATTTTCAAATCACTCAGAACAATTGCTAAGTGACTTTAGTTTACTGTATTATTGAAACACAATGAATAACCTTTAAAAACCAGGCACGTTTATTCCTGGAATATTAATTGTATGCTTGATTGCAATGCAAAAAATTTGCAGTTTGAAATCCTCATTCTAGCAATACAAGAAGGAAGTAATTAGGGCCTGAATCAGGGCTCAGTGAAATCTCAGGAAATTTTTCTGCTGATTCAAAAGCACTGCAGTTCTGTCATACTAATTCAGGAAAGCAGTTAACTCCGTACTAAATTTCCAACACATGCTTCTTGTCCTAGTGTGATCAGCATTTCTACAATTTGGAATTATCCCTGAACTGAGACTTGATTGTCTGTAGGATCAAGGTGTCTTGTCCATCTTTCTGATTATAATGCCAGACAGATGTTTTCATTATGTTAAGTTTAGAGATTAGCAGCATGTTTGGGGATGAGGAAAATCTTGAGGCCTGTAGAAAAATTAGCCACCTATTCCTACTTGTTTTTAATCATAGGAATTTAAGACAAATACTGTAATTCTCTTTTTTTAAAAACACAATTGCTTTCTAGTGTTGAGTAATCTTGAAGATTTTAAGAGAATCTTCGTTGCATGACTTACTCATGATCCATTCCTCAGGGAGGATGGAAAGTGGTAACACCTGTTTCCCTCTTTCTGAAGCGGCTGTTGATACACCAGTATAACCATCTGGTTCTGGGCCTGGCTGTGGGAGGTGGCTCCATGCACCTTTGCACCACGTGCTGGAAGATGCTGTTTTCATCTGTGGCAGGCCTGAGCCCATAGAATGGTCTTACCTCACTGCGCTCCATTTCCCAGATTAAGCATGTGGTTCACAGGGGTGGTACCAATATAAGAAAAGATGACTGAAAGTGAATTTTAACAGTCAATCAGTGGTGTCTGTGTTGTTTAAATACACCTCTGAAGAACCTGTAAGAAGCCATTCACCTGGGCCACTCAGATATGGCTACCAGAGATAAAGCTTTTGCAATATGTCTTATCTCAATCTTCATGACAATCAAGATAAAAAGGTAATTTCTTATTGTAGCCTTAAATGTGAGTGTGTTAAGTTTTTTATTTTTTATGGTGAAGTATCATATCTGTTAGTTCAAAAGTAGCCTTCTAACATTCATAAATACTCTATTGACATCTAAATGTAGCTATTTGTAGGGAAATACCTGTTGCAGTATAATACATACATATATGTATATTATTGCTGTGCCTATGCAGAAGTAATGCTTTTAATATTCAATGTCACCTCAAAATGCATTTCTCGTTAATAAGTAATTCAGGACCATACTGTAGCACAGGAAAAATCCAGTAGCAGAAATAAAAAGGAAGTTCTTTTTCTTTAGAAACACTAACATTGACAGGAGTCTATGATGCAGTTTACCTTCTCAAATACAACCATCATCATTTTCGCTTGTCTTTCACAAGGCAAGTAATGATTAGTGTATTTTAGAAGTTGTATTTTGATCAAAGTGTACTATATTTTCAGCTTTCTGTGGATTTTCAGAAGTTTAGTTGCTACCATTCTGCATCACACTTACTTGCATTACCCATTTACTTCTTTCTCTTTCTTTTTATGACTGAGGCTTTTGTACCTTTTGCACAGCAACTTAGTCACAGGAATACATAAATCAAATTACAAATCCATTGATTTTTTTTTGTAACATCCTTATGTCCAGTCCTCAAGCCTGGAGTGGAGATAGGGAATATTTTTTCAGTCCTTCAGTGAAGAAACTCAGGTGCATTCATTTTTCCTCCTGCATCAGAACAATTAGGGACAAGAATTAATGGTTGAGCTATAAAATACAATCAGGTTCAGCCTAATGGCCAGAGGGCTGTTGTACTCCATGTATTAGAAACTGATTTCTATTATTTTGATTGTTTCCCTTTGGTCTGAAAGTGACTTTAAATTAGTTTTAGATTAATCAGGTCAAACTGAGAGACTAAATGTACCCCACAAGATGAGAAGAGACCCTCACTGTAATCTTGTGCTCCACCAATAGTCTACAACACGACAAAATTGCATGCGTTTTCATTTGATACTTCTGCTTGATCTTGAAGGAGAAAGCATGTAAGGTGGATTTCTGGATTTAGATTGGTAGTCACTCACTAGTTATCTTCCACAGCAGGTCATAAGCAGTATTAGTAGGTACAGTTCAGAGTGCTCAACAGCCACAGATTTGACATGGTCAGACTCATGAAAGCTTGGCTATGGCCAGATGGATGCAGTAATTTTCCTTTGATCACAGACTGAAAACAAGGCAAATGGTAGAGTCTTGAATTTTTTAAATGAGTGGATTTCTGAAGAACTGTTCTCACATCAAATCAGATATTTTTCTGACCCAGGGAGCCTGTAGACTGCAATTTACTTTGTAGATAAAGGCTTGGCTTTTTAATATATCCTTTATCAGGAAGAGAATCTCTGCCAACAGATGCCAGCTGGAGTTACTCATGCAGATCAACGCATCTCTACATTATACAATACTGATTTGTTTGTGTCTATTCAAACAAAAACCAATGTCATTTTAAACTACCTTCTTTGATAATCATCTGGCCTTGATCACCTCTTCTTTCTACTTCATTCTTTGCAAACTGAAATAAGCTGCCAAATCTGTTGGAGTTCAGTGAACCTAGATTAACTAAGAATTTTCTATAGTGATCTGTCCTATTTTTGGTCCATGGAAGCATGCACTGTCATTCATCTAAACTCTCATTACACCACCTGTTGTGAAAAGCTCTGTTACATAGTCAAACCATGGTACATAGGAATGTTCCAGAGGAAACACAGGCATCTACATTCTAGAAATAATAACAGTGGCATAAGATTCCAATGCTTGCTTTATTTAATGACCCCACCTAAAGATAAGAAAAAAGACATAAGAGAAGATCTGTGCCTAAGATTGACCTTAGTGGTTTTCTGAAAATTGGAATGACTTAGAAACATCCCCAGCTGGTCCTTTTTCTTGGTGGCTCTGTGCTTCCCCTTCAGTGAACAAGTTTTGGTTTGGTTTAAAGGAAGAAAATGGTAGAGGAAGGGAGGGAGGACGGGAGGCAGAGAGGGAGGGAGGGGGCACTGCTCTGCTGTCCTTTCTACATTTCAGTGTCTTCATGCAGATGAATACTACTGCTTTTTTCAGTTTCATGTTTTTGATAATTAATAATGTTTTTTAATAATTTTCTTGCTCTTTTGTTACCTATATTGAGTGAATCTAATCAAATGTAATGATGTAAAACAATATAAACTGAGTCATCCATCTACTGAGAAATAAAAATAAAACAAAAAACATTTTCCATTTCAAGTGTTGATTTTAACTTCCATGACAGTGACTTACAACTGTGGAACAGTCTCCTGAATGAAATGGTGCAACCTAAAATCATTAAAAATCAGTGTCAGAAATTCTTTCTAAAGATAGTGGGAGGTTTTTGTAAATGTGAAAAAAATGGAGGACACATTCAATTACACTAATCTACATCAGAAAAAATGTGAATCTCTGTGAAAACATTTTCTTTTCCATTCAATAGTGTCTATGTTTCTCTGTTAAGAAAACCTACACAGTTTTACACAGTCTCAAATAAAAGACTAGAATATCCTTAGGTTCTTCATAATTTAAAATAACCTCTAAAACTGGACCTTTAATTGAAAGCTCCTACACCATCTTGGACTAGGTGGGGATATGGATGGCTCCACAGATATTTTTCAAAAACGTGTCAGCTGCATCATTTTCATTGCTTGCATAAAATGCATTTCTATATACGTGGCATCACAATCTGAATTCTCAAACATATAAAGCTGAGTTGGAATCTGAAAGCTAGCATAATCCTTTAGGAGACTGAATTTATATCAGGCACCTTTTAATATCTACTCACTCTTCTGGATAAGCAGTTTTAAATGCCCCTACTCTTTCAAAAGAAGTTAGGAACCACCATGACTCAGCATTTTGGCTTAAAATATCTGGGGACATGATTCATACTTTTTCTGGTTTTCTTCTCTTTTATCTACTGTCCAAAAAAATCCCTTTTCTTTCTCTCACTCTCTCTTTTTTTTAACTCTTTGTTACTTCTTCCCTTTTAACTGGAATCTCTGCCTCTACCCTGTGCAGTGAAATAATGAGATGCCTTGTTATTTATGATTGTGTTCTATGCTTAAATACTGTTCTGCAGGCAATTAACTCTGGGTGCCAAAAATATAATATTTTCAAAATATTGTGAATTGCTAATTTTGATTTTTATTTTTTTTTTTTGGGGGAGCATGATGTGTTTGTGAAAAGGTACGGACTGCAGAAAGGACAGTATGGCTTATTAAATATTTGTGGTATTTTTATTACTTTCCAAGTGGTTTGCTGTTGAAAAATTAGTTCCACTTCCCAGCAAATGATAGCTGCTAGTCTCTGAGAACTGCTCATATACTTCTCCACGTACAAAAGTGTGGGTACAGGGGTGTGAAGCTTCCGTTTTAAGGAGGGAAGAGAGGATTTCCTTCCTGACTAATGATTTATCCTTGTATGCTTGGAATTTCTCCAAGTATTTATCTTGGCAAGAAGTGACTGTTATCCAAATAACTGAATTAATTCATGACTTCTTACTTTTACTTTCCGCTGTTAGTCTTTTATATAATTCCATTGAAATATCTTCTGGTCTTAAGTCTGTGCTGGTTTTGCTGCAGGGACACCAAGAGTTTTCAATAGAATTTTTAAACTGGAGATGGAGAATTAATAGAGCTACAGGCCCTGTATCATAATAGCATTTTTAATTAGAAAATCTCCTGTAAAATAGTCAACAGTTAAACTTTCAGAAAATATTTTTAAATGCTTAAAGTGCAATAACAATCAGGATAAATCAGTAAAGGCAGATACATCAACTTTCTACACATAAGATGTCCAAAGAGTCCTTACATAGAAAGATCTATGAAGGAAGGAAAAGGGTTTTTTTCACCTAATATTCACATCTTTGACATTGCCTTGTTTTAATGTATGATTTAGAAACAGTGGTCAATAAAGGGTGACAAAACCTGGGACCTCTGGAGAGTGTGTTGCCCTAGAGAGTGTAGAGGTTGAGCTGGGTAGTTAACTTAATGGAAGACAAAAAACCCCAACCTGGCAGATTTAGAAGAAAAATTACCTCTAATAATCTGATATGAAAATCATGTACTCTGGAGACTTCTTCTACCCCTTCTGAATCACAGAATATGCTGAATTGGAAGGCACCAATAAGGATCATCAAGTCCAACTCCTGCCTCAGCACAGGACAGCTCCAAGAGTCACATCAAGTGCCTGAGAGCACTGTCCAAATGTGTCTTGAGCTCTCAGGCTGGTGCTGTGACCACTGCTCTGGGAGCTGTTCCAGTGCCCTCGGGGTTTATCTAGCATCCAACATAAATCTCCCCTGACACAGTTTCAGGCCATTCCCTTTGGTCCTGTCACTGTCCCCACAGAGCAGAGATCAATGCCTGCCTCTCCTCTTCCCCTCATAAGGAAGTTGTAACTGTGCTGAGGTCTGTCCTTAGTCTACTGTTCTCCAGGCTGAACAGACCAAGTGACCTCAGCTGCTCCTCATACACCTTCCCCTCAAGGCCCTTCAACATGTTTGTAATCCTGCTTTGGACACTCTCTAACAGTTTAATATCTTTCTCATATCATGATACTCCAAACCAGCCCCCAGCACTCGAGGTGAGGCTGCCCCAGCTCAGAGCAGAGCAGGACAATCCCCTCCCTTGCAATGCTGGGCCTGATGCCACCCAGGACAGAGCTGGCCCTCCTGGCTGCCAGGGCACTGCTGACTCATGCTCAACTTGCCATCAACCACGACTCCCAGGTCCCTTTCCATGGCACTGCTTACAGCATTTCCCAGTCTGTCCATACATCCAGGGCTGCCCCATCCCAGGTGCTGAATCCAGCACTTTCCCCTGTTGAACTTCATACGATTGGTGATTGCCCAGACCCCTGATTTGTCGAGGCCTCTCTGCAGGATCTCCCTGCCTTTTGAGGGAGTCAGCAGCTCCTCTGTTTTTGGGAACTTACTGAGTATTTCTTCCAGTTCCCAATCCAAGTCATTTATGAAGATGTTGAAGAGCACAGGGCTGAGGATGGGGCCCTGTGGAACCCCACTAATGACAGGTCCCCAGTCTGCTGTCACCCCCATTCACTGTAAACCTTTGTGGCTGACCTGTGACCCAGCTGCTCACCCATCCCATGATGTGGTTATCCAGTTGTGGGCTGCCCATTTTTTCCAGAAGGATCCTGTGAGAGACAGTATTGGAAGATTTATTGAAATCCAAAAAGATCAAATACATTATTTGCTGTTTATCACCTGCATGTGTTACCTTATCTTTAAAGGAAATCAGGTTTGACAGGCAGGACTTTGCCCCTCATGAAGCCATGCTGGCTGTGATAAGTGATAGTGGTGTCTTTCAGGTTCTTTTTAGTAACTCCCATAATAATCTTCTTCATAATTTTACCAAGCCCTGAAGTGAGTAGAAGTCACAGACACATAAATAAGTCCAAAGTGACAAAACTGACCACACTCACTATAATGTGTTAATATGAAATTCTGTTCTATGGTACTACAAATTGAGAACTGAAACTGTTTGTGTTTATTTATGATATCTTGATTCATCTGTATTCATCTTCTGCTTCAGCTGGAATCTTACACCAGCACATTTATAGGTGAAATTTTACTGACTTCTTCCAGAGAAAAATCATAGCTTTTGGTTTCAATTTCTTGTTCTATTCATTGCTGAGTTCTCAAAAAAAACCAAAACAAAGCAAAACAAAACAAAACAAAACAAAACCCACAAAAAAACTCCAACTCTGTATACGGGAACATGAGATAGTGTTTACTAGCATATTTGCTGTTTGAGGAGGAATTGAAATGGATTATCAACAGTGAGCAGTGATCTATGGAGACTAAGCTATGGCAAATAAACTTTGCATCTCAAAATGGCTACATTGTAATAATGACAATGTTTTCTTTTAGGAAAGTTCAAGGAAAGGGCCTCAATTCTGCATAAGATTGCCAAAAAAAAGTGCCAGGTGGAAGACAGTGAAAGGCAGAATGGAGCTGCTAATCACGGTGAGTGCAGCATTGCAGATTTATCACCTGTGCCTGGGAGTCTCTTTCACTGTGTTATTTTGTTTGAAAATTGTTAATCATTACTTTCTCCTACATTACATGTTCTATTTTAGTAAAAATACTTTGATTCTCTGTACCAAAGAATATTAAATTTATGGATAGGAAAGAAGTTAAATGCAAGAATAGAAAACCATTCAAGGCATATAGAAAGCCTTCTAGGCAGGTTGAACAGAAAAAGCAAAGCTGATTTTGGTTATGTGTTGAAGTGACAGAGAGGCAAAACTTCCCTCCTCTATACGGGAAAATTTAATTAATTTATTAAATGCTCTAGTAGACTATCTGTTTTATATGGTACCACCCTCATCACAAAAAGCATCACCTTCATATTTAAGATTTGATTTGTCTGTATACTACTTTCTGGGAGTCATTGAGGCCCATCTATGCTAATTGTGGAAAATTAACTTACTACAGTTTGCCATTAAGGCAAGAATTTTTATTTTAGTTCCTAAGTTCCTATGCTAAAGGAAAATCTGTACCATGACCTGTTTTCTCTACTTTACCTCATCATATTATCTGCATTAGAAAACCAGATACAAATGTGTCCAGTAAAATCTGAATCATTTTATTACTTGACACTTTTTCTGACCTTGTGTTATATTTACATAGTATTTGCTTCCAAAATCAGGCAGTTGGTTGGGACGGTCTGTTAATAAACCATAATGCTGACTGCGGGGTTAGGAGACAACACACATATACTGAAATAATTACAGATAGTCTGGCACTCCGCTGTGGCTGTGATCTCAGATTTTTAATTTAGAAGAATCTCAGGATAGCAGTAATGTAACTAGACAGCTGTATTTACTTCTATACACAAGAGCATGCCATAAGGCATGTTGAACTTGAGTAAGGCATTTCAAATTGCTATTCCCCCTTACTTTGTATTGTCCAGTGGATTTTGGGCCATTGACACATTTATGTACTACATAATTATAGATGTGATTACCGCTTAGAGAATTCTGAGATAGTCAAAGTAAGAATAAATATTAATAAATTTGGCATCAGAAACCTAAGGCCTAACTTTATCCCTTTAACTCCTGTGGAAGTTCAGCACAAGGACTACAGGATTCTGGTTTAAAGATCATCCTCTATTATTAGATGTTATTACACCATATGTTTACTCTTTCCTATGTTTTTACATGGAAGACAACAGGATTACAGCTTGGAAGCAACATTACTAATTGCAGGGGTTAGTGTGTTATAAAACTTTTATCACTGAATATATCCCCCCACGTGTATTCAGCACAGTGCATTCTATAATGTCAGGGGTGAATGCTGTATGTCACTTTTTACCTGAAGTATTAGGCTCAGTGCATTTAGCATAAACAAAGAGCACTGAATATTGCAATGAACTTAAATATTTCTCAAAATGCTAGCTCACTGCTTATAAGATTTTTATTGAAAATGTGTACTAGGCAAATTTTTTTCTTTCTCTTTTAACACGCATGTTGACTCAACATTAGTATTTGATAGTTTGCTCAGACTGAATATAAGAGAGCTTTTCATAGTATATTTGTAATTTAATATTATGATCTGTTGTTTTCCCTCTCTTATCTATGATTCCACAGAGAAAGGTGCAAAAGTGGAAGTTGCAGTAACACCACCGAGTGATTCAGGACCAGTGCAGAATGGAATCGCCCATAATGTTGAAGAGGTCAATGACTTTTTTATTCTTCTTTTTATTCTTGTGTTAGCATATATATTACATGTTTGATTGTGCATTTCACTGAAAGTAAACATCTTAATAGAAAGAAGCTGACAGTATCTACATAATATTTAGTTTTCTTTTACACCTGAACCCAGTGTACAGTTTGCCATATGTAAAAGATCTTGCATTCTGTTCCTGCCCTTTAGTGTAAGGTAAGGTAGAAGTCTGAAATCTATTCTTTTGGGAAATGTATTTTTACTTTACAGATAAGGTGTTTGAAGCCATAAATATAGCTAATGGAAATTGCTTGTCATATTGCACAAAAACTATTCTCTTAAGAGAACCTGTCACGATGTGCATCATGAAATAGTCAAAATTCATTGTGAAAGAGGACCTGTACACAAACTTCTGCATCCTGCCTTCTGTTATTTGCTTCATAAGGTTTTTTTCCCTACTGGGTATGTTCAGTGAAAACAATGAAGAAAAAGCAATCTTAAGCAATCACATATCACAGCAATGTCCACATGCTTTTAATTTACATTGTAATAAAACATTTCCTAGGCTTGTTCAGAAATCTGCAAGGTCAAGGATCTTTGTCATTTGAGATAATGGTTTCAGTCTCTGCAGGGGAAGAGGGGAAAATTATTGCAAGAGTACATTACTCAGCAATGTGCAGTTCCTTTCATCTCACTTTGGACAGTTTAAATTTGCAATTATGCAGGCTTTGGAACTTTTATGTTAATTTCAGCAAGTATTAGGATATTCAGGACAATGATTCTGATGTTTTAGATACAATGTGGAATACATTATTTATCCTTATCCAAATGGCACAATAGAGCAAAGCAGGGCGGTTGTAACTGGTGAAGGAATGAGTCTGCAGAATTAGCTCCATCAATCTGAATGAAAGAATTTCAGGTATCTGCTGTCAAAATAAAAACTAGCAGTCTCCTAACAGCATTTTGACATGGTCCATCCTGGATTCCTCCCCAGTGGCCTTTCCAATTTTGTAGCGGTAACCTGGCAGCTTTCTTAGGCTGCTTGAGTATTGCTGAAACATATTTTGTAATTTAAAAGTACATACTGGAATTTTTGAAAAGTTGTAATGTAAATAGACTACTCATCCATGGAACAAGTAATTACGCTTCCACAATACTTAGGACCCTACTTCACTGTCAAGGTCTCTGCCAACTCTGTAGTGTACCAGAGGCTCTCCTCAATGTATTGCCTGGATTTTTGCATAGCTTCCTTAAACACCTTTCCAAACTCTAGTGTCACTCTGAAGGTAATACTGCGTGCTTCAGTTTCCTTCTGCTCTCTATATTGACGTAATGGACGCTAGTAAGATTACTCTTGATTTATAGAATACAACAAAATTTGCAGGCAACAACATAGGGCCACTCACAACATTTCTGTGACCGTTTCCATTGATGAATATTAAAATTTGAAGAAGGGAACTTGGTCATTGCCCTCCTAACCCTTCTTTTAGCTTTTCAAAACTTGACCTGCAAATGGTCTTGAATTTTGATCTTTTTGTAACCAAGTGTTCTCCATTGTATATTGATACTATTTCCTTCTAAGTAGAATTCAATCAAGTAGCTTGAAATTTAGATTATTTTTCCTTACTCTAATGCAAAAGGAATGGCTATAGTGTCAGAATTTGGAAAGACAGTATAAAATTGCTTCTCTGTGGTTTTCAACTTGCATAGTCTAAGGATAAGGTTTTGTGACCTGTAAGTGCTGCTTAGAAAAATCCCCTTAAAAAACTGTTAGAGCTTCCATGTTGTGGTAATGATAATTTAGAAATGAGAAAACTAGAGGCACTGTCAGTCTGGACTGACAAAGTTTCAAGTATGCTTTTGGGGGGAAAAAATGCTGTCCTGAAAACTGCAGGATGTGAAATGGCTCTAGTCACATAGCACGTCATTGTGAACCATGTTTTCCATGATGATACAGAAGACCTGCATAGGCATCTGATTCTTTCTCCTCCACTGTCAAGTTCCACTGTGGTCTTCATGCTTTCCCCTCTTGCAAAACAAGCATATTTCTGGTTTTTTTCTTACTTTTCACTGATGCAGATTATAGTGTCTGGGTATAAATCCCTGGACAAGCATTTTAGAATATCAATCTCTATACTGGAGTTAGAATTATCTTAAAATAAGTACATTAAATATCCTATGTTCCTCTAGTAAAAATAGAATATGCACATAAGTCCATTTTACTTATAAATTCCATATTTTAAAATGACAAAGTTGAGGAAAAGACCCTTGTGAAAAGATGGTCTTAGGCTCAGACTGCAAGCAAAGGAGAAAAAAACAGCTTTCATGTTGTATTTTAATTTTCATATACTTGTAAAATATTTTTTTAAGGATAATACTCAATTGCCATGATTTAGTTTTCCATATACCTCTCCTGGTTTCTTTAAGGGCTTTTTAAGAACCTCTTAATATTTTTTCCCAAATTCTTTTTCTTTCCTCCTTTGCTTCTTTTTCAAGAAAGAAGGAAAGGCTTACGCAGAGCTGAAGCACCACACAAGACAGATGCCAGGATGCTGTCAGGTTAATGACTTCTGCAAGGTGTCATGACTAGGTGGATTTCACCTAATTTATTTGGGGTTTTGTTTTGGTTTGGTTTTAATTTCTTCATTTCTCTCTTCCAAACTCCACTGTATTGCTTTTCCCTTTCCCTTTTTGCTAGGACTTTAACTCCCATTTTTCTTACTCCACTGTCTTCCAGGGAAATTCAGCTGTTCTCTTTCTACCACAAGCTCTTGAGCAACAAGAAAAACTCTAATGCTGCTTACCGAAATTCAAAAAGGGTGTCCAGAAAATATACCCAGCAACATTTGTGCCAGATAGTGAGACTCTTATTGCCCCACTTTACTATAAATAGCAGCTGATATCCTACTCTTTGATAAGACTGGGATCATCGGCTGAGAAGGACAGACGGCTGTGGGTCTCCTTCCTATTTCTTAGCTGGCACAGGAGGGAACAATACCTCCTCCCACCATACCATCTGTAAGACATTACTGCTTTATTTGAAGTCAGAAATTGCCTTCCTTTCTGCTGAATTTTGCATCTTCCTTGGGGATTCTGTTCTACTTACAGCATTCTGTCTCTTAACCTTTAGCAGGTTGCCACAGAGGAGAAGACTGTTATATAACACTTCATAGAGTGGTACCAAGCATGCACAAGAAAATGAAGGAAGACTGAAAGGACACTTACTGGCTCATTGAATGTTTTATAAAGTGCCCTTCAGAATGTGATCTGAGAAATCCAGTTCCACCCCCTGCCACCTTCTTAACTAGCATTTGGTAGCTGTTTTAACCTGTGGCTTACCTAAAAATAGTTTCCAATCTGAAGATAACACCTTTTCCTCCCACCCACACACGCACGCACACATGCACGCACATACACACACATACACATGTACACATGCGCACAGCTTTTCCTGTTTCCGTGGAAACCCCACCGGAAAAGTATTTACATGCCAGCCGTGACTGAGATAACTTTTCCATGAAAGTGTAAGGCAATTTTTGTGTCATAGGAGAGTGGTGCAAAGGTTTCATTGCTTGAATTGGATTTAATCTGCTTACCTGAGCAACAGTCTGGCAAAGCATGTATTGCCTTCCCCACAAAAGAGCAGCAGCACCATTTTAGGACAGAGCATTGACTGGGACATGTCTCCCCTGCCCTGGAATACTCATTCAATTCACATAAAATTAGCTCGGTGAGAATGTGAGTGGCATTGCATTCTCTGTCTCAGGGTATTAATCTGAGCTATGTTAAACATTACTATTTCATAGAGAGAGAGCATAGAGAAGATTAGAGCAGCCTTTTTTGTAAGACTGTGATATATTCCAACATCCAAATACTTTTTCAGTTGCCATGCTTGGTCTAAAGAAAATGTCTGCATCATGTTTGCTCATTGTAACTTAAAGAGAAGATGCTGCTATCAAAAGGAGTTTATTTTCACAATGCTACCCAGTTGCCTACTCCACATTTTTTGCTGTTGTATACCAGTTTGACTTACTTGAAAATTAGGTTTGTGCAAAATGGCATGAAGACAAAGTCTTATTCTTTAGAAGTATTTCCATGATACCATAGCTGATATTTCTCCAGGTGAACTCACTGAAGTTTTGTGTGTTACATTCTGAGAATTTCTTCTCAAATTCCCCAAAGAGTGCTGGCAATAACATAGCATAAAAACTAGCATATAAGTCTTGGGAGCTGTAATTTTACTTATTTCTGCAAATGCCCAAGAGAACACAAGCAGCAAGAGGAGAATCTGAACCAAACACCTACCTGACCTTACTCCTTCCTATAGGGTCCACTCTAAATCAGTTGTTTTCATCTCTTTTCAGTGATGGTGCAGCAAGGATTGGCACAAATTATCTGTCCTAAGAAGGGTATAAACATATACAGAATGCATTCTGAAAGTTAATGGATTTAATATTATTGCCTGCTTGAATTTTACTCAAGAATTTGTAAGAAAAGATGTTGCTTTCTTAGTCACCCCATAGAAATTGCATACTCGTGTACTAGCTTACTATCTCAACTTCTTTTTTTTTTAATTACTTGTAAGAGAACATAAATGAGTGATGTAACTTACAGATAAGAAGCAGAAGGCAGAGACTTGAGGCTATTCAAAGAGTACTGCCTATACTCTGTGCCTTTCTAATGAAATAGATTAATGTGACAAGTGCCCTTCTAAAGAAAAAAATAAACCTCAAATTTGAAAATCACTATATACCTCTGTGACAGAGAACATTTGAGATCACAATCACATCTGTTTTTCTTGACTTACTCATTGTGAAAAGTTGGGCTGTACAGAGCTCATTTCCAAAAAAAACCTCACAAACAAACAAACAAACAGACAAAAACCCACCCCAAAACCAAAGAAGACCTGAGCAGTCCTTTGCAGCAAAGAAAGGAATTGTCTCTTTATAGGTGGTACAATATCCCTACTGTAGCATAAGCAAATTGAACTGCCTTAAGTTTCCTTTCTTCTGGAGACCTCATGCTAATTCTTTATTGATTAATTGTATCAGCAGTCAGAATGCACAAGAAATGTACAAGCATGAGAATTTATAGCTAAGCTCTTCATCTTAGGTGGACTAAGATTAATTCTCAGAATATGGTATTTATAGTTCACATGTTATAGATGTTATACAATATGAATACTTTGTGAACAGTGACAGATTCAGCATTTCTGTAAGTTTGAGGTGGTTCTTTGTATTTGTTTTCCATTTCCTCCTCATCTGTGGAAAAAAAGTGTAAAATTCTGTTTCATATTGTGCCAGAAAAGCAACTGTTTTTCCTAATGTAATATGACTGTAAGCCTCTATGAAGACAGTGATTTTGTGATGTTTTCTGGAAGGAGTGACTACCTGGTGAGTTTGGCAGATAGAGTTTGCTATAAGCTGTTGTTTATAAACAAAATAATTGTGGATGAAATGTCACCATATGTTTGTATTGTTCACATAATGTGAACACACTGCCATTTCCTCTGTTTGGAAAAATTTTACTGGGAAAATTGGATAGGTTTAGATTAGATACTAAGAAAAAATTGCTTACTATGGAGGGTGGTGAGGTACTGGAACAGGTTGCTCAGAGAAGTTGTGAATGCCCTAACTGGAGCTGTGGAAGTGGTCAAGGGCAGTCTGGGTGGGGCTTCGAGCAATCTTGTCTAGTGGAAGAGGTCTCTGTCCATGGCAGGGGGGTTGAAACAAGGTGATCTTTAAGGTCCCTTCTAACCCACACCACCCCATGTTTCTCAAACAGTCCTAGAGCAAACTAGTAAGTGCTTTCTTCCCTAGGATTAGAGGTACGTATTTAATAGATGCTCTTGCATGAAGAACTGTGAAATATGGAACATCCATAGATTTTGTACCCTTTTAATTGTTTTTAATTATTTAAATAAAAGAAGAGCTGAAGTAGCAAGAATAGAGTTTTGATGTATGTAGATAGGTTTAAAAGAGTACTTGTTACGGATGTATGAAAGAGAGCACCAAGCAGAATAACACTTCTAATCTCATTTCTTAAGATGCAAAGAGGGCATTGTCCTAATAGAGGATTCATTTCCTTATTGTCATTAACAATAATAACAACAACAATAAAATATATGCCAGGATACCACAATTATCCTATCTAGGCATTAGTATACACTTGATATTCAGCACTGCAGATGTCTCTGTAACAAAAAGACAGTCTCAAACACCAGCAAGAAGTGAGGATCCTATGCAAAAAGAGTAAAAAGAATTATGACAGAATTAGTAAAGGATTTCACAGAAACACAGTATGGACTATTATATGTGGAGATCTAACGCAGCTATGCCTAAATCTTTAATGACTGGTTAAGGGATGAGGAGCACAAGTATGTCATTCTGTGTTCTTGCAGTTACAGGACATGATGCTGGAAGAAGCAGGAAGACTCAGAAGATCAATAACTTGCTCCAAGAGTGGTATCACCAGCAGAATTTTAGGGGGTTTTATTATGACTTGGCTTAAACAAGTGGGCCTGCTGATGACAGACAGGGTACACCTGTCTCAAAGGGGCAAAGGGTTAGCAGGGCTTAGTAAAAGACCCTTAAACTAGATTTCAAAGAAGAAAGGGATGAAACCAGGCATGCTAGAGATAAGCCCAGGAATGGCACATCAATATTTGAGGAGCAGTGTGCTGTTACAGCCCTTCTGCTCTGTCGTGTGCTGAGTGCACCAAAGCGCATTCAAAATGTCCCTGTACTAATTCACATTGCCCCTTCACCATCTCAGTGGAGGTGGTGGGTCAAGATCCATAGACAGCTGCACAGACCTAATCATCATCAATCCATTACAAACGCCAGAAGCACCTGAGACCAGTCATATAGTAATTAAGGCTCCTTCCCATCCAATATATGACAGGACTGATAGACCACCTAAAGTGCATCTACACCAAAGTATGCAGCATGCACAACAAACAGGAGGGCCTAGAAGTCATTGAGCAGATGGAAAACTGTGATGTAATTGCAATGAACATAAGCATGGTGGGATTACGTACACAACTGGAGTAATGCAATAGATGGCTATAAATTCTTCTTCAGAAGGGATAGGCAAAGAAGGAGAAGTGGTGTGGTAGCCCTTTATGTTATGGAGTATTTGACTTTCTAGAGCTTGATGATGGTGATAAAAGGGTTGAGTATTTATAGGCAAGCCAACAAAATCAGTATCCTGGTGGAAGTCTAGTATAGCCTATCCAACCAGTTCAAAGAGGAAGACAAAAATATACTATAAGATGTGGAGGAAGTCTTACAATTCCTGGACCTTTTTCTTCTGGGACACTTCAATACCAGATACCTGCTGGTAATACAAAATAGCAGAAAGGGAACTGCCCAGGAGGTTTCTGAACTGTGTGGAACATGCCTTGGTACTTCTCTCAGAGTGGGTGAGGAAGCCAGCCAGAGAAGGTGACCAGCTGGACCTGCTGCTTGTGAACACAGGATTAGTGGGAGATGTGGTGGTCAGAGGCCATCTTGGGCACAGAGACCACGAAAGGAGAGCTTCTTTCTATTTTCAGAGCTGTAAGGAACGGGTCAGGAGAAGTGCCAGAACTGCCTGGGACTTCCAGAGGGCAGCCTTTGTCTGTTTACAGGACTGGCTGATAGTGTTCCTTGGGATGTGATCCCAAGGGGACAAGGGAGTGCAGGAAGGCTGAGCATTGTTTGAGAAAACAATCTTAAAGGTGCAGGAGCAGGCTGTCCTTATGTGCTGAAAGAGGAGTTGTCTGGGAAGAAGACTGGCCTGGCTGAACAGAGTTTAGGCTGAATTCAGGAGAAAAAGGAGAGTTTATGACCTTTGGAAGAAGGCACAGGCAGCTCAGGAGGACTTCAAGGATATTGGGAGGTAATGCAGGGAGAAATTTAGATGGGCCAAAGCCCATCTAGAACTTAATTTGGCTTCTGCAGTTAAAGACAATGAAAGGTGTTTCCACAAATGAAAGGTGTTCTAGAAAGATATCAGCAACAGAAGGAGGGTTAAGGACAATCTCCATCCATTCTTGGGTACAATTGCAAGTGCTGCAACAAGGAATAAGGGGAGAGTAGAGATATGGAATGCCTTTTTTGCCTTATTCTTTAACAGCAAGATTGGCTGTCATCAGGGTCAATCAGACCCCTGGGCTGGAAGACAAGTATGTGGAGCAGAATGAAGCCCCAGTAGTCAAAAGGGAAATGGTCAGTGACTTGCTGTACTGCTTCACACACATGAATCTCTGAGGCTGGATGGGATCCACTCAGGAGTACTGAGGGTGCTGATGGAAGTGCTCACAAGCCACTTCGCATCATTTACCAGCAGTCCTGACTAACTAGGGAGGTCCCAGTGGCAAGTGTGATGCCCAGCTACAGAAAGGGTGGGAAGGAGGATGCAGAGAACTATAGACCTGTCAGACTGATCTCGATGCCAGGGATGGTCATGAAGCAGATCACCCTGAGTGCCATCACACAGCATGTGCAGGACACCCTGAGTGCCATCACACAGCATGTGCCAGTCTGGGTTTGTCAAACACAGATCCTGCTTGACCAATCTGATCTCATTCTATGACAAATTGACTCATGTAGTAAATGTGGGAAAGGCTATGAATGTTGTCTACCTGGACCTTAGTAAAGCATTTGACACCATTTCCCACATCATTCGTCTGGAGGTGCTGGCTTTCCATGGTATGGATGGGTGGACCAGGTGTGGACAGTTCACTGAGTGGAGGGCAGGGCTTGAAGAGTACTGGTGAATGGAGGGAAATCCAGCTGTCAGTCATTGGTGGTGTTTTCCAGAGCTCTGTACTGGGGCCAGTCCTGCTTAATGTCTTTATTGATAATTTGGTTGAGGGGATCAAGAACACCCTGTCATTTTGCAGATGATGCAAGTTGGATGGGAGTGTTGATCTGCTGGGAGGTAGGAAGGCTCTTCAGAGGGGTCACACAAGCTGGATCTATGGGCTGAGGCCAGTGGTATGAGGTTCAGTAAAGCCAGATGCTGTGGCCTGCCCTTGGGTCACAACAACCCTATGCAACAATGCTACAGGCTGGGGAATGAAAAACTTAATTCACTAAATGACCTGGGGGTCATTTGGTCTAGATTTCCAGAGATCCCTTCCAACCCTGACTAGTCTATGATGCTGTGATTCTGTGCTGGCCTACAGCAACTAATCACTAGCCAGCTTTGTGCTGAGGTGGCCAAGATGTCCAGTGGCATCCTGGCTTGTATTAGCAATAGTGTGGCCAGTAGGACCAGGGCAGTGATTTTCCCACTGTACCCCTGGCACTGGTAAGGCTACATCTCAAATCCTGTATTCCCTTTTGTGCCCCTCACTACAAAGACATTGAATTTCTGTAGTGTGTCCAAGAAGGACGATGGAGCTGGTGATGGGTCTGGAGCACAAGTCCTGTGGGAAGCAGAAAAGGGAGATGGGTTTTTCAGCCTGGAGAAATTGAAGCTCAATGGAGACCTTATCATCTCTACAACTGCCTGAAAGGACTGCATAACCAGGTAGGGGTCAGCCTCTTGTCCCAAGAAACAAGTGACAGGACAAGAGGAAATGGCCTCAAGATGTGTCAGAGAAGATTGGATCAGAGATTACAGCATTTGCTTCATGGAAATGGTTATCAAGTATTGGATCAGTTATCAAGCATAAAAGTGGTTGTGTCACCATTCATGGAAGTATTTAGAATATGTGTAGGTATGGTGCTTGGGGACATGATTTCGTGATGGAGCTGGCGGTCTTAGGTTTATGGTTGGACTTGATGATCTAAAATGTTTTTCCCAGCTTAAATATTGCTATGATTCTATGAATTTGTGGAAGATGAAAAATATGCTGTATTCCAATACTCAGTCTCTGCACACCCGTGTCTGACCATTGCAAGGTACTGGTTTAAATTGGCTCTTGTTCTGACTTAATACGGCAATTTCTTTCTAATAGATTATCATCAGAGTTCATCATATCAGGTGATGCAGCTTTCCCATACATCCAGTCCAGCTGAAGTTAATTAGCTACTGAGTCATAGCAGGGAATGAGATTTGGAGTGGGCATGGGCAGGTAGCAGCACTTTGGCCGCCCTAAAAAAATTGAGATCAGGTGTATCATAAAGGGAGCAGAATATCCTTCACTTCTGTTAGAGCATGTGAAAGTCAAGGCAGATACCAGAAGGTATCTAAAATGGTACCATCATATGTGTTTAGGCAACTGAATTCCTTAGTATATATCAAGTCATAATTGCATTTTCTTCTTAGCAGTACAGAATCTAATCCTACTGAACATTGCAAGTACAGAGTTTCCATCATTTAGACTGAAATAAAACTATATTTTCAGGATTAGTTTCTGTGTACATGGCTGGAGCCAATACAGTGCATGCAATCTCTGCCATAAATCTGTGCTGAGTCATTTTCTGTCACTGCTGCTTAGTCCACAGCATGACACTCTCATTTATGTGGTTTTAGAGCTGCTGAAATTATTTCCCATTCTTTTCTTCGACACCAGGGGATAATTTAGTATTGCTTTGAAATTCATGGAAGCTAGATCTACAAATACTTTGAAAATCAGATGCCAAATCCAATTTACAAAATGGGAAAAGAATATCCATTCTGCAACATCCATGTATCCTGGAGTTAAACTAGCAAAAAAAAGTTTTATGCCTGCACTGTGAGCTTGTGTTTGTCCTTATATTTTGGGGATAGTTGTCTTGGGGAAAGGGATGATGTAGGACAACTGGAAGGGAAAAAGATCTTGAACAGATAGATTAAGGTTTCTCAGGAGACATCTGGCAATCTCCAAAAGCAATTCTGTATAGTTCTTTGCTACAGCCACTCGTGTTGCCTCTGTGCTCATGCACACCCAGAGGTGTTTGACACAGACATGAGAATAGAGCAAGGCCCAGTGTTGAGCCATATGTGTGTACTGGTACAGTATTGCATGAACCAACATAGGCATTACTGTCTAGATAATTTTAAGACTTATGTGCAAAATCAGACTAATGTAAAGTTTTGTTGTGATTAAATATAATTGTCAATCATGGCTAATCTCTAAAGATGGCAATTCAGGAAGTACTTTGCCACTCAGTGCTGTTTATGCAGCAGTCACTTAGAAAGCTTTATTCCAGCTGAGTTGGCTGATTGAATTACAGAGAGGCCATTCAGAAAGAGTTACCTAGGCAACCCTTCAATTGGTCCTTTTGTGCTCAAATTTTATCTCAGTCATCTTATTTCAAAGCTGAGCCTGTGATACCCCAAAAGCATCAACCAGAATGGAAAGTGAATGGATTTGGGTTTGGGAAGTAGCCTCACACATTTCTCCAGCACAGTTCCTCTAAAGTCAGGCTTCAGTAGATTGCCAGCAATGAAGTATAGTATGTTCATTTCCATGAGGAGCTGAAAGCTAAAGGCAACAGCTAGCCTCTTAAGCTGCTCAGGAGTTTCTGAAGTGCTGTGTTGAGTGCTACAAATTGTGGTTATACATTTTTAAATGTTTTTAATGATTATAACCATTATGATCTGTTCACTTTACTGTTGTCATACAATTGTGCAACTTGGGAGTTTCACTAAGTATAGGAGCTAGCAAAATATTGTCCTCTGTTAACATTGACACACAACTCAAAAGTTGCTGCAACTTGTTAGTGTGTCAAGAGGTAAATAGGAGTTTATTTCCATTCCACTGATGTTAGGTGATACCTTCATAGTGAAAAATCCCAAGCTAAGAGCTGAGCTTGCTTCTGTAAGTACTGATCAGCTCAGGTAGCTGAACAATTTGGAAGTTCATAATAGTGGAATAATCAAGACCAGATCTTAAAAATTAGCAGTAAGTAGAATGTTATTAACAGTATCAACATATGGTGACATTTCAATAACTCTTTTGCTTAGAAAAGAACAACTGGTGCTAAAATTTAAATGATTGCTTTATATAGCATTGTCATAAGGTTTATGTAAGCAATCTTAATACAGGGCAATAACTGAAAAGAAACTGGTTATAAATCTATAGGAGGAATAACATGCATATTGTGAACATGTCTCAATTATTATCTTTTTTTCAAAAACAAAACCCAAGAACACTACCTGAAGAAGTCATATCACTCACATTGTCAAACAGTGTTCACTGGGTGCTCTCTTTCAGACTTTTTTAGCTCTTTGAGCTCTCAAGAAATCTTTCCAAGTTTTAACAGCATTTGCATTATACACATCTGTGTGAAAGTATTATTCAGGCCATTTTTTCAGTTGCCTGATTCTGCAATTTATGTGCAGTTCTGGAGACATCACCTACTTATGCTAACAATTTAAAAGTTATTTTAATACCTATGTGCAAAAGGCTGAGTCATGCCCACTATACTTGTTCCATTTTGTTAGCAGAAGCAGTCTAAGGAAAGATAACTGTGTGGAAGCCAAATGTTTGCTGTCATAGGAGAGGGTTCCTATACACCTACTCTGTAACAGAGATGACAGGTGGGCAGCTTACACATAAATGGAAACTAGGGACCGATGTGAAAATCAGTGACACAAATTGGAGAGGAGTGTTAGCACCAAGTTGCTAGGAACACTGCTGTGTTGTGACTGGTCTGAACACAAGAGTCTTTGGATAGAGACAAGAAGCCCTTTCCTCATGTGGACAACCTGGCAACAGTGTTGGGGCCCAGAGAAGCTGGGCCATCACTGTCCTTGTTGGTTTCACAGTTTGAATGGGCAGAGCCCTGAGCAGCCCAGTCTGACCCTGGCAGCTTAGCACTAGAACTCTACAATTGAGGGTACCTGAATTATGTCCTCTCCCAGTGGAGAGGACAACACATACCAATATATGTATGCCTATATATTTAATGGTAAGGTTTCAAGTTACTCACAAAAGCTTAAGGAGTTAGATACACGTGCACATCTATATGCATGCATAAAGGTGCGCACACTTGTGCATGTGTACACACAGGTACGTGTGTGCACACATGCTCTCTCTCCTGTCTGTGTGGCCAGGCTTGATGCAGCCCAGACAAGTCTCAACCCATGACTAGATGAGCCCACATCCCAAGGGAGAGCCATGGGAACACTTGTCAGAGCCACCCTGTGCATCCCAAGGGACCAGCCACATTGTCAACAGATGGACATCCTGAGGCAGCCTGTAGGGATACCTTGTAGTATGGCCAAAGTCTGTCTTGGTGTGTCCTGGCTAATGTTGTTAGGTAGGTGTGGTGTTAATGCAATGTTTTCAGTTCTTCCTGAAACACGATGCTGTCCTTGAGCTCCTTTTGAAAGAATCCCTGACTTCATTCATCCACTTTGATAATCTGCTCACTGGACCTTTTCTTACAGAATGAAGAGGATGAGGAGGAACAGCCTCTCAGCCTGGCCTGGCCTGAAACCCCACGCAAGCAGATCACCTATCTTTTGGTGTTACCCATTGTTTTTCCACTGTGGGCTACCCTGCCAGACGTCAGAAAACCTGTAAGTAACTATTGTTGTAAGTCAGTTTGTACTGCACAAAATGGTGGCTCTCTAGTTAAATGCTAAAAAAGAACTAGAGCTATAAGGTTTTTCTAATTGTTTCTTCTTTGAAGAAGAAGTCACAACGTTATTATTCAAATCTTCAAATGGCAAACGGGTGTTTAGGAGCAACTGGTTGTTAATAGCTCTATAAAGATTATAGCTTGTATTTACTTGTACTTTATGATATAAAGTGAACAGTCTGAAAAATTCTTTGAGGCCTTGGCATTTGTATTTCTGAATCTCTGCAGAACACATGAGTGCTGAGGAGTATCTGTCTATATGCAGTGCCCTAAATTATATGACTGGAAGGCTTTTAGACTATCTAAATCTTTTCTGTAGTTCAATCATAATTTATGTTCTATTAGACTTTTTTCTTCCATTCATAATCTTATCATTTTTATACTAGAATGAGATCTCTAAGTCCTTTCATCTATAAAATACTTGCTAGTGTTGTCCTAAACACAGTTTGAAGTAGGACTGACAAGTTACCAAGGCTTACCACTTTTATACTTACATATACAAATAGACCTGACTGGAAAAGCTCATGGAAAGTAAAAGAGAGAGCATCACAACCTGAAAAAAAAAATTAGCGGTGTTTTAATCTCTTTTACTTTCTGGATCAAAAGCGGGTTTAAAACTGCTGCAAGAAAGGCATGCACAGCATGTAAGTTTAAAAATCAACACCCTGAATTATTCTTTCTTCTTCACACACAGTGAAAAACCTTCCCATCCCACACACTGAAAAACTGCAATTCAGTGCAAGAAAGAAGCTAAAATAAGATCTCTTTTTATCAGATAAAAAGTTCCAAAGCTATAAAGTGACATTTACCCTTCTTTCCCTTCTGATGCTTTTTGCCTTCCCAATTTTTAAGCTTTTTTTTTTTTCCTTAAAGATTCCAGAAAGCTCTGGAAGTCACTTTTGTTACATAACACACAGAACATATTGCATGAATTTCAAGACTGTTTATTTCTGAATTTATGTCCTCCTTTCATCATTCAAAACCATCCTTGCATTTTTTTTCATAATTTGATATAAAATCAGTGACAAATAGTTATAGGCTTTATTTTGAATTTTGAAAAACTGAAGGCAATATAAGTAGACCTGCAGTTTTATCCAATATTCTGTACGGTACAAATGAGAACATTTTTTCAGTAATAGTTTTGTAAAGTGAATATCTTGACAAGTTGCCTGCAACTATTGCGTGTTATTATTAATACTAGTACCATTCACAACAGAATTCCATGCTGACATCCACCAGCTAAAAGCACAAAAGCTAGCACATAAAGATACACTTGCCATAGCACAAAAGATAAACATGGATGTATGTTTCAGGTAGGCAGGTTTTAAAAACAGTTTTAAAACTCCAATCCCTGAAAGGAGTAGTTTATACAGAAAAAAACACCCAAAAATATAGTTTGTAGTTACATGTAGATTAGCAGAAGAGGTAATGGGCTGTATCAGTATGACAAGCTACTTACTTTGAACATTGCTCTCAAAGAATTAACCAGATAGTTGCATAAATTATTTAACATTTTAAGTAGGGTTCATTAATTTACCTTCAAAATATTCTCACTTCTTTCTGTGTGTCATCCCCACTAATTCCTTCCTAACAAAAATGATGCCTGCTATCACAGCTCAGCATGTGCATCAGAAAACAATTTTCAATAATATCTGTGAGATAAAAGTGAAAGCAAACCTAAAATAATACTCAACTAGACTTTTTAGATAGGTCTGCCATCAGGGGCTTGATTTGCAAGTGTGGTAATTTTAGTCAGAAACCCAAATTCTGCATCAGGATGCTCATATTAGCATATGCATATATAAAGTGAATGCTTTTTTGCTATATACTGATTTGAAAGACCATATGGAGTCTTTGGCATCCTCTGTGGGTGTCCACTTTTCAGTAAATTCTTCCTTCTAACTAGAGGTTTTTTTTCTAGTGTATATTTTATCTCCACACAAAGGCGATGGTTTCCCTGCATTTATTTGTACTATTCTGAGATACATTTAGTTCCATGAAACCCAGAAGCTCTAGAAAAATTATTTTGTAGACAAGGTCTCTGGTTCTAAAGTTAGCAAAATCCTGCTGCCTTATTATGCTGTGGTGCACACATATGCAGATTTTTGTATACTTAAAGTAGGTTATGCATTAGTTCAGGTAACTTCCAGCTGATTGACTAGCTGAGATGTTTTAATGTGTTTAGTGCCTTAATAATACCTGCTCACATTAAGCCAGCATATATTAAAATCCTTACTATAGCATCAATAATGTTGTTGGCATATCCCAGAGGTAGGTGTGCCCTTAGGGAATTTTTTCCTGAGTTTTTGCTCAGGTGTTTTGAACACTAATAGCTATTTTTCCTGCACTAATGGCTTGTTTCCCCAGTGGCTCTGTAAAGGTCACACATGTAACTGCCCGTTTCCTGGAGTAACAGATATTGAAAGACTGAAAGAAAAATTATGTGACAAAGGTGCCCCAGTAGGTCTGGAGCAGAAACTGAACACACCTCTTTTATTATACCCAAACTCCACTGTCCATCCCTTTGCATTACAGGCCAGAAAAATGGCCCTTGGGGCTCCAGTCCTGCCATCACTGGACCCGTAAGGGGGAGTTCATTCTATCTCTGCAAATTCCCATTATAAACGAAGAGCTACAACTCACATGAACTCTTGTTGCCATACAGAGATGCACTGTTACCAAGGGGACAAGGACAACATGTTCCTGTACAGATCCAGTTAGAAGAGCAGATTCTGAGTAATCAGAGTTAAGCACTGTTAACTGTGAAAGAAAGATCAAACTTTGCAATGCAGATACATTTATGAACAAGACAAACATGTGAATCATTCAGGTTAAAGATGTTGGTAATAATGCTGGCTAAAATTGAAAGAGTTACTTTCCAGATTATTCAGCACACACTACCTTCCAGGATCAAGCTCTTAGAAGAAAAGCCTTCATACCTGGACTATTTTTGCTATTTATAGCCCTGTTTTTCAGACACTGGTACTAAATAAATATATAGAAATGTATCAAGAGAAATGTTCTTAAGGTTTCTTATAGACAGGAACAGTACCAATCCATCTAATCCACAGTGGAACTACAAAATCCTTTTGCTTTTCTTAAAGGAAAATAGCATATGAACTGAGTGAGCCATGGCTTCTCTCATTTATCTGTTACTTGGACCACAAAAGAGCCAATTGCTAATAAACTCTGCACTCTGTCTTTACACGGCAACCACCACAACAACTACTGAAAAAGAGGGAGAGAAGTATTGCTGTCTGCTGTCTCTGACTAATTCTTTTAGGAAAATGCTTAGAATTGGCAGTTCTGTGTATTTCAAAGAGCTAGAGAGTAGAAATTACATAAATATCAAAAGAATGCTGAAACTAGTTACCAAACAAGCATGATTATTATTGTTACAGTCTGGAATAAAATCCAGCATACAAAGAAGAATTGGCATTCTGGTTATGGCTTTTTCAAATGTTCATCTATATGCATATTATATAGCAGTATCTGTGGATTCCATTTTTGATTTCATCTCATGTAAAATGTACAAGGTTTAAATTTTGCCCTTTCTGAATTTAAATGTTCCCCTTTTTAAAATAGATAATTTAAGTGTTAAGCCTATTAAAGTATCTTGGACTGCTGCTTATCAGTTAATTTTAGTGGGAGAGGATTAGCTAAGGCAGGCGAGGAGTACACATGCTGCACAGTTACTGAGTCGTAATTCTTATCCATCCAAATTCTGTGGGTGTCTGACTCAGATAGGCAATGTCTCCTTGTTTTGCAAGGGCCATTTGATGTATATATTCACACCATCAGAGAATTATTACTGACCAGCATGTATTGTATTAGTTGTGCTTAAGCCAGTGTGTGCTTAAATCTTGAGTACTGGGTAGTGGTCATTCGAATTGCATTGCTGCAGATGGTGCTCTATGCAGATTTTGTGACCAGTTCCAACAATTTTATTGCTTCATTGTCTCATTACTATATGTCTTGTCAAAAGATCAGAGTTTTTACAAGGAAGATGAAAAATGTTGGAAGTTGGAAAAGTTTACTACTAGGAATGGTGAAAAAAAGTACTACCTGCTTAGTTTTAAAAGAGAAATTGCTATTTAGATTAATTTATTTCTACCAGTCTTAATTTTGCTCCCACTGGTGTCAGATCATTATGACAGCCATTGATATGTTTCTTTCAGTTGTGTTCCTTTTTGCATTGTCTTCTGTCCCCCAATGCGTGTAAAATTTTTATTTTTAACTTAAAATTCCATCTGAGTAGGTTTTAAATATCATAAGCTCATTATCATATTTTTCTGGTTTGATGGAAATTTAGAACTCTCTTTTGAAAACATTACTCTGTAATGAGTTGAGAAGCAATTAAGAAACAGATCAACCAAAGTACTGTGAGCACTTCTAAAAACAATGCTTGTGACAGTAGTGGAATTTATATGAAAATAATGTTTCCAGGTGCTGTGGTGGTTATTTAAGGGTGATCTGTTTAAAACACTTACTGGACCACTTTTACTCCAACAGATGTTCAGTTATTTATATTATGAAGGAGTTTAGAATCACAGATTTATAAAATGGTTTGGGTTGGATGGGAACCTTAGAGATCATCTAGTTCCAGCTCCCATGACGTGGGCAAGGACACATTTCACTAGGCCAGGTTGCTCAAAGCCTGGTCCAGCCTGGCCTTGAACACTGCCAGGGATGGGGCATTCGCAGCTTCTCTGGGCAGCCTGTTCCATCCTCAAACTAAAGGTTTCTTCCTAATGTCCAGTTTAAACCTTCTTTCTTTCTACTTTTCTGGTCCTCTTGTCCTGTCATTACATGCTCTTGTGAATAGTCTCTCTCCATCTTTCTTAGAAGCTCCCTTTAGGAGCTGGAAGACTGCAATTAGATCATGCCAAGCCTTCTCTTCTCCAGACTGTACAATCCAAATTCTCTTAGCCTTTCTTCACAGAAGAAGTGTTCCATCCCTCTGGTAGTGTTGTTAAAGCTGTACCATTTTTAATATGTGTTCCTGTGTGTATTCAGTTATGAAATTGTATAGCTTGTGTTAGTCAACATGCTCAGTTTTCAGGAGGACATTTAGCATTATGCAAAGTACACACAGGGAGTGAGTTAGTGCTCTGTAGCACAGCCAGCAGCTGCACCTGCTGCTGGAGCAGATATGGACCTTCTATTTGTCCCATGTTGTAGATGAGTGTGCACAATTGGCATTGCTGACTTTACCCTTTTTACATCAGTTAATGTCCCGAGCTTATTCCAGTTACATCAGCAGAGAATCTACACAGTCTCATTGAGCTACAGACCAGCCTCACTGTTTCCAGGTTCAGCTGGCAAAACACAGTGACATTCCTGCTTGACCAGTTCTAATGGCCAGCCCAATATACTGATCATCTTTTGGTCTACAACCACTCTATGGTTCCATGCTGATCAGTTCCTAAATGTGAAATTGTTTCATACAAATATCTGTTGAGTTTGTTATATAAGGAAAGCTGACTGTGCAGCTCCATAAGCTCCCTAAAAAAAGAAGTGTTTATGATGGCTCGAAGAATCTGAATCAGAACAAATGGTATTTTCTGTCCAAAAGTCACACTGAGGGAAAGCCCTGCAATCCCATATGCTTCCACAACACCTAGGAATGATCCACTGTCTTAATGAGCCTCCTCATACAGTAGGGGATGACCTGCAATGAAAGAGGGCAAAAATTCTCAAAAATTCTGGAGTGGAAGTGGATTTAGTGAGGACCAAAAGGGAAGTACTGCAAGACTGAGCGGCAGCCATGAGAGGCATTCAGAGTGGTATAACTTACTTCCACTGGCAGTCCCACTGGTTATTCATGCAATTTGTAGGACTCTGCTAGTCACATGTCAGAAATCATATGAGGAAAGATCTGCATTCAAAAGGTCAATGACCATAAAGAAAGACTGTTAGAATTCATTCACAGGACAAATTTAATTTTAAGTACTGATTTGATTTAGACAGTGTTAGCCTGGTGCACTACAGCAATTTTGTTTCCTTCCTTTAGTAGTTAACTTGACCTCTTTTTGTTACATAGATTCAGTTAGTCCATGGATAATATGGAAAATGCAAAAGATTTCTGAAAGAACAGAAACCAAAATAAATCATTAATCTGACTATAACCCATTCATTGGCTGCAAGAACACTGTCTCTTCAAAATCTGACACTAGTTAGGGAGACAGTGAAAATGAAAATTAAGTTACTTCAGTCTTACATGGAGTTTTTAATTCATTGAAGGGCCTGACAGTATGTTTTGCATGTTTTTATAACATTAAATTTTTCTACAAAATGAAGCATGGAAAATATGTGCTTAACATATCTTCTATTGAGAAAGTGAGTAGTTTTCACAAGCAGAGTAAATGCTGTAATAAATTTTAAGTGTACATGTTTTTAGCTCTGCCATATGGCAGTCTTTTTTATACTGACTGTGAAATTTGTTGCAAAAAGTTACTAATGTAGGAAGGAAAGATATGGTCACCTGAAAACATTCATTCTGAAGAAACATGAAATTATTAACAAATTTAGAAGTCAAACCACTATTGAGCTAAACACATATGCAAACTGCATTGTAACAAATTATTATAAAAATGACATCCCAGAATTTTCCATTCTTCAAGTTCTTAGGCAATCTTATTTTATGACTGAAGCAATTGTAAGAATGAGGCACAATGTCAGGGCATCTGTTTCTTACCTTTCTTGACAGGTATTTTGATCATCTGATGATGATCAGAACAGTTGCTTAGAACAGGCCATCAGAAAAAATGAGAAGCCACTCTCATATTGAGAAGGAATTAAGAGTATGGCAGGTCAGCCTTCAATATAGGTTTTCACTGTTTCTCCTTTTTTCTGTTTCAGACATCAAGAAAGTTTTTTCCTATCACATTTTTTGGCTCTATCAGCTGGATTGCCTTCTTTTCTTACTTAATGGTCTGGTGGGCACACCAGGTAAGGAGATGATACTGTCACAAAATAAAAGCCCTGCATTATGTTTTGCACTGTAAAAGATAATTTCTGTCAGAGTCCATCTATCTCATGCTGGGTGCTGCTTTATTTCAGGAGCTGTAACCATGGATAAAGTAAGTCAGTACTCAGTAAATGGAAAGTAGTTCAGAGAGCTGTGGTTGGCTCGACCACAGGACTTGGTCATTCTTGTAACATCAGAACCATCTGCAACTGCTGTCAATATCTTATGCTTCTATTTGAAAGCCTTACTTTTCTCCTGATACATGGGAAAATCCATGAAAACTAGTATTTCTCTGATCTTGCCTGGTATTCTCCAAGCTAATAGGAAAGTTCAGGACAGTTCTTCACTGCAGGACACTTTTTCCTGGTTTTATTTAAACTCTTCTAGGTTGGAGAGACCATTGGTATTACTGAAGAAATCATGGGATTGACTATTCTAGCTGCTGGCACATCCATTCCTGACCTAATTACCAGTGTTATTGTAGCACGCAAAGGTCTGGGGGACATGGCTGTATCCAGTTCTGTTGGAAGCAACATATTTGACATCACAGTGGGGTAAGTTCTACATCAAGAAAATTGTGCCTATTTTAAACAAGTCTTTTGTTCTTAGCCAATACCACAGCAATGTGCTACAAGCAGCAATCTTTAAAAGCACAGTAATGCAAATATGAAGCGAATGTTACTGAGGCAAGTGCTCTGAAGTTTACAGATGTCTGCATGAAGAAATGTTATAAATTTGTTGCCTAATCCTTGCTTTGATACGTTACAGAGAGGCTTAGGCAAGTGAATTGCACTTTAAAATTGTGCAAGGGCATTGTTCCGAAAGGGATTTTCAAAGCTTTTTATACTTTTGTGAGGTTGCTGTTTGCTTTCTGCTACAACTCATTGTGCTTATACTAGAGCTTTCTTTGTAAATGATGATCAGGAACAATTCATTGCCTCTGCAGTATTCAACATGTTTGCTCTAACAACAGAAATTCATTGTCTTGTGTAACTGGTTTAGGCTGCTGGTGACATGTGATTAATTTTTTTTTCCTATACCTGACAAGTCCCAAATTACAAACTAATTATCTGTTAACAAAAAGGACCCTTTTTATAGCTGTGGCAATGTGAAGCTACATGAGATTGTGCAGAAGTTTTCTACTTACCCTTCACTGCTTCATGGCAGCTCTAGGGTAATGATTTGTGGTATAATGTTGTAATTCAAATTCTTTTTTGATCTTTTGAGACCAAGGTAGATCAGGTTCAGAAATAGTGTAATCTATGCCTCAGTGTTTCAAAAATGTGCAGGAAATACAGAGATAAATTCTGTCTTTGTTCCCACATTCCCTTCTTCAACACCGGATGGAGGTACTGAGAATCATGACCATATTTTCAATTTCTCCATCTTTGGTTGTTCCTTGCTATCACACACAAACAAAAGAACAGGTCTAGTTATAGTTACAGTGCCAGACAGCCTGGTTGTAGAAGAGATCCTGGTTTTCACAGCTGAAAATATACCAGCAACTGCACAAAGCTACAAAAAAGGATCCTGAAGTTAGAATGTATAGTAAATATATTTTTTACTTTTTCTGTTAGCTAATGGTAGTACTTTAGACATAGTAGGAAAACTTGGCCAATTTTCTATTAATCCTGAAGCGTTAAGTCTTTGAAATATCTATTGCAGCAAACCTGTAAAATGCAGAAAACCATGTCCTCCAACTTGGAGTACAGAGGATGCATTACAAAATTATTTCTCTTTTGCAGTGCTTTCTTACTTTTTAAAAAATGTTTAATCTTCCTGCCAAAGGAAATGGTTTTGTCCTGCACCAGTCTGCTACATTTACAACAGAAATGGCACAGTTGAGCTGTAGTCTGGTGTAGTTAGTACTGCAGCTGTAATAAATTATTCTCTCCTGAGCTGCTTATTCAAAGTTTTAATGTTGTGAGCTTCTGACAACTCACTTCATGCTTTCTAAGCCTGCTAAGCTCCAGTCAGTGTCTTAAATATTTATTTCAGCTTGACATCTTGCAGAGGGATATTGTCTCCTTCTGTGGTGTAGGGAGATGAGAAATGCAATGACAGCAAGCACAGAAATAGAAGTTAAGCTGAAGTTCAATTGAAGTTCACAGTTTAGCAGAGGTTTTTACAGTAAATGTGGACAAAGACATTTAATAGTGAAATTTTGCATGCAGTGCCTTGCAGAGTGCTGGTTCTTCATGGGAAGGACATGTTTCTTTCCAACCCACCCTCCTGGCAGGCAGACTCTTGGAAAGAGTGTGCAAATAGCTTCTGCAGATAGTGTGAAGACTAGAAACAAATGAAAGGGGTTTTCCTCTTCACAGACAGGATGCCAGGTGATTTGCCAGCCCAGAGAAATATAATTCACCAGTATAATTGTTGGAAGTGTGGAGGGCAAAAAATCCTGTGTGTTCTCCCCAAGAACCAAGAGAAAGCTTACAATTTATATTTATGCAATTGTTAGGAGAGTTGAACATCTTCCTGCCTCACTTTGTGTAGGAAGCCTTTGGTTGTGTTTGATTTGTCACCAGAAAATTTCTAGTGCTCCCTTCTGGACTTCTGCAATGTTTTAAAATAATTTTTCTTTTTCTTTACAGCCTTCCGCTTCCGTGGCTCCTGTATGCTGTGGTTAACAGCTTTGCCCCAGTGACAGTCAGCAGTAATGGTCTGTTCTGTGCGATTGTCCTCCTCTTCATCATGCTGCTCTTTGTCATCCTCTCCATTGCTTCCTGCAAGTGGAAGATGAATAAAATCCTGGGTTTCCTCATGTTTGGGCTTTATTTTGTGTTCCTGATTGTCAGTGTCCTTCTGGAGGACAAAGTGATCCAGTGTCCTGTCTCCATCTAGTGGAAAGTGCCGTTTCTCGACAGAAAAAAAAAAGAAAAAAGAAAAAAGAAAAACCAAAACATATATATTTATTAAAGAAAAGATACATACATCAAAACAAAACAGTGGGGGAAAGAAAACCACAGTGGAAAATTGCAGCAGGAATAACCCATGGATCTGTAAATTTCCTCTTCCTCAATTTTGAAAGAGTGAAAGAAAGAAAAGAATACAAAGGGACAATCTCGGAGCTGAAGAATGGCTGCTGCTGGCCAGTGCAGTAACTGAAGGGCTGAGTCTGGGTGCACTGAGGGTTCCTCTGCTGCAGAACCTCCTCGCTGCTCAGCACTGGACACGCGACGTGCTCACGGCAACAGCGAAAGTTGAAAGTTACTGCTTCTCCTCTGCCTACGGTACCTACCCACAGACTTCTCGTTCTCTGTAGTAGTATACACAGACACAGTGTGCTCAGTTCTTAAAGCTCTCCTCTTCCAAGGGGAAAGCTAATATTAACTTTGTGGAGGCACCACCCCCCACACACCCTGGTACAGGATTTTTCCAATAACCTGCTGAAACTCCTGAGTGGCAAGCATACACCAAGCAATGAGTCACAAACAGGGAAGGGCTTGTTTGTCTCTTCATGTAAGTGGATTTATGTGATGTGATTTCAGCAAAGCCAGGGAATTCATCAGTGTTTTGGTCATCTGCATCACAGGTCCGTAAAGGCAATCAGCAGGATGTTAATGGTGGTTTTTTTACATCTTGCAAAACTCTTCAGGTTCCAGAAACTCTGGCACTGAAGGAGCCATGATGCCTGACCATTTTGTAACTGGTGCAGATTTTCATTGCATTCTCATGCAAAGACCAGAATGGGGATAATCTTTCTTCTCTAATAGCAGTGCAGCATGCAGTGACATCATACAGCTATGTGAACACACCATTTTTTCTAATGCAGCAATATCAACAGTACCAATGGCTTTCAGATGCTGTTATGAGTTTGCCTTTTCATGCCAGAATAAAAAGGCTAATTTGCTTATGCATACTATTTCATACAGAAAATAGAAGTAGTTATAAAATGGCAGCCTAATTGCTAAGTGAATATATACTTTATAGGCTTTCACTATTACTTGGAGTGTAAGGACCTTCACAGCTACATATAGTTATTGCTGGAAGAGATCTCCACCTATTGTATAAAGCTGGGGAAGTTCACATTTGCTGTTATAAATCTTGAAACTAGGTAGGAGAAACACAATTTAAATACAGTGGAGCTGCAGGAAACTTACATGAAAATTCTTCAGTATTGCTGGAAGTGTACATGTCTAAAGAAAGGAAGGAGTGAAAATGCAACATCCTTTTTCTGAGATACTGGGAGAATGAGAAGGTCCAAACCTAGAGCAGAAAAAAACAAGAAGGGAGAAAGCAACTAACTTTCTGTAGTTTGGCTGATTTTTTTTTTTAATGAGAGGACTGGAATGAATATGAAGAAATTATTTCAGATAATCGTCATTTGTTTGTTCAAGTCTTTTGTGCAATTAAGAGTTCATGAAGTTTCAGTGCATTTCTGTGACCTGTTTCAGCATTGTTTTGTATGTGTATTGTGCTCACAATGGCAATGCCATTCTCACATCTGTGTAACAGAAGTCTCAGCACATTTTGTCTTGTCTGTTTTTCACTGCTCCACACTGTTAATTTCTCACTCCTCCCCTTTGTCCTTTGCTATTTTCCTGTTATATGTGTTTGTATGTAACAGTGTATGATTAGAAACTAAGCACTTGACAGAAAACAATGGTAGAGAAAACAGTACAAAATTCATATTAGGAATATTAATATTATGTGATATCATGAAGAAAAAAGTGAGATGTTAATGAAATAAAAGAAGGATACTAGGAGTTGCAATGTCTGCTACTCATATATTGTCCTAAGTCCTAGCTACATGCAGAATCAGTATTTGATAATATTTAAACATACAACAAGCAACATCTCTTACTTCTTAGTGCTTTTTAGAGTGAGCTCCTCACACTGAGAGCGAAAACTTGTCTTTGTATTCAAGATCCTTCACTGGTGCAGAATCCTTACCTGTCTTAACGATAGTGCTGCCCATCTCTAACATTTGTTCCTAGGGGTGTAGGCAGTGGAAAGGTGGGTGCATATGCATAACTGTGGTGCCCTCTACTGACAGAACCGCAGCCTAAAGCAATTGGTGACCCAAATTCTGACCTCAACCAAAACACGTGTCCCAAAATACAGAGCTGACTCCACAGTACAATCTATTCCAGAGGAGTCACCAAATGCTTTTGTTTCTGATGACAATGCTCAAAACAGGCAATCCTTTCCCAAGTAAGCAGAATCATACATAGGAGTGATCTAAAGGAAGGGCTGTGTATGTGGACACTTAGAAAATACTGCAATGCCCAGATTTCACTGATCTGACATTTCAAATCAAGAAACCAGACCAGAGTCCGATCTCTATTTAGTACAGTGCTTTTTTTAATATTTTAAATTTTTTTTTTACCTTCGTATCTTCATGGTGTAATAACTCCCACACTGGAAAAGGAAAATTCCTACCTGACCTTTCAGAGCTCTAAGAGCACTCTGGTGCACTCAGGGCATCAGCAGCAGAGACTGCTACCCCACTGAGGGCAGGCAGGGAGTAGAGAGTAACTGGCATCAAGAGCTTATAGGAAGACCTTTATGTATACCATTAAGGACTGGTATCCTGTAAAGGCATTTCTATACTGTCTTAAAATGTGTCTCGTTTCTTTCCCATGTCTGTTTGTCCCTATCACATCTTTATCTAAGCAGGTATTACAAACAACTTTTCCTCCTCCAGAATAAGACACCTCATGGCTCCCACTGCCGTCTGTCTGTTGGGCAGATCATTTTTCAAATGGCTGAATAACTGTGCCAGTGGTACCTCAGATCCAGAGGTAATAGGACAGATTTCAGTTGTGTGGTGCTTTCTGTGAGAGCTGTCTGTGAACAATGTTTGTACTTGCCAAGGCACCTTTCTACTCCTGGGATAAACTGTTTGTGGATGCTTGGATGCCGATGTGCTCTTTGATTACAAGACAACAGCTCTGCTGGCTAGTAGGGAAAAGGAGGAGTGGGATGGAGGGAGAAGCTTAGTCCCTTATCCTTACAGAAGGAATTCAATCTTAAACTAGAATGCAGAGAAAACAGTCAACAGCTGCTCCAACCCAATGACTGGATGTCAGTGAGTTGTCCAGACACAATGCTGCTGTTAACACACACACTTGTTGCAACATTCCTATTTAACAATTTCAGCAAATTTTCCCAGCATAAAGTGTTTCTATTCATAATTATTTCAGTGTAGGATCATGAACTCTTCTCAACATTGCACACCTAGAAGTCAAAGTTCTATTTTCTTCAGCCAAAGTTCTGAATGACTTCACTAGTGATCTGGTCCTTCACACTGCCCAAATTCTATAGTGAGCTGGTTGGTGTTGAAGCCTTTTCCACCTGCCTGTGTGGCGGTGCTCACTTACTCAATCGCTACTGCTGTCTGTATAAACCTTATGAAGTATAAATGAATAATTAATAGAAAAATTGGTGTTGATAAACATCCTGTTCTAGCTTAGCACATTCAGGACACCAGCTTGGAAACACAGAAGTAAGATAAGAATACAACTTCAGATTTAATAACCAACCCTCTGTGGCACCATCATCTCTGAATGGAATCAATGTTGAACACAATTTTTGGAAGGGAGTTCCGGTAGCATTTGAATAGGATCATGGTTCAGATTGTAGCCAGTTTTAGAGGTCTTCTGCACTAACTTCATTGGAATTAAATATGAGAATAGGCCCCATTGGAACAAAATACCACTGGAGTTCTACAACTATTCTGATGTCCCTCTGCATAAACCACCCTGGTCACACCTTGGTAAAAGCTATAGAAGTGTCATTAAAAGTGTGGTGTGAAGATTCTCTCCTTAAGAACTACATGTAGACATGGAAAAGTCTTTCAGCAAAGCTCTATGTATTTTAAATTAACTATTTTACTGAAGGCTACTGCTTTCTTGTAGTGCAGACAGGCTCTTATGTCTGTATGCTTCTGCTCATGTATCCAGTTGATGTGGCTGACTGCATAAACTTCATGAAGCGTAAAGCACAGTGGGTGACAAGCAACCTTATCTAGGTGTCATTTGTTTGTAATGGCAATGAACCTACCATATAATTTCCATATATACTACTATGAAGTAGTTTATGGTCACTGTCACTCATGGTACTGTTGTGTGTGGATATGAAGGTCCACAAAGTGGTAAGTTAAACATGTAGTTAATCCAAGTACAGTGAAAAAATAGATGCTTAGAAATATTATTAATGTTTGGGTGTTTTTTAAGGGATTATTTCTCTGGTTGTCTCTTACTTCATTACATATTTTGCAAAAAAGGGGATATTCAATGTTTTTTAATTATTGTTCTGTCAGCAGTAATTCCTTAAGATAGCATCCTGTGGTCCATATAACGTATGTTCTGAGTCAAGTATGAGTCTGTATCAGATGGTTTTCTTTATTTATAACAAAGAAATAATCCCTTCTCTAAGAACTGGCCCAATGAAATACAGAAGAATTCTGCCATTAACCTGGACAAGATAGAGACTTTTATCTTAAGTTCCGGTATTTCATCAATGCAGTTACATAACAAACCTAATTGTCCTAGGAGCTATGTACAAAGAGATAAATTACATTCACTGGTATTCTTGGAAACAATTTTACCTCTTGTAAATAACAGTGACACAACTAACTGAGAAAGAGGCATGGTTTGAGCAGGTGAATCTTTTTTTTTTTCTGCTATTCCTGGAAAGTTAAATTGAAGAAAAATACTTGCAGAAAGTGAATTTGAAATTATCAAATTAGATAGTTTGCACTTCACAGTGTGGAGAAGAATCCTGCTCCACTCCTCCAAAAGCCATGGGTTTCATTCCTGTTTGATGTTAAAATAGTCCTTCTTGGGTCTGTTGCCATCATTTACAGGAATATTGGTATTTAGATATCCATCATTTCCATTGGTACTGGGGAGAGTCACCTCCAAACTGAAGTTCTGCAGTTCAGTGCACCCATGAAATGCAGCAGTCACATTCAGCTCACAGCCCTGTAGCTCAGACAGGCCAGCCTGTAGGTCTGCAGTGTGTTGCTGGCTGTCAGTGTGCAGCATCCCAGGATTTGTCTGCCTGGATGGGTGCAGATAGTTTGAGCCTTCCCCTGCCTGTGCTCCTGCCTGACCGGATGCAAGCTGTGTCTTCTCCAGAAGTCATATTGTCACATTTGCATGGCACTGAGCCCATGCTCCAGCCAGCCAGATACAGGCCAGCCCCAGTCTAGAAGCCATGTAATCCCTTGGAGTGTGTAGACCAGGCACATAATTGGCCATATTGTTCCTACATGAGCCATAAGTGACACAGCCCAGGACAAGAATGAGTATTCAAGATTGGTAAATGAACTGTACATTCATGTAGATTTATTGTAAATTCTCCACTCATAAAACACAAAACAAATCCCAACAAAGAAATTTGTACACATTTTTAAAGGTCGTGCACTTTACTATTTTATTTTTATTTTTATTTTATGTCACATAGTTGTCTTAATGCAAAAAGAAGCCATAAAGAACCCAGAAGACTAGTATGGGGTTTCTAAGTAAGGGGATCATTAATTTTAAAGTAAACAATCAATTCCATGTCTCTGTTTAAGGTATAATGTCAAGTACTGACAAATAAATGTACAGTAAAGCAGGATCTGGTTTCACCTTAGTGATGCCAGTGAACTGTGAGTGACTTAGTGATGCTTAGTGACTGTGAGTAAGTCGGGGGAGTTTGCTCCTCATACTCTTGAGTTTTCCTGTGGGGCTGCACAAAATGCTGCACACAACCTTTGCAGTAGGGACTCAATCCTGCTACCCTTGTTCACCCCAGGAGAAGGAATAAAATGCTTGCAGAGTCAGGCCCAATAAAGCAATTAAATCATTCTGCTATTGTGATGTTTTCTCCCACTGAGATCACAGTAAAGGAAGCTCCTTATGTTTTAGTAAGTTTATAAGAGATGAGTTGCTTCTATCAGTTTTTCAAAAAGTTTTCAGGGTCAGGTTATCCAATAGAAATCAATCATTTATTTTAATCCTTCATCAAAATTAAGTAATGCCAAAGGATTTCACTAGGTTTTGTGTTCATTTCCATTATCAAGATCTCTGTTGCAGTTTTAATTTTGCAATCCTGACTCTGGGGAGTTGACTTACATGAATTAAAATTATTTCTGTCACTTACAATGGCAAAATCAGGACATGGTATTGTGATGTGAAAATAGTAGTGTGTTATAACTGACAATCAGAGGCTATTTTTGTAATAAAGTGTTTCTAGCATATTTGTTTCACTTGTAATTTTCATACTTTTATCATCCATCATTTTCAGCCTATTGTAAGAAAAATCTGAAGTCTCCCATCTTTATTCATTTCAAACTTTAAAATAAAAATACATTTCCATGTATTTTCTATTTTGCAAGTCCAGGCAACCCCCTGAAAATTCCAGTTTGTCTCATGTGTTTAAGTGTATGGATCATTATTCACTAGATGATACTCTTGTATCTCTGAATCAGTATATATTCTCTGTGAATATAAGTTTGTATATAGTATGAAAGTTACCTTTATTTGTACATAGGCTCTTGGAAATAATCCCTTCTATCAAGGTCCTACTTCACTATCTACAGAATGTTTCACTGTGGCGTGTACACTTTCTCACTTTATCATATTAATACAGAGTTCTTCATATAAATCACTTAATGTAACTGAGTTGTCTGAGTGTGAATAACAATAACAACAATAAATACTAATAAAAAGAATGAAGAGTGTGTCAGTTTGCTCAGAATCTTTTGTCTTAATGGTCTTGGGTTTGCTGTTGCTCTGAAAATAGTATTTTTACTACCTTCTCCAGGTTCAGTGATGATCTGCAGTGCTGCTCATCATTACTGGTGTTCAAGCTGCACTGCTTGCCTCTTGCCATGTCCCAGTGCTACCTTCTGTATATACAAAGAGTTAGGAAATTGTCTGTCTTTCAGTGAGCTTAAAATTTTGTTGGACAAGGATTTTTCATCTAGACCCAATGTGAATCCAAACTACCTGGAGCTGTGTATGTCTGGAGCCCTGTCATTCCATTCAGGATAAAGTTCCCTTGCATTTCTTTACTGAAACATTTGATCACAAGAAGTTTTGAATGCCATTCTTTATTTTGACACCTTGTTTAATCTCCAGGCTGCACAGTCTATTGTCCTTGCCTTGCTTTTTTTTTTTTTTTTAGTCTATCCTTGGGTGGTGAATTATGCACTTAAATAAAAGAATGATCTTCAATAAATTACAGTAAAAGAAAGTCAATAATGCAAACATTTTCTGATAGTCAACCAAAATTTTCATCTTCACAACTTACAAAACATTGCACATGGACATTATTACTTAATACTTCTCCCACAGTAGCCCCAGGAAGTCATCCTCCCCAATGAACTAAGATGTTTTTTGTGAGGCGTCGTGCCAACGCTGAAGGTGTGAGCTCGGGAGAGTGGTTTTTTGTTCATCTTTAACCTTACTAGAGCCTTAAAATTTTAGATTGAAAACAAAAGAAATTTGCAGATAGCTTAGGAGTTGAGAACGATGATTGTCCTGAGACATCCATGCCTGCCAAACAACAAAAAACAGCGAGGTTAAACACACCCTACAAAAACTAAAATTGGTGTAGGCTCCAAGTCACAGAGGCACAAGTGGAATGTTTTGAAATTTAGACTGGAGATAGAGAGTTTGTAAAAAGACCTTTAGGTTTTACCTGAGAAGTGAACATGCATACATACACACAGAGGTGTTCATAGCTTTGCTCTATGGGTGTGTTTTCTTACCCTACTTCTTGCTAACATTTGATCTCTTCCTCAACTGCAGTGACTTTTGTAAAATGGAGGATTTTAAATCCTTCAGTGCCACAGCAGGCCTTGATGCTATATGACTGGGTTGAGCAGGGAGAAAAGAAAAATATATTATATATCCGCCACAATCCTGCCTGGGGGAATGAAGGCAAGTTGCCTTACTATGCGTCCACAAGCAAGTCCTTCACTGCCTTACCTGTAGTGCTGAAAAAAGCATTTACTATTACTTTTTTCCTTTACAAGTAGTTGCATTTGGAGTGTTAATTGACAAGGAGAAAAGCAATGTGCATGTTAAAACTGAGTTGAAACTTTCCTTCCCTGGAAACACTTCAGAATTTCCTTTTAAAACAAAGAATTCCTTTTCTGTCAACACATAACTCAGAGAAATAAATATTTGTGCCAGAAACTTGCAAAGAGTACAGATTTCAGCCCTGAAGAGATGCTCATCCCTTCATCTCTTATTTATGCAAATGTTCACATCACAGTCTGAACAACATATCTATTTTGTGGACAAGGGGGTGTTTTTTTGGCAGGATGATGAAGTACTAGCAATTAGTTGTAAATCTACAGTATTACTTGTGAGGCATTAAACCCAAACTGAACCATTTCTTGTTAGCTAAATATGAGGATAGTCGGAGAAGTTACCAGCATCCTGTAAGTTTAAAGCACTGCAAATAGGATGTTTGAACAACAGTTTTACAATGAAAGAAACTTCAAATGAAGAGGTGTCCCCCAAACCCTTGGGCTGCTTGCAATCACTTTTGCCTGTCCACCAGCAATGATGAGCAAATACCACCCTCAGCTACAACTTTCCACTAACTGCTGCTAAAAATGTGAAACTGCATGTGCTGGCTCTGCTGTGTTGGAGGATTTCCTGCAGTGGGGTTGTGTCAGAGCAAAGAGCAGGTCTGGGCTTGCTGACTGGGGCAGAGGGGGCAGAGCAGGAGGTGGGTGTGAGGGTGGGCACTGTCTGGCATGGGAAAACACACCACTCCATTGGACCTTGCATTTAACACTGCTATCCAGAGAGCACGGCAGGAGGGAAGACTATGAGAAAAACTGGCGCAAAAATCAGTTACAATTTATGTCTAAAAGGACATGTAGCAGATGATTTTCCCTCCTGGCTCTCTGCAGCCCAGTTTAATTTTGCTGTAAAATGAAGGAGTACAACCCTAAGTAACATGCTCTAGGGGACACTGTGTCAGCAGGGAGGTTGGACTTGATGAGCCCCCTGGTGATGCCTTCCAACCAAATTCAGTGATTCTGTGAACGGTTTCGTGAAAAAAAATGCTCCCACTGCCTGCTCCTCACCCCCAATTATTTCCTATTCTTTGTTACCAACTATGAGGGAAATGGGAAACTACTTCCAGAATTGTCAAATTCCCTCTGAAGATCTGGACCTGCTCTTGTCACGTTCTGCCTGCCTCCTTGCCTGCCTACCTTGATACCATGCCATAGTGCTGGTCAGAATTTGCCTCTCACAGTGGCAGCCAACTCTTGCCAATTTGGTAGCTGGATTTTCCAGACTAAGAGATTGTAGTCTGATCCTCTGGAACCAGAACATACTGCTGGCCGAAACTATCTCTAAAGTTTCACTGAAGTTCACAAAACACAAGACTGTTGAAGAAAAATCAGTTTGAGTGTTGGAAAAAATAGCTTGTTCCAGGCTAATGTGCTGTAGGATTCAGCATCTGTGCCTCAGTCAAAAGTATTAGTAAACCCATTTTCTGTTATATGATATAATGAATTTTTGAAAAATTATTCCCTAAAATTCACTTTACTTTCCACTCAGGAGAGTAACTTTCAGCAAAGCTTTTACCAGAAACTGACTGGAAACAGAAATTGCTAAGGGTTCATGTTTGTTAATATGCAATTTTTCCAAAAAGAAATTTCCTGGACAGCTTTTCCCCACCACCTGTCCTGCTAAAAACCTATTTAAAACATGCCAGGGTGTTGTACTGAGAAGTGCTGGGACAAGCATAGTGAAGCCAAATCTTCCTTGTCCTCAGGCCTTGTCCTCTGGCTCCCTCTACACTCCTATCCTCTCTGTTCCTCACACTGCTCAGCATCCAAAAGAATTCCTGTTACAAATGGTCCCCCAGCAAGCAGAGGCAGGTGATGCCCAGAGTGAGAAGGTCTCAGGCCAGGCAAGGCCAGTTTGTCCCATCTGGCACCACAGCTGACACCACTTCCAGCTGTCTGTAGTATCACTTGGCAGCTAAACACAGACTGGCAAGGTCAGCTCTGCAGGCACCACCAGACCACCAGGCACTGTGGAAGGACCAGAGAGCAACTGGCAGAAGCAGGGCACCCTCAGTTGTTTCAGAGTGGGTTTGTGCAAAGTCCGGGTGCCAAACAGAAAGGTGATGCCATGTGCATGCACCCACTGCCTCACCTGCCCTGGTGAGCTCTACCATTCCTGCCCTACAGAAAGAAGTTTACTGGCTTGAAGGTACTTTGGCACCTGTACCAACTTGTCTAGAGCTGCTAAAGTAACAGACCCAAACATGCACGCCTTCTGAGTGGACACTTCTGGAAAAGGGCAAAAATAAATAAAATCCCTCAGTCACCAGGTGTGCCACAAAATCAGGAAGAGGTGAGCACAGTGATCTCCCAGAGAAACATCAATCTTGTTGAATGTCAGGGGAGGTAGGTGAACTGAAACACAAACAGGTCATGTCCTCAGTGCACGGAAGGTGGCTTATCTGGATTAATAACTTGTGCTGGCATGGTTGCTGAAGCTTTCATTTTCTTGGAATTACCTTAATAGCAAAGTGTCTGGTAGCAGGTGTGCTTGCGGACATTTGCAGGCAATTATCTCTGCTGACAAGGAGATATAATAAAACTCTTAATGCAGGAAGAGAGCAAGGCACAGCCAGGCAAGGACATTAAGCAGGGCAGTACATCTCATCATGTCCTTGTTCCAAATATATATTTAGCATTACAGCAGCTGTTCTCCAGTCAAAACCCCTGCTGGCCTTCATTGCAACAAAAGCATCCTCCTCTGGGCTGATTTCAATGCTGAAGTTAAAGAGTAAGGGCAGTGATAGAGATCATAAAGAGTGCAGTAAATAGAATAGTTATTACATTTGCCAATACAGGGCTGGTACCTAAAGAAATCTCTAGGTTTCTCTTGGCTCCTGCACCACCACAAGGCACAATAAAGAGCAGCTGGGCTTGGATGGAACTTTGCCTTTCATCGTAGGGACCCATGTAGGGAATGTCCTCCCACTTAACACTCACATGGGGTGAATTTCCCCACCATACACCTCTGAAGAGCTACAGATTGTATTTTCCTTCTAGACTGAGATTCAACAGATTTTCTTCTCTTCACTATGTGTTCTGGTGCCATGCCAAGTAATGGAGTGAATCCCACAATTTCCTCGGGAAGGGATGGTGAAGGTCTCTGCACCTCCAGGAGGGCTCTGGGTGAAAAGCACAGGTCTGCTCAAAATTCCAAGCCACACAAACCCACTGTGCAACACGCAGCCTGCCAGCAGGCTGCAGGGAACAACTTGTCCAGACTGGTTGCATCTGAAGACCTTGCTGATTTTGATCTGTGTTCTGACTAATGAGTCAGCAGCAGAATAAAAATTTGATGTCTTTGAGAAACTTGTCAAGCTACACAGAGCTAGAAATTGCAATGGAAGAAGGTTCAATGAACATCTCTCTTTCTCCTACAGTGCTGTCTGGTTTTAATCTCAGTTAATATGCAGCTAATTTGAAAGAAATAAAAAACAGGAAAGTCAAATTCATATAGGAAAAGTCATTTTTCTACCCTAAACTACTTTTTCCTCAATTTCTCATTTATTGGGGGCAGAGTTAGTCTGAGAAGATAACATCTTTATTTGGCATGAGAAAAAGCAGTCTAACCACAACCAGATGAAATCAAGGGAGTGTATTTAAACTGGCCTTTCTGTGGAATTGGGAGACAATAACTGGGCATTAATTTCTTGCTTGGAAGTTCTGCTTTGCATGCTAATGTGGAGATATTGTCACCAAAACTGAAAGTCCTCAACAACATCTTTTCAGTGTTAGAGAATCAAGGCATTGCTTTATTCTGGCCAGGTTGTGCAACTGAAATAAGTTCATCCTTTTTTGCCAGACTTTTCACATACCTATACAGACAAAACCTAAAGAAATTCTCATACATTCGTCTTAAATTACACAGTTCTTAGTATTTAATCTCCTATGGTTATCATTCCCTTCACCTTCAATGCTACTTTGGTCCTCACTCTTTGGTTCTCTTATCAATCTTTTCCCAGACCAGATGCCTCTGACCTCCCCAGAGAGTGATGTTTGGGGTAATGTTCATTTCTATTTTGTGCATCTTCTGGCTACTCCCAGTCCACAGATCTTAAGCTCATCAGGCCTCTCCCTGAGAACAGAGTATTTTGTAGAGAAACTTCAGTTCCCCTGCCTCTGGGCAAAGGAGAACAAACCCTTTACTAGAGTTACAGTAATTTTTTTTAAGTTGTATAATTTCCAACAGTTTCTGCTGTGGAATAAGGTAAATTTTTCAAATACAAAATTGCAAACAGAAACATTCCAGGCATACAGCTATTTAGAATACTGGAAATAGTGCAAACGTATGTTCGTTTCTACCAGAATTACAAAATAATTATCAAAAATATATCTGGCCTTTACTGCACTTAGTGTCCTTCACTTCGACTAAGACTTGTCCTCATGTAACAATGTCCCTTTAATTTACCCCCTCCCCTGTCCCTGTCTCTCATGAACTAGAAGTTGTTGGAGTTACAGGATGTCTGACAACTTGCTTCACAGGCACTGCTGGAAAATAGCACATGCTACAATTTTCAGGCATTCAGTTGATGCCCTGCTTCTGATAGGAAGGATTGGTGCTAATCTCTTCAGAAACAATTCCATGGGTGAGGGTCTTCAGGAGAAATGGCTGTTAATGTCTTTGAAAAGGATCTTATTGTCTCTATGACCTTCAAGCTGCACAAGTTTGTTACAGAACCTAATTATACTCCTGAACTTTAGGCTAATAGACAAATGGGTCCACACAAAGTCTATTGCAGAACCCAGATGGCCTGAATTTTTAAACATTGGAGGAAAATTACATGTTCAAGGGAAGAATATGCAGTAGGTGGTTTGGGAAGGCTGTACCTTCCTAGTATCTCAACCAATGTGAAAAGGAAAGGGGCAACATGTGGCTGAGAGTTGAGGCTGCATCCTCTGAAAGCTCGAGAGAAGGAAACCCCACAGGACTATGCCCCAGTGGACGGGTGCTCTCCCTTTATACAAAAGAAGTTGCAGGACTCTTCTGCCTCCTTTATGGACTGGCTTTTCATAGTGTGATTTTTCACACACTTCCTCAGCATTACCTTCATCAAATTGCTGTAGTAAATGTTTTCCTGGGGTAACTAGTCTTGCCTGCCTACTTTTTGACATGTGGACAGTGGCACAGCAAGTTCCTGAGGTTACAGCTCCTCATCTTCCTCTGGTTTATGAAATGGTTAATCTCTTGTATTGCTCCATTGAAAGTCATCTTCCAGAGATTCTTGTCTTTATGTTTGTGAACATTTGCTTTACATAAAACCCTATCCTGGCATAACGTATGTGCTCTCTGTGGACTATGACAAGAAGAGATACAGAAACCTACGGGAGTGAAACACTTGGACCCCTTGCAGTGACAGGCCCTGTTGACATCTTTCTGTCCTTACATCCCCACAACTAGGAAGTGATAGCACAGAATCAAAATCTAGCAGAACAATTATGTTTTCATTAGGCTGATAGCATTTTTCAACCTTAAAAAAACAAATGTTGCTGGAAATCACTATACATTTCATTTTTCAGGGCAGCATATGGCAAACAGCAAACCTCTGCTAAAACAGGTATGAGGTACGTGACTTTGTTGGAAATTATACGACTTTCAATATTCTTTAATGTAACTTTAGTAAAGGGTTTGTTCTCCTTTGCCCAGAGGCAGGGGAACTGAAGTTTCTCTACAAAATACTCTGTTCTCAGGGAGAGGCCTGATGAGCTTAAGATCTGTGGACTGGGAGTAGCCAGAAGATGCACAAAATAGAAATGAACATTAATGAACATTACCCCCAAACATTACCCCCTGATGAGACACCTGGTCTGGGAAAAGATTGATAAGAGAACCAAAGAGTGAGGACCAAAGTAGCATTGAAGGTGAAGGGAATGATAACCATAGGAGATTAAATACTAAGAACTGTGTAATTTAAGACGAATGTATGAGAATTTCTTTAGGTTTTGTCTGTATAGGTATGTGAAAAGTCTGGAAAAAAAGGATGAAATTAAGTCAGTTGCACAACCTGGCCAGAATAAAGCAATGCCTTGATTCTCTAACACTGAAAAGATGTTGTTGGGGAGTTTCTGTTTTTCCCAGTTTTGGTGACAACTTGACTGATAGCATTTCTGCTACTGACTTTTCTTTAATCTGATGCCACAAGCTCTAACATGCGTTTTAGACTGCCGTCCACAGCAGCATGACTGTGAACCCACGAGGAATGATGATCTCTCCTTCCTGAGACACCTACCCAAAGCAACACATAGTACATTTTTGTAACTGATGATGACTGTCTGAAGGAAGGTATTTCTGTTGTGCATAATCAGTGCGCAGTCCTTGAAGCTGAAGAACTGCTGTGAATTCTCCAAACTGTAGGATGTTATTTGGGTCAAGGGCAATACTGGGAATCATAGGATTAACAGACAGGAGGGGAAAATGCTCCCTGAGCAGCTGCAAAGGATAATCTATTCATTTTACCTACAGTGCCTTTGTCAGGAGGACAACTGGGGAAAGTTTAGGTAGGAGACTTCAATGACAGAGCACTCTAAAGCCCTCAGATCAAAGCCACAGACAGTACAGCTGTGCTGCCTGAGTGATGATCATCTTGTAGTTCCAAATAGGACAGGGAGAGAATACAAAAGGGAAAGAGTTTTCTTCATGACATGGTCCCTTGTCTTGCTTCTGTCAGGTCTACAGTTCTTTGTTCCTTTAAACTGGTCTGTATTACTCCTACTGGAGTCTCTATTCCCTTAATTTTGTAGTGCAGCCTGAGTTAACCAAGCTAGCTTATTTCACAGTCTGAACAGTGTCTACAGGACTGGCCTTGCCCTCAGACATAGCAAAATCCCCATGGACTTCACAGTCAGAGATGAAGTAGACGCATGAAGAGTGAGTCTAAAAGAGTTACTTCGTGTCTTACTTGCTGGACTGTTGCTTTCAGAGATTGCATAAGGAGAACTAAAAGCAAGATAAATCCATTAGTGCCAACAAAAGATTAAAACTACACTCAGATGGGTATAATTTGTGCAGTACTTCCTCATGAACAAAAGGGCTAGGGAGACAGTACAGAAGTTCAAATTCATTGTGTTGCTGTAGGGAAAAAAAAAAGTCAAAATGAATCCTGTGGAATGGTAATTACTGATTTTAGACATTTACCTCAGTCTTCCAAGAATAATAAAGAAATATCCAGAAGGTATGAAGTCTTTGCAGTCAAAACCAGAGGGGATCAACAGAAACAGATTTCCCACTATCTCAGTTATCTCTCTTTCCTTTAAAAGTCTGATGTGATTTCCTCAGAAAATATGACAGGATGCCTGCCTCTTCCAGTGACGACATATTCTTGTATTTTACTCATTGGCTAGTTTCACTCAGATTTGACAGAAAGGTGAAGATCCCAAAGGCAATCCAGTTTCCGTGAGCTACATGGAAGCAGCTACCTCACTGCAGAGCAAATAGTTGCTATCAAATGCCTTTTTAAAAAGAGGTCAATGACCTTCTGCACTTTTAAGCATACAGAATTCATGGGAGGGAGAGACAGAGACATTATAAATATCTTAACAACACGAAGGATTTCAATTTGTAAGGCAGAGAACTGCTCTAAGTTCAACTTCTTCAGCTTCTTCAGTGGAGCTCCCTATGTTTGATTTTCCTGCCTGGCTAGCTGGCTGGCTTTTACAGTAACTAAAGCCTTTTCTGCAGCAGCAGTCATGCCAGGGTTGGGGTTGGCAAAACCTTGGAGTGTTGGAGGGTGTGGTTCTGAAGACACAGATTGCCTGCTACAAGCTCCTACCCAGAGACCCCATGTTGGGGCTGAGGCAGGCACCATTTCGATGGCAGTGCCAGCCATAGGGGTGGAGGGGGTGGAGGACTGATTGTTATCCCAGGTGACTGCTCCCCAGCAGGGCTAACGGTTGAGCAGTGCTGCATAAACAGTTAGTCTCCTGAGTGGAAGAACTATATTAATTTTTTAACAACAAGAAAAACCCAACCTGTGTATCATGCTCCATTGCAATGGGATGAGGCCTGAGCCTCAAGACATACCCAGAGCCTTGAGAGGATACAGAGGTCAGCAGGAGAGCATCTGAAGGGCAGCTTTAAGGAATTCCAGCCACTCCAGATAGAAAGTCAGCCTCATTGGGACCCCAATTTAAATGTCTCTATGCTAATGCAGACAACATGGGGAATAAACAGGAGGAACAAGAAACATGTGCCCACCTGCAAGGCTATGGCTTTACTGGCATCACACAAAAATGGTGAGATGGCTCCTATGACTGGAGTGTTGGAATGCAAGGAACAGGCTTGTTCCTTTAGGAAGGATGGGCAGGGGAGGCAGGGAGGCAGTCTTGCCCTCTATGCCAGTGACCATCTGGAGTGCATGGAGCTCCACCAGGAGCTGGATAAAGAGCTTAGAACTTATGGGTCAGCAATAAAGAGAAGGCAGGGACAGGTGACTTTATAGCAGAAGTCTGCTACAGGCCACCTGCCCAGGAAGACTGAGCCAATGAGGCCCCCTAAGACAGAAAGGAGCAGCCTCACATTCACAAACCCTGGTCCTCATGGGGAACTTCAACACCCTGACATTTCTCAGAAGGAGACTTGGTTACCCAGGACATGGAGTACTCAACAGCTTTTTTGCCTCCATCTTCACCAGCAAATGCTCCAGTTGCTTAAGGTGAGATCAGAGACTGGGAGAATGAAGAGCTGCCTGCTCTAGAAGACTGGTATGAGACCATTTAAGGAAAATGAAGGTTCACATGTCCAGGGGACCTGATGAGATACATCTACAGGTCTTGACAGAACTGGCTGAGGAAGTGGCTAAGCCACTATCCATCATATTTGAGAAGTCGTGGCAGTCTGGTAAAGTTCCCACTGAATGGAAAAGGGAAAAAAGGGGAAAAAACACCTCCTGTTTTAAAGGGTAAATAGTCATGAATGACATCCTTGTCTCTCAGTTGGAAAGACATGGATTTGACATATTGACTATCGAGTGGATAAGGAATTTTCTGGAGTTGCAGTCAATGGTTTGATGTCCAAGTGGAGACTAGGGATGAGTTGTGTTCCTCAGGTGTCAGTATTCGTAGCAGCTCTGTTTAACAACTTTATCAGTGTCATGGACAGTGGTATTGAGTGCACTCCCAGCAAGGCTGCTGACAACACTAAGCTGTGTGGAAGGGATGCTATCCAGAGGGATCCTGACAGGCCTGAGAAGTGGGCCTGTGTGAACCTCGTGAAGTTCAATGAAGCAAAATGCAAGGTTCCGCACCTGGGTCAGCATGATACCAAGTACAACCACAGGGTGGAGAAGGACTTAGGGTTGGTGGTGGATGAGAAGCTCAGTATGACCTGGCAATACTGTACACTACACTACTCTATACTGCAGTACTTGCAGCCCAGAGATACATCTGCATCCTGGGCTGCATCCAAAGCAGTGTGTGCAGCAGGGCAAGGGAGACGGTTCTGCCCCTCTGCTATGCTTTGTGACAACACCATCTGGAGTGCTGGACATACATATAAAAAGGGCATGGCCCTACAGTAGCAAGCCCAGAGGAAGGGCATGAAGATAATCATGGGGCTAGAGCACTTCTCCTGTGAGGACAGGCTGAGAGAGCTGGGGCTGTTCAGCCTGGAAAAGGCTGCAGGGTGACCTAATTGTGGCCTTCTCGTACCTAAGGGACATACAAGAAGGCTGAAAAGAGACTGTTCACATGTGAACAGGAGATAGGACAAGGGGGAATGATCTTAAACTGAAGGAGTGTAGGTTTAGATTCGATATTAGGAAGAAATTCCTTACTGTGAGGGTTGTGAGGCACTGGAACGGACTATCCAGAGAAGTTGTAGATAGCCCACTCCTGAAAGTGTTCAAGACCAGGTTGGATGGGGCCCTGAGCAACCTGATCTTGTGGAAGGCAGAGGGTTCTAACTAGAGGATCTTTAAGGTTGTTTCTAATCTAAACCATTCTATGACTCTATGATTATTCTAACATTCAGTTCATTCCTCTGTGTGTATACGTACACATATATCTCTGAAGTGTATCCTGGCTGAATATGTTGGGGGAGATTTTAAACAACATTGAAGGCTTACATTTGTCAGAGACTTTAATTTGCTTAACATGATAGGATTTTTCATCTGGGTACTAAGCAACTTCAGATATTAAATAGACTGAGAAATGCCTTACATTTTGAAAGTTTTTCCACAGTCTTTATTAAAAAGGCTATCAGGACTATATCAAGACGGAAATGTGACATCTGTTTTCTCCTATTGAGGACATATGGAAAGGAACATACAGAATGGCAGCCAACCTTTATATTTGAACAGCAGACTTAATACTGATGGAGGGTAACAGTTTTGTAAAGTCTTCCGTCTCCAATGGTTGCCTATAGGATTAACTCCTAGTCTTCTGATTAAAGTTCAACTAAGCATGTTCTGTGGGACAAAAGATATAAATTTTCTTTCTCTAGTGATAAACTTCAACAGAAATGTGTGGTAATCTGCCACTTCTTGTGATTTCATCATGGATCTCTAGTGGCAGAGAATTACACTGAGAAGACATTTCCAGAGGCCTTTCCCCAGTGCTGACTGAAAGCAGGAGAATCCTTGCAACCTGTCTTCCTCCTAGTATCCAATTAGCAATAGCCTGATTAATTTACATGATAATTCTCACTCATGTATTTGTTTTTAAAGACTTCCTTGTTGAAGCAAGGTGATTTGACACTGGCCAAAAGCTAGACACCTATGAAAAAATTATTCACCCATTCTCCTCTGCTATAGTTGAGGAGAGGAGGGGGAAAAAAAGCCCGAAGGGCTCATGAGTTGAGATAAAAATTAGGAAGAAACACTCTAAGGGCAAAATAGGCTCAAATTTAAATTGTATAGATAAAACTTATATTAATAAAATTAAAAGAGGATAATGACAACTAAATTTAACCTTTAGAACACCTTTTTTTCCCAGTCCCTCTCTCTTGTTCCCCACCAGCATGGAGAGAAAGCATGGGTTTTCAGTCAGTTTGTTATTTCTCCAAATCTTTCTTCAGTTCACTTAGGGAAAGGTTTTTTTTTTTTCCTGCTGTGCTGTGGGGTCCTTCCCATGCAAGACAGCTCTCTGTGAGCTTCTCCAGAGTGGTTTTAATTTTTACCAGTAGCAGTCCTGACCTGCTGCAATGTGAGTCCCTGACATGGGCAAACAGTCTTCCCACAAATGTTTTGCATAGGTCATCAGTTCATGGGGTCGTCTTTCAAGGATAAGCTGTTCTAGTTTGGAAGCAAGGGTCTTCTATCTTCTCTCTCAGTTTGAGTTTCCCACTAGATTATAGCTTTTCAGCATCGACTCCCTCCAGCATAAGCACCTTTACTCATGGGCTGTGGGGAATTCTGCATTCCCCTGCACCTCATGAAGTACAGGGGAACAGTTTGTTGTATTATAGTCCTCACCACAGTTTGCAGAAGAATCTCACTTCCAATGTTTGGAGCACCTCCTCTCCCTCCTTCCCCTCACTGACCTTAGTGTCGCTATGTTGTTCTCCACACGTGTTTCCACTTTTTATTTTCTCTGACTTGGGAGAAAATTGTTGCCTGCAAGTTTGTTTGTTCTCAAGTTACATCAGTTGAAAAATTCTTCTAGGGTTTTCCAGTGTTGAAAGGTTGAGCTCCTCTGGGCTGCATATCAGGGAATTGCCCACCATGCCCCTTGATGTTGGCCACGTGGTCCCCACCAGCACCAGACGGGCAGTGCCAGATGCTGCAGCAGTGCCCCTCTTCATGTGGGTCACTGAAAAGGAGAAACTGCTGCCACTGCTTCTTCCCTTCTGCTTGCAGCACAGCTGGTTAAAAGTGGCTAAGCAGACAAATTACACCACGAGCCATGGCGGTGGCCACATGGCCCCGGGTGCGTGGTCCCGGCTGCGACACTCTGGCCATGTGTGTCCAGCAACCATGCAGCTGCTCACGGTGCCAGGAGAGCTCCAGCCATGGCACCTCCCCATTCCTCTGAAGGAGAAGAAGGACTGTGCATATTCTTTTTCTTTTTAAATATGTCATCACAGAGACGTTACCAACTTCTTTAATTGGGCCGGCAACATGTCCATTGTCAGAGCCTTCAGAGATTGGCTCTGCTGGACACAGTAGAAGCTTTGAGGAGCTTTCTCTCTCAGAAGCTGCTTCTGTGGTGTCCTCCACTAAAAGGCAGCACACAAGGAATGAATAATCTGCCTCACAGAGAACCTATCCTGCATGCTAGCAACAAGATTTCTCTAACAGCTAGCATGAATTTGGCACTCAGGTACTATGGTGTGTACTGACTGTCTTGCCCATTTTTCTCAAAGCTTTGGCCTTATAAAAGCAAGGTCCAGGACTCTACAATTTTTCACTTGCACATTTATACAGTAACAAATAACACAATATATGCTTACATTTACCTATGCTTTACATGTACAGTATATGCTTTACATTTACAGTTTACTATTGTATGAGCCATCCTCTTCCTAAAATGAACATTTGGGGTCAGAGAAGAGAGGAGCAATAGGAACAGAGAAAAAAATGAGACCACTGCAGAATATTTCAACATTTTTTTCCTGTTAGAATATTCACTTTTTCCTGACAGTGTGGTTATTGCTAGGAACAGTTTAAGGGTCAGTCATATATTTCATTATGAATGGAGGAGCAAAGAGCTGGTTTCTCACAGAGAGAGCCTGACATGAAGTCCCCTGGAGCAAGTACCTAAACTGTCATTCAGCTGCAAATGTGTCAGTGATTTCAAAGCTGTTCCACAGTCAAGGCATTTTTTTCTATGCATTTTCTTCACACTATCAAGATGCTATCACCCACATATTCTAGTTAAATGATAAAAAAAAATGACAGCTCATACTGCAGTTCTGCCCTTTCTATTTCTGATTCCAGCTGAGATACTAAATGGGCTGAAATTCCCAAGGTTGCAATTGTGTTTTATATGCTGTTTAGGTTCAAGAAATAACATCACTAATACTGCACACAGGGTCTTTTCTGTGATGTAATACTTCTATCTGCCACAAATACCACCAGAGGAAAAGACTTCTGTGATTTTCCCTGGTCCATCTTTCACTGTTATATTTGCCAATGTCCTGCCTATGCTATAGGTTTGATTACTGCAGTAATCAGCAAGATCACAGAGTGACTTGTATTATTAACCACACAGCTAACCTTCCCAAAAGGAAATAGCAATAACAGCAGATTATACACTTCTCTAAAGTAAATATGTAAATAAAATGTGGTCAGCTAAAACAGTAAGAATTATTTGCTTATCTAAATGCTCAACTTTATTAGAAACAGTCATGGACCCTCTCAATTGCTGACCAGGACAAAACATGCATTTTTAAGTTATCTTTATCATTATTCATATTGCAGATAATTATCAGCTATAAAACAGCATTCTGCAGTCTGAGAACTGACTTATCTTTATTCCTCAGTTTTCCAAGTTGTCTTGGTTTAGGGCAAATTTGGGAGGAAACTTCCAAAGGGGTCCCTCTAGAAAGCAGATTCAAGCGCCACCCACCCCCCGCCCCAGCCACTGGTTCAGGAAAAGATTTCACCTCGTGACACAAGTACAAAAATATTGAATCAAAACACATTTAGCACTTGTAAAAACAAACAAACTCTCACATTTAAATTCTGATATTCATAGTTAAAAGGCATATTTGAGGTCGGGCATTCATCACAGCTAAGTGGAGGACTGGCCTTTCATATAATTTACAGCAATGTGCAGTATTTAGGTAACATAGTCTTTAGAGAGCAGCTGATCTCCCCCTTTGCAAGTGATGCAACACCTTTCACTTCAGGCAGAGCACCGTTTGTGGAAGGGTCTTTATATTATGACTTAAATAAACATTTATTTTGTATGCTCAGGTCCAATGCATATTACGTATTTATATATTTCTATGCTGCTGAACACTGCAGACACAAACTACCACCAGTATCAGCAGGTTAGAAGGTATCTAACAGCTCTGCTGTTTGTATCAGTTCTCAGTGCTGCAATCACTGGCAGTGGTTGCACACACAGGGAATTAAAGATTTAAGAACTCAGACTAGGAGAGGTATAAGTTTGAAAGCCAGGACACAGCAGTTTTATTTGCTGTGGTGAATAAGAGAGAGAGGAAAAGAGGAGAACTACAAAGACACTGAATTGTGAGAGCACACATCAGGTTAACTAGCAAAATAGGTAACTGGCAAGGGAAGATTTTAAGAAAAAGTACCAAGCAGTAAGGTCAAAGGACAAGGCTGCTGTGCCACATGGTCTGAGATTGCGGAACACCATGAAAGTGCTCACCAACATCACTTATGATACTGTGAGTTATTTTCCTTTCTATGCATTTTATTCCTTACAGTGTTTCTCCCTTTCTGCAGTCTCACTAAAACTAGTATTGGCAATGCACATTGCAATGCACTTTGCAATGCACATTGCAGCTCTTTTCTGGCACACTAGGCTTCTTCCCTCCCCAGGTGATTTATTCCTTTCCCTCAGTGGTAAGACATTCTGCTATCCATCACAATTAAGGGAGTGACACAAAATTAACATAGAGCATGAAGTAAGAAACAAGTGTTTGTTAGACAGATAGCAGATGCAACCTTGCCTTTGGTGGATGCCTCATGTCATGCTCCCTGAGGTGCTGCAGTGCCATTAACCCTCTCCCCCTCCTTTGTACCTGTGGAGAAGACATGAGCCACTTACCCAGTTTGCTCCTCATGACCTCAACTAAACAGACTTCCTGTGACAGACACCCAGTGCAAGGATTTTTGTCTTCAAGAGAAGACCCTTTATAAAGACATCTTAGTTTGAGATGGGTACAGCACTACAGTGTGAAAAGAAACATGCGTTAACCATGAACTGATGCCATGCTACAGTTCAGAGACCAGGAGACCCAAGCAAGAGAAGCTCTGGCTTCTTCAGTCATTCTCCTGAATGGGTGAAGGATGGGTCACCCTGACTTCTTGATGGTAGGCCCCAGTTCTGCATATGGATTGTGATGTCTGGCTCCACAGAAGCAACATGAACTGCTGACTTTAGGCTCAAAGACATAGCTCTTAAAACAAGGAATGGAAACATTGCATGAGTATGTAAGGTAATACCAGAAAAAAGTTTTGTTTTCCTAAGCTTAAAATAGTGTCGTTTTTGACACAAATTTCATTATCTTGGGGAAAGACTCAGAATAACCTATAAAGAGCCTGATTGGCTTGACTTCACACCTGGTCCTCAGATGTCTAAGATACAGGACAGTGTCACTGAGTTGAATGGGAATTTACCTAATCACCTGCAAGCAGAGTTGGACAGCAGCATATCAGCAAGTCTCTGCAGGTATGGGATATGGTTACAGTAGCATTTAATAGGATTCACACAAACACATACTTGAATATGCCAGGGTAGTCCCATTGTGGTATCTTTTTAAAGGTAGTCCCATTGTGGTATCTTTTTAAAGGCACTGAAAACTGATTATGCACTTTATCAAAAGGATTTACTTTCAAAGATAAGACAGCACCTTAACACGGACAAAAAAAAATCAATTCAGGAGCCCTTCATAACACTGTAGTTTTGTGACTACCAGGAAAACCACAAGTTATAGCATCTAGAGATAGAGAATCCTGCTCACAGGTTTAACATTTCATTCTTCCACTGGTTCTAATAACTGCCAAGAGTTTACAGTAACCAATGTAAATCATTCCATTTATAAAATTAATGTAGGCTCTGGAACCAGATTGCTTCAGAAAAACTTTCAAATTAAACTTTTCTTCACATCACCGCCTCTTTATTTATTTCAAATACCATAACAGTACTACAAAGATAGTCCAAATTATGTACTCCATTTTTCAGGATCAGGGTTTATTCAGATTACAGAAGTGGCTTAGTAAAAGTCCTGTTGTGATTACACCTCTCTATTTCTACAGGAAGATATAATAGGCATCACTAACATATTGAGTGACTTCTGCTGTGGCATTTTTTGTTGTTTTTTGGGGGTTTCGGGTAGTTTGTTTTTTGTTGTTGTTGTTGTTGTTGTTGTTGTTGCTGCTGTTCTGTTTTGTTTTGTTTTGTTTTTCTTTGTGGTTTGTATATTTTGGTTGGTTGGTTTTAGGGTTTCCTTTACAGCTAAATTCAGAAGGCAAACCTAAGTTATCATCTTCTCACCCTTAACCTGATCCATCCATTTCACTTCGGTTCACAAAGGTGACAAACTAGCTAGCATGTCACCCAGGGGACTTCTGCAAAATCAAAGCCCTGACTCAGCCAGACATGTGAATGCAGGACCAGCAGGAAGCCTTCCCCTACAATATCCTTCTTCCTCATATTGCACAAATGTGCTGGTAGTAAGTCTTGCACTCTATTTGTCCACTGGTCCCTTCTGATTGTGTGACTGGAACAAAGGAAAAATGTAGCTACTGCAGCACTGGAATTTTTGAACAACAGGATAGGCAAAAACCTTCCTGAGGCATTTTTGAAGGGCTGAGCCTGCTTTTGAGATGCTGTTGATTTATGTGACTTCCTGAGACAATTTCTAGCCCTATTTTACTACCATTTCATGTCAGCAGATTTTACACGTGGGTTTTGCTGTATTGACCGACTTCTCTCCTTTGAGCAAAGCAACTTAGCAATTAACAAACGTGGTCCAGATACTGTGGTCAGTGAGAGAGACCACACTACTTCGCTGTGGAGATATTATGTGCAGCTATGACAGCACAATATTGAAACACTCAGTTGTCTGTTTGCCCAGGACACTGCAATCCTTGCTTGGTGCACCGCCAGCAGAGAAGCAGACCACGGTTCTGTAGGCAGACTTATAAGGAGCGCATTGCTCCAAAATGTGTTCATGTGGGGAATCACGTTGCAGTGCTGTATGGGTTTCTACAAAAAAGTAGGTCATCTTCCCTCCTCTGCAGTCCTCTTACGATGCCCACATTTTGTTTTAGGTTTTTCCCTTCATAGCCTCTCCCTAGGCAGTTGTCTGCTTGTGACTTTCCCCCTCCTGCCTACCAGTAAGCCCATCATTCAGTTTCCTTCCCACATCTCTCATGGACAACTTAGCAGTTACCTCTTGTCAGCAGATCTTCCCTGAACAGACAGTCACCTCCATCACAGCCCTCTTTTCCCCACAGATGTCTAGTAAGGCACTTGTTTTGCATCCCAGCTGTTAAGTAATTTCACCAAGTAGTCATTAATGTCAATAACAGGTATCACTTCTATACAAATACAATACCCAGCTGTGTGCAGATTTTGCCTTGTGATTAATTGTTCAATTATGCACTCTTTTTTTCTTTCTCTCAGAAAACACATTTTTTTGAGATGTCACTCGCCACTGTAAACTAGCATCTGCAAGGGCGTGTAATTTCCTTTTTCATGGAGAAAGAGTACCTGACACAATGTCGTCACAAATGATACATTACAAACAGAGTGAAGTCCCACAGCAAATTACATAAATATTGAGTGTATGTAGTGTTTCCGAATAACTTTTATCTTTTTTCATTAAATACACATTTTTTTAATCCAAGGGCTTTTGCTTTTATTTTGCACCTGTATGGTTGCTGAAGATGTGTCTTTCAATACTTGAATTGTTCATGCTGTGACCATATTGCACTGTTCTTTCTTGATCAAAATATGTTTTACCTTTCATCCAGTCCCATGAAAGTCATCCAGAGTAAACTTCCAGGGCTTTTATACTCTCTGAACTCTCCACAGTCCTCACTGATACCAAGGTTATATAAGAATATGAATCAAAAAAACTCCCTTAGAATTTTGTTCTTGTTTTTGTAGGTTGCTGATATTTTCCTTCTTTAGTATTTATTCAACAGATCACTTTATAATTCTAAGAATGTTTCACATGAGCTACATGAAAAACAAGTTTTACAGAGTTAACTGACTTTTGGTTTGGCACAGCCTGGTTTTTGGGAAAAGGAAGGACACAGTGAGGAGCTGCTAGAATCTTCCACCATGTTTGACAGAGCCAGTCTCCAATGGCTCTGAAGATGGACATGCTGCTGGCCCAATTAGAAAGGTTGATAACAACTCTGTGATGACATATAATGTGCAGGTGGAGTTCTTTTCCAGGGGCGGTAAAGTGCCACCACTGGGAGCCATCCCCGGTGTGGTGCATGGCAATGCACTGCTGCAGCTGCCACCATCTTGGTGCAGCCCATGGCTTCTCCTTGCCTGCCTGGCTGCCCTAGCCAGCCAGGCCGCAGGTGAAAGGGCAGGGATGGCAGTGGTGGCAGCTTCCCTTCCCGGCGCCCCGCATGAAGAGAGGTGTTCAATAGCACCAGCACTGCAGCAGCCACCACTGCCCGTGCAGTGGCGGTGGGGTCATCTGGCTGGCAGCAGAGGCATGACAAGTGATTCCCCGACACAGAACCTAGACAAAATTAACTTCTTGGTGCTGCAGGATCTTGCAAGAATCTTTGAATTAGTGAAACTTGTTGACAATGGTGCCTATAAGCAGCAGTTTTTCTTCTAGTCAGAGGAGGAAGTGAGGACATGTGAGGGAAAACAACATGGTGACACCAAAGACAGTGGAAAAGAGAGGAGGAGGAGGTACTTCAAGTGTCAGGGCCAAGATTCTTCCACAAGCCGTTGTGAGGACCATGGTAAAACAAACTGTCCCCTTGTAATGCACAAAGTGCATGGGGAATGCAGAGATCCACTCGCAGCCCATGAGAAAGTGCTCATGCTGGAGCAGGTGGGTATTAGAGAAAGCTGTGGTCTCTCTCTCTCAGAGACCCAAAGAGAGATAGAGGGCCTTTGCTTCCAAACTAGAGCAACCTATTCTTTGAGGACTGCACCCCGTGGACAAGTGACCCATGCCACAACAGTTTTGAGAAGAGCGTTTGCCTGTGGGAGGAAACCCACAACATAGCAGAGAAATGCTTGTCTCTGTGAGCGAACAGAAAAAGACCTTGAGTGACAAACTGCCCAAAACTACCATGCCCTGTCTCCCTGCGCTGTTGGTAGGAAAGAGGGGTGGGCTGGGGGGAAAAATGGTATTTTAAAGGCTGATACTGTCCCCCTCTTCCATCATGTCTAGTTTAAAGCTCTGCCAGTGAGCCCCGCTAGTTCCGAAGCAGACTCTCCTCCTTTGCTGAGGAAAGTGAGTCCCATCTGATGTCAACATCCAGTGCCATGTGGGCCTTTCCATTTTTAAAAATTAGCTCAGTTGGTTAGAGCATAGTGCTGATAACACTATGGTCAAGGATTTGGCCCCCATACAGGCCATTTGCCTAAGAGTTGGACTCAATGATACTTGTGAGTCCCCTTCTAGTCAGAATATTCTGTGTGATTATGTGTATTCTGTGCTCTCCAAACAAACTGGGCTTTGTAAACTGTCAGTGTCACAGCAGATTTCCCATAAGCATGATCATGGCTTGACCTTTGTGTTCCTGGGTTCTTCCTAACCTAAGGATCAGCACAAATTTCAATGGCAATTACCTCCCAGTAATGCCCACAATTTTGCTGTTATGTACAGGTGGTATTTCTCTGCCAGTGCAATCAGGCCAGTACTCATCTTTACCTCTGCCCACAACCTGTTCTGTCCAGCCCATGGACACAGCAATAAGATGAAAAAAAAATAGAAGTGACTGAGTCTCCAGACTGTTACCAACTAGGGAATCCTTTGAACCCCTCAGGGAAATCCCCAGGGCCTTGCGCTGGAAGAATATACTAGAAAGTTCTCACCTTGGCTGAAAGAAAAGGCTTCCCCATGGAGCCTCGCAACACTGATCCACCACAGTTTGCCTTCCCCGTGTGTCCCAAATTCTTGTAGTTTCTCCTTTCTCTGTTTCCTCATTGGTTGTGGTATCCCTAGTGGCCAGCCCTGTCTTCCCTGTAGGCCAATGCCCTTTGCCTTGCCCCTTGTGCTGCCCCCATGCCCTCACAGCATTGGCCACTGACCCCTACTTAACCTTGTGAAGACCACATGGCCCAGTCTTTTGTGGCTGATTTCCCTTTGTCGTGCTGGAATAAACCTTCACTGGAATTTATCATACAAAAGGCATTCTGACTCTCTTCACTGAGCTAGCTGTGGTGAGTGGACCTGACTTCTTTGTCTGAATGCCTACCCAAGTGGCTTTTCCACAGGAGATGCTTATTGGGAAATAGGTAGCAGCACCCACCATCTAAACCCCCACGCTGCTACAATCAACTACTGCATATCCCTCCCCCAAGGCAGGATCAGCAGTGTCCATGTCCTTTACAAATGCCTACAGCTTCTCCAATTACTCCTTATTAGTACTCTCTGAAGGAAAGGATTTCTTCCTGTCTTACGGGATTTTTTCAGAATTATTTTGGGTTTTTTCTTTTTAATGTGGTGATGTCTTATTGTATTATATTTGGCTCCTGATCTACACTAATCCTTCAGTTCTTGTACTAAGAATTCTCCTTTCCTAGTTATTCTGCATTCAGCATTGTCAATAATTACTATATAGATTCAATACATTGTTCTTGTTTTTTGTTCTTGGTTTTTTTCACAGTCCAGCAAACCACCTTTGAATTTTAGGCTTCTTTCTCAAGGTATCCACAAACCTTCCCAGACTTTATCAGTAACTTTTATGTGTGCACTGCTGAGTAATTAAACAGAAGGTGATCCAAGAGGGACTCTGCTGAAGTCCACTTTACACCTTTTTCTTATTTTAGAATGGATCGCCTAGGACAGCTCAGGAACAGCTACTATTCAAACAATTTTACATAAATCCACAGACAGAACTTCTATCAAAAACAGATTTTTCTAGCATTTTTATAATAGTCCTGTCAAACCATGCTAAAATGCTTATGTGTCAAAATCTAACAGTACAGCTTCTTCTACAGCCACATGGACAGAAAATACCCTGTTGTAGAAGAAAACTAAATTAGGCAGACACGACTTGTTTTTAACCAACACCTACTCACCTCCTCACTACACGCTGGAAGTTTACAAACAGGTTTTTGTGGTTCCTGAGTTTGTGACATGGAAGTCACCTTCTTCAAACTGCAGTCTTTCTCAGCTTGCACTGTGTTTAACTGACAGTCTGGAGCATAGCAATACAAGACATTGCCAGCCAAACTCTCGGGGGAGTTTCTGCCTTATAAGTTTGGAGCAAAATGTTGATCTCTGTGTGTTAGACAAGAAAGTAATTCCTCTATCTGGAACAGAAGCATGTGAAATTCCTTCCATGTGTAAGGAGCTCCAGGTGCTGTAGCTGGTGCAAACCACAGGAAATCCGAACACTGAGCACTGCTTTGATTTCCTTCCTGTGTAAGTTCTTTATTATTTTAACAACAGCTTGTCTCAGAGGCCTGGATTTTTTAACTGACCACCTTTTGCACAGTTTGTAGAAAATTAGCTCCAAGGCTCTTGCCTTTGTCAGATTTGGACAAAACAAGCATGGAGCTCTGAAGCTATCAGAGAAGTGCAGTGGTATGATGATGCTCCTCTCATCTCCATGGGAAACCATGTCCATAAATTCCATAGAAGAGCAGACTGAGTGACACAACAATGCATGAACCAACCCACCAGCTGTTTTAGAATTTTTAGCAGCTACAGACATTAATTCTGAGTGAGTAACATTCTTGAATTACAGCTATGCTTTCACACAACAGTTATTTCTAGCTTGATTATAATTGCTTATGAGGATTCATGAACGTCTCAAAAATGGTCTTTCACATGAAGTGAGAGGAACCATGGTAAAAGGGAAGCAGGAGGGGAAGGGCAGGTGCAAGGCTACTACATAGCAACAATCTCACTCCCTTAAGTTCGAAGTGCAATCTTAGGTGACATACACTGAAGATCCCCACTTTGTTCTCCCAGATATACACAATCTGACCCAGTTTCGTCTATTTGTGGAAATACAGGCCACTCATTTTTAACCATTTCTTGCTACTTGTCTTTGTTGATTCACAGGATTGCAATTTTCAAGTATTTAAAAAAACAGTCTGATACACAAAGTAATCACTATCTCACTAATTAATGATCTTCTATCTAATGCAGTCTCCCTCTTCCTCTGAGTCAGAATTGCTGATAATTGTGTAAGGAAACAATTATCCTTATAGTTCAATGCATTATACTGGCAGCTGTATTATTCTCCACAAACATGATGCATGAAAAAGCAAACAATATTTGCTTCAAATACAGTTTAATGCTGCAAAGTACTACATGTTTTCCACAAACATTTAGTATACAGACTTAAATAGAGACGGAAGAAACCCCCACACCTACACCTCTCCTTACAATTGTACTTCTTGAGTTGTTACTGATTGAGAATCGGGTGTTTGCTACCACTGAAAAATAACCATCCTTTCATAAAAAAACTTAAGTTTAAGTGGATATCACATGTCAATATTTACAGTACACTCAACACAGTATTGCATCCCACTAAACAGACTAAAATACTAACTGAAGCTAAACACCAGGAATTAACTTACTTCCTGCTGGCAGGGAAAGAAAACATTCTGGGGCTTTAAAACCTGCAGGTGCATATAAATCACTCTGTACTGCAAAGTAGTACAGCTCCTTGTGCATACTCTATCAATCTGCATGATCCTTGTGCATACTCTATCCTTCTGTATGTCAATCACATACTTCTTTGAGTACTGATATTATTGTGTAGGTGCAAGCTGTAAAACTGAATCTTGTAAAAATTGCATGGCTTCATTTTTTTTAGTAGTGTAGTTATATAGTTACAGTTATATATGCTAATACAAATTTAATGTAAAGTGCAATAGCTAAATCTAAAAGTGGTGAGCTGCTGCTACAGAGAAATACTCCAATCAGTTCTACAGTGAAGCTTTGAGCAACACATAATGACCTTTGTGCACAAAATCTCCCATAAAGGGTAAAAAGACTAGATAATAAAAATACAGGAGAGGATTCTCGGCCTGTTATCTGCATTTATTTACTTTTTCAATAGCTGAATGCCCTACTGAGATTTTTTTAAATTACAAAATTACTTCTTTGTGAGCAGACTCTGCAGAGTAGAAGATAGCCTGACAGCAGTTTAACTACAGCCCTTTTAGTCAGAGGTTGCTTTCTAGCAAAATATTAAGTAGAAAGGCTCCAATCTTTTTGAATAGAACACTATGTCTGCAGTTATTAGGTTCCCAAGCAATACTGAAAATAACTTACTTACCATAACATAATGATTTAGCAAACATTATCAAAAAGTCTTACTCAAAGTAGGGCCATGTTAGGCATCAGAAAACTTAGCTGGGTTCCAGCCAGCATCCTATCTATATAAGGATCTAGTAATAGAACTTTTAATACCTGAGAAGTGTTTGAAGCTGAGCATTTCATAATCAGGGGAGAAGAAGGAAAAGGAAAAAATAGCTGTGTTTCAAAGAGTAACAAACATCACTACATACATTTTTATAAACAGGATTCATACAAGAATTGTATCACTGTGTGTCAAAAAAAGAGACATTTTAAATATACTAGCAAGTGGTATAAATATGTACTGTTCCATTGTAAAGGTTTTATGCTGCTTTAATGATTTAGCAGTCATCTGACAATAGTCTACTCACCTATTTTGAAGGTCTCATGAAAAAGTCATATCTCCCACTAAAAATTTGCTTCAAGAGTATCAGCATACACCTTACTTCTTGCTTTCTAACCATAAATTTTAATACAAAAATTTTAAAGGTTTCAAAATGCTTGAAAATTAATTCAACCCAAAGTTCTTGCTAAAAGCAACTTCCATAAAGATGATACAGTATAGAGTACATTTCTGCATTGATAAAAAACAAGTACAACATAAGACATGTAAACAAAAGAGAAAATAATATTTCATGGTGTAATACTAAAAAAGGAAATAACACTTATTAATAAAAGTGTACATTCAAAGCCTTGACCCGCTTAGAGTTCTGATATTAGAGTTCTGAGGAATGTGAGCAGACTTTTTTCTCCAGAACTGCATCTCTCAGCAGCTACAATTGCTCATACTTGAAAAACTTCCTAACATTTTTTTAACAGGCCTTATATTAATTACTTGCAAGAACTATAGCCATTCCTGAACCTCAACACTAATAATCTTAAAACTAAATGGACTAGCCATCCCTTATCTTCACAAAATGGACTGAAAAAACAAGGAAAATCAGAATCTTTTGCAAGAATCTAAGATTCAATATTACATCTCACTGCTCACTGAAATCTAGGTCTTCAGCTTGGTTTTTAAGCAGTTATCAACTTTTTTCCTAAGTATACCAGCAGAGCTGTGGACTATTTTTGATATCACTTGCAATGCACTGGTGAGAAGTCAGCTCTCAAATTAGATGTGCAGCTAGGCATCTCTGAGTTTTTATAGTTTAATCACACTGTCAATCAATGCTGACCTGAGATCGTACTGAAGGTAATGTTCATACTTCTGTGAGCACTTCAATGCCAAATTCAAGACCAAACATGTCTCGAGGTAGAGATGGATTCTGTGGCATTTCTGCAAGAAGGAAATATGCAGCATACAAGTATTCACAGGACAGTGGAAACACAACAAAATCCTCAAACTACTACATAGTTTTAGGGACTTCTCTCAGTTCCTTCTGCATTTACACTGCCTAATTCCACTTACAGAGTAATCCAGCTGCAAACACTCATCTCCTGTTGTACTTGGGGAAGCAACCATGTATTCTGTGATCCAAAATGATGCACAGCCTGGGTGCCACACCAGGCTGGGAATAGCATGGGCTTCGAGCACTCTCTTGTGGCCATGCGTAAGTGCAGCAAAATCAGAGCTAAGAAGGACACAGGATGGCATGTAGGCATCTTGGACTGCCTTCTTTTGCAAACAAAGTTACAAAAGAAGTGGATCAAGCACCAAAGGTGATCTACTACAAAAAGATCATTCCTTGACCCTTGTATTTGAAAAGAGCTTTTATCCAGAGAAATGCTACATCAAAAACACAGTGCAAAAAACAAAGAAGCCACTTTGTTACTTTAGTGTTCAAGCGCCCCCATGTTCCTGCTTCCTCTCACTTCTTCAGAGAGGAATGAACACACTTCCCTCCTCTTCCTATGACACTTGCAGTGCTGCCTATCTTAGGAAGAAAAGAAAATACAATACTAGTCATACACTAGTCATTTATCATTATATAAATATTGTCTGTGCTGGAACGTAAGTTGAAAATCCATCCCCATTCCACGGCTTCCAAGTTCATGTAATCTTCACAGATGTTTTTTTGTGTGCGCAGAGGAGGGTGACGTAGGGAACTCCAATGAATGCCCACCTTTCACTGGGCCAGAACTTTATGACAGGGCCCTGTTCAGGGATCTCAGAGGCAGCATCAAAGTAAGCAAAGCAGACACATCCTAGATATGCTGCTAGGCAAATCAAAATGTGCCTGAGAATAGCCACCCACACACCAAGATAGCAAAAAAAAAAAAAAAAAAAAAAAAAAAAAAAAAAAAAAAAAAAAAAAGGAAAGAAAAAATAATCAGTAACATAAATTCAGTAAAGCAGTCAATTGTATCACCATACTTTAAAATCAGTTTGTCCTTCAGCATCTTCTCACAAGCCCCCCATAGGATTGCTCCCTGTTCTTTGCATGGAGACAAAGACTATTTGGAAAGGAAAACCACAAAAGTGTAGTTCACTCCTGGTCTAAACAGGCTCCAGTTTTTTGGCTTCTCTGCACCTGTAACATTTGTACAGAAATGCTGACATATGGCACCTCAAGTAAGTAACCATGATTTGCTGGCTGGTAAAACAGAAAAGGCATCAAAGCCCTTTACTGCTTCTGCACTTCACCACCATTAATTAATCACTAATTCATCATGAGGATTACCATCATTATCAGTGGCAGTTTAAGTTTTCATAGTCACAGCTATGGTTTTTAGTAACCAGTATGGCAAGGAATTCAGTTGCAGTTAATGAAAGCAGTGGCTTAAGAATACAATCAGGCCTAAATCTGCCACCCTGAATAGCACAAGACTTCTTCTGGGCTTATAAAATCTTACTATACATTCTGTCTAGAACTAACCAGAAAGAGCCACCAAGCAGCACAGAAGGGTAATGTGGTGAGAATTGATCACATTTGAATTGAACTCTGAACACTTACCATACACAGTGCAAATAGGGGAAGTTAAATGAGGACCAGATCTCACAAAACACTTTGTCACTGATCCAGCAGAAAAGAGCTAGCATCCACCAAAGACCTGAAAAGAGACCCAGTTTGTACACACGAAGGTTTTCACACCTAAGGAGAAAAACATAAATATTTATAAAACAATGCCACCCATGCACTATTAAAATGACTCCACCATAAATGTACTTAACAGATTATCTTCACTTACAGGCTGGCTCTGATGCAAGGCCTCTGATGGAGGTAACAAAACAAACCTTTTTATCAGTAGCTGTGTTTTAGGTATTGTCTTAAATACCAGTGTATCAATGGTAGGCAAACATCGAACTATTCCTATACCTAGGAAGGAGTGTAACTAGTGATTAGTTACATATGCTGTTCATTAACAACCAGCCATGCAGCAAATTTGTTACTGTATATTTGTTACTGTATAAAGAATTCTGTTAATGCTAAAGCATTTCTATTCCTCAGTGAGAGATACTACTGTTCCTAACAGCACTAAACCATGTACCTAAGCAGACAGGCACATTAATCAATTTTGTTTATCTGACATATAAAAGTAGACTACTGAGATGGAGTACTTGTGTGTTCTGACAAAGGAAAGGGTGTGTGTATTGAGAATACGAGAGTTTCCTGGACATATCTGAAGGAGATAAACACATGCAACTGCATCCCATTTAAGATAACAGGTTTGGCCTCAAACTTAAGGTCTTCTGACTACCTGAATTCCAAGAGGAAAAGGCAATTAACCTGCATGGTTCAAAGAATTCAAGGCTGCAAAGGAAAACTGGAGGCTTACATACCCAGTACAAGATCAGCCATAGCAAAGGTACAGACTGTAAAGTTTGCTCAGTACCACCATCACATACTGCAGATTACTTTTATGAACTTAAAACAATATTGTAGTGTTCTGCAAAGGACTACTTTAAGGCGGGAAGACCACAACAAGAGCACAGCCCGCTGATCTCTGTAATACTCCTGGGTTTTCTGAGATTACCCATCATGGAGTCTTCAGTTTCTGCAGTAACTGTGCTTCAGATGGGGTGAGGACATGCTTGCTGAGGAAGCAGGAGGCTGGAAAGCTACTGCTTTTACTACAATGAAAAGATGTAATGCAAATACCACTTGGACACGTAGCCTTTCTTTTATTTCTCAACAGACATGGACAATGATAAGAACTAAAATAGGACTTGTTAGCTGGGGGTCTAAAAGACACATTCATGCTGCCCTGATCCTATCCTATGCTATTCTGAAATATAATGAATCCCACTAATCTTGCACTTCCATTTTCCCTTTCATCTACAGAATGCAAAATGTTCTCTGTTTAACAAAACACAGTTATTCAAATGTCAGCATTTCTGCAAACACTTGTGAGCTCCAATCATTTGCTATTTAAGGGACACTTAAATACACAGTTCCAGCAACACTGTCTTCTGATGTCTTGAAACCACCAAAAAAGCACTGCAGCTTTTCTTCAAACCAGTGCAATGTTGATTGATTGAATTTTACACAGATATCTCCCTTTCTATCCTAAGGAATATTTTAAACTTTTAACTAGCTTAACCTTTTCGTCATGGGAATAAAAGAACCTGCAATATTGAAGCAAGGCTCCCCCAGAGTCAGATTTCTAGTAGAGCAACCGAATAATAATGGTCAGACCAGAAACTATGGTAAACCTTCACTACTCAAGGCTCAGAAGTCAACTAAGCAACAATATTCTAGCATCTATCTGCACATGGAGGACATTATCTCCCTAAAGAGCTACTAATTTGATGACATTATAATCTCAATGGCTCGGACTAGGCAAATCAAAGGATACACATCCACCTTTCCACTGATACCACCTTCTAGTACAGTTTTAAGAAACACAGGAAGGAATTTCTTGTGACAGAAATGAGAATAAATTTTAACAATTTCTTTGTCTTTCAAGGACACTTGACTACCTTTTGCTCTTTTCATCACCTCCTACCCACAATACTCCCCAGCCATACACTCTGCCTTACCAGGTCCGCATCTAAGAACTTAATGCTCTTTTGTGACAATATTATCTCCTCATCAAAGACAAATATAAAGCAAAAAATTTTCACTTTGAAAACACAGTGGTTTTGATTCCTCAGAATTCTGTACAAAATTGACACAGCCTAGAGTAGGAATAACAACAAGGAGTTTTGGTCTAAAATATGAAAAACTTCAGCATGGAACAGAAGCAACTTTTCTTCCCCAAATATCTATTTCACAGAAATATTTCCACTGCAGCCTGCCAGACTTCGATGTGAAGTCCCCTCCTGGCTATGGCAGCACAGAAAAGAAAAATAGCAAACCTTTTAAATAATAGTTAGATTAATCTTCCTCCTGCAAAGGGGGATGAGATGACTCCTTACCTCTCAGTTTACAAGAATGTTACGCTTTAAATTTCAAAAGGATCAGCATAGCTTAAAATAAAAGCTTTTTATTTGCCTTTTGCACTTACAAATTAATCTACAAATATCAGTGGTATTAAACCATCCCTATCCCTAGCCAGAGAGGGCCCTATGTCACTTCTGTTCCCTTTTTATTTATCAATTGGAAAAGAAGGCCCTTAACTTTCTCCCTAAAAAAACACGACCGGGAAACTCCAGACATTTTAGTAATATATGACTGTCCTGGGGTGACTTTGTGATGCTAGATTTCTTCCCAAATCTGTCCCAAACCAGGACAATGACCCTGCAGAAAGAGTTTAAAAAACCAAATACCTATAGGCATACCAATTCCTAGATGTGCAACAACAGTACTCAAACTTAGTAGACACTAACTTGTCCTTTCAAGTTTCTCAGGAGCTCATGCCTGGAAAACTGATACAGAACTGACAGAGAATTCACAGATTATCCCATGCCACAACCAGATGTCCCTCTGCCCTGTCAGTAGTTCCTTCATGCCATCACCAAAATGAGACACCACCAATATTGTTCAACTACTGACCTTGTCCGCAACTAACTTTTGTGCTGTTTCCAAGTGTCTTTGACCACTGAAATACACAGAAGGATGCCTAACGAGAAAAGACTCATGAACACCTTTACAAAACATTGTTTGGAGAGGCTTCCATTGTATAGAAGTCGAAGATCAGGGTAAGATAGCAAACAGAAAAGTCTCTATTCTAACAGATGCAATTAGAATGAAGAAATTTTGTTCTAACTCATTTTGATGGACATATGCAACATATAAAAGCAAGTGTACATTGTAAAATCTTTCTCAGACACTGGAGAATAGGTGAAAAAAGACAAGTTCAAATGCTAGTACTCCTCTGGTCCTTTTCGCAGTGGGGGAAGAGATGGGAAAAAAAGACTGTGGACAGCTGCTGGTATCACTGTAACAGAACAACTCTCTAAAATGTGGAAATCAGTCTCAGGTTCTTTCTCTATTTACATTCTGGTTTTATGACTTCTATGGCCTTGACTGACACCTATCCTTCAAAATGTAGTGATTAACCTTCTCTTTGTCACTCTGACTCCATCACATTATTCATATCAGATGACAAAGTCATGCAAGACTCACAGTTCAACTTTGGGAGTTGGAACATCTTCAACATGTGCTTAGGCCTTGCTCCTACTAGCATCCAGACTACAACCATGCCATCACCTCACTCGAAATGCACATTATACAGTAAAAATGCTGTCCATAAAGTGAAACCCAGGCTCTAATTTCACAATAAATAAACAAATATGAGTTAAATCAGGTTGCAGCAAGAGGTATGTTGCAAAAACACAGAACATATGACCTACTATAAAGTCCTAGGGAAAAGAAATCCTTGTCAAAAAATGTCTGAACTGCAGAGAAAATTTATACTAGATTTGCTCTTGCTTGTGGTAAAAGCATTTCTGATCTGCTGTCACATGCACTGAAGCCATATATAGTGTATCATCTCTCAGTGTCCTAAGGATCTGGGAAGGCAATGCTGCCTGCATTCTGGAGAATTATACTTACCTCTTCAACTCAGCAACGAGCAAAGCCGTGCAGGGAACTCCCAGCGTCATTAGTGAGATGTTGTTAATGGCAGGCTTAATGAAGGCCAGGCAGGTGGTAACTCCAGACAGGACACCCACAGCAGCTTTAAATCGGCTCCTGAGTAGAGTTTATATGGGCAGAAAAACTTTTAATTAAAAACTTTTAATTTTAGTAAACCCAGAAATTTCAACATTATTTTAATAATGTAACAAAATCGAGGTCTACCTCCGCACACAGCACTGTACTTAATCAAAAATGTTCTGTCTCATCATTCTTCAAGCTCTTAACATGGATTTTTAGGATATTTTCTTATTGTTAATGCCGACTTCTACAGCTATGTTACAGTACGCTTAACTTTCCTTTATCTCTTTAGAGCCTTAAAGATACTGAAACTTACAAGCTAAATTGGAACATTTCCTTAATCAAATTCAACAGTAGGTGAGAAATTCCCAGACTTTTTTATAAGACCAAGATTTGGTATATCCTTAACAAATATGAAATCACTATTGCGCCCTATGTAGACAGCCTGACAACTTTTAAATTAAATATATGTTAACTGTGTTTAAATTCCAGTCTGCACTTCAAACAACCCACATCCAGTCTATGGCTGAGGAAGGGGATCACCACACTGCCTTCCAACTACTGGCCCATAGCTTTTAAAAATTGTTGTTCAAGGATGGTCTTCTATGTTTGAAGTAGGGTCTCAATATATTTGTATGGTACCATTCCATGGCCACAAGCATTAGGCTCATTTCATTTATCTTTTGCTTTAAAGTTTTTCATTCTGCTGGAAAAGCAACAAGTTATTTAAGTAGGAAGTTCTGATCTGACATGAATATCTTAATGAATAAATACATCGCAAGTTGGTCATGATAGATAATAACATTTTCAGCATTGAAAATTCAAAGTGTGATAAGGATGATGAAAGTGAACAGTACAGCTGTGAGCACACAATAGACATAATACTAGAAGGTTAGTCAGGCAAAGGAAAAAACTTGATAGTATTGACCAAATCTGTTCTAGGTTAAGACTTTGTCTTGGGTTACAATGCAAGGTATGCATTCTGTCACCACCTACAGCACCTTCTGATGAGCTGGTAATGGTCAGTTGTTTCCAATAGCTGCCCAATGCACTCAGCCTAAAGCAGGGCCATCTCGGCTCATGGGCCATCAAGGACTCCCCAGAATGAGTCATGGAATTACATCATCCTATTGTGAGATGTCCACTCCGGTGGGGAGGTACCTAACATTCCTACCGGTATATAACTGGGACCTGGGACACCACAATACCACCACTGGATTCCCAGAGGACAAGAGCTCTCAATAATCACCACGGGACCTCCAAAGAAGAACCACATCTTTCTACAGGATCACCACTTTGACAAGATCACATCCCTCACTCCAATGGAACGGCTGCCACCACCCTGACCAACAGGGTTGTATTTGTATACTGCCTTTATTGCAATTTTTTTCTATTAAATTGTAATGCTTACTTGGAACCCCTTGCAACGTGTTTGTGTGGATTTATTTCCTTCAGCTGATTTGCTTTCAAACTAGCACCATTTTTTTGCCCAAAGTGTCTGCATACTTCAGAAAGGAATCAAGACCTTCCCTAAAAAGTAACTGTTTTGTCACATTCTCTGAGAATTGGAAGGATACAATAGGATCTTTCATCTCAGTATTTACAGTTTTAAAACAAAGTTAAACAAAAACAGTATTGCACCCCAAAAGTGTTGTTATTCCTTAAAAACCAATAGTTTAGCATCCTGGTCCATACTATGAACCTACCCTGCAACATTAGAAGACACTAATTGACAAAATGTAACCTCTAGGCATCTGGGAGCTCATCTACAGAGTTTACATAAATTACACATAAATTTAGGACTCTGAATTCTTCACTTCAACTGAACATCTAAAAGTCACAGCATAAACTAAGACACCAGTAAAGCTTCTTAAGTTGATGATGTTCTTTAATAACACTATACTGTAATATGCAGAAGTACTAAATTTACACCAATTCAACAAAGCCATTAAACCACACAGAATCATAGAACATGCTGCGTTGGAAGGCATCCGGCAGGATAACATCTCCAGTTCCTAGCCCTGCACAAGACCATCCCCAAGAGTCACACCATGTGCCTGAGAGCACTGTCCAAACACTTCCTGAACTGTCAGGTGGGTGCTGTGACCACTTCCCTGGGGAGCTGTTCCAGTGCCCAACCACCTTCAGGGGTGAAAAACCTTTTCGTGATATCCTACCTAAACCTCCCCGGACTCAGCTTCAGGCCATTCCCTCAGGTCCTGTCACTGGTCTCTACAGAGAAGAGACTAGCTCCTGCCCCTTCTCTTCATTAGGGTGTCAAAGACTACAATGAGGTCTCCCCTCAATCCTGTCTTCACCAAACTGAATGAATCAAGTGACCTCAGCCACTTCTCAACCTGGCTTCCTCTCAAGGTCCTTCACCACTCTCGTTACCCTCCTTTGGATGCTCTCTAATAGTTTAAAGTCTTTCTTATATTGCAGTGCCCAAACCAGCCCCCAGCACTCGAGGTGAGGCTGCCCCAGCTCAGAGCAGAGCAGGACAATCCCCTCCCTTGCCTGGCTGGCAATGCTGGGCCTGGTGCCACCCAGGACAGGGTTGTACCTCCTGGTGGCCAGGGTACTGCTGACCCATGTTCAACTTGCCATCAACCAGGACCCCCAGGTCCCTTTCCATGGCCCTGCTTTCCAGCATCTCATTCCCCATCTGTCCATACATCCATGGTTACCTCATCTCAGAATCCAGCACTTTCCCTTGCTGAACTTCACCTGGTTGGTGATTGCTCTCATTTGTGGAGGGCTCTCTGCCCTCAATGGATTCAACAGCTCCTCCCAGTTTAGTGTGGTCATAAAACTTAGTACTCCTTCCAGTCTTCTGTCAAAGTCCAAGTCACTTATGATGACATGAAAGAGCAGTGGGCCATGCACAGAGGCTGTATAAAGTTATTACAGGTACTCTCTACCAAGTGCAAGCTATTTTGAGGTATGGTCAGTCTAGTCAGACTTCCCTCCATGCATTAGCAACTTCTAATCTGGCATATTGTCAAGAATAAACCAAACAACCAAACAAAACCCCCAACAATCAAACAAACAAATAAACTCAAAAACTCCTGTAGAGAGTAAGTGTAAGAGGGCAAAAGGCAAAAGTCTTAGCAATCTTCAGAGAGAACAACATTGATGCTGAAATTCAAGCCTCTCCATTGCCTCAACTTCTTTACTGCATGAAAGAACAACACAGTGTTTTTATGGTGGGGAGGGTGTGGGGGGGCAAACCACAATCAAATGGCTTACACTGGCTATAATGCATTTTTTTTAAACCTGCAAGAAAAAGAAAAAAAAATCCCTTTACAACAATAGGTTTCCAAAGAAACACTTAGCCTTTGAATACCTAAACACCATCCTTAACCATTGTTTTAAAAATTCAGATGAACATTCAGCTGACTTCCATAAGTTCACTTGTATACACCCTTCAGGACATACAAAAGGAAGAGTGTAAGACGGCTTCTCCTACATTGGCTGTTAAGCCATATAAACTACATAAAACAATCATAAAAGTCTCCCTAGAATCAACAAGAACAGACAATTCCAAAAGCAAGTCATCTCATCTAAAACCTGAAGTTACAGGACACTAATCCCCCAACCAGCAACTGCTGACTCAGGAATTTTGAACAAAATGGGCTGAATGAGATAAAAGCAACTGGAAGTCAATGGAGTGAGAAAAAATAGCAGTGATAGTGGTAAGGTTAATAACTTGGCGCCATTATGTGCAGGTTTAGGTGTTAGCACAGGAAGTTTCAAAGAACATGAAAGTGTACATGTATCATTGTATGTTTACCTGTCATTTCGAAAAACTCTGGGCAGGTATCTCCTAGGGAACCACATGGCAAGAGCACACATCAGAACCCAGAGAATAGCCAGCTCATCCAGCATCTGCCCCAAGAAACTGAGGGTAGCATGAAAATAAACAGATCCAATTCCTGGATAAATTAATCAAGAGACAGTATTATGAACAGCTGAAGTACTGTAATAGACTGAAGCACTCTGCTCACGCTCAGAACTTCACAGAAAATGGTAGCTACCAGAAATGGTCTACAAAAGGTTATAAAAAACACCAACTTTACTAAGAGGCAATCCAAGCCATCATATTCTTGCTAATCATGAAGAAAAGTACATTGCAAAAGCAGATTACAAAAGCAGTAGCTAAAAATGTCAGCTCCTACTTGAAAAGATGTGCCTGAAGAAACACTAGGTGGAAAAGTATAAAGCAAAACCAATTAAGAAATAAATGCCAAATGCTGATTTGGAATTTTCTCAGTTGCACAAGAATAGGCAAGAGAAAAACCAGCATCTGATGACTACTCCATGATACAGTTTTACAGGTGGAAAGTGTCACACTAACCCAGAGGGCTCTGATTATCCCCTTGAAGTGCCTCCAGGAATGAACAAACTTCAGAATCTCACATCTACATCTCTGGGCCTTCTCAGTACAAACACCATTCCTCTCTTAAGTTGCACTGGCACTTCAGCTCTTATTTAAACAATGAGGGTCACCACTGCTATAAAGTAAACCAAAACACAAGGGGAAAAAAAAACCAAACCAAGTATGCAAGGAAGTATTGGAAGGGAACAGAACTATGGTCAAATTTCCCACCACCTTCAGTTTGCAAAAGGCATTTTCCCTCCAGAATTATGGCTGCTTTGGCTTTAAGCAAATACAAGCAAATTCCTCCATAGACGTCAGGATTGCATTGTTTTAAAAAACAGTCAAGTACAAGAAGGAAAAACTGATGTCCTCTCTCAGTTCACACGAGTTGGCAAATACAGAGTAATCAACTTACCAACCACGACTAGCAGAATCCATATTAAATATATTCCACTGTTGAAGCAGATTGCGTATTGACGGAACAAGCACATACATATGGGTGGTAAAATGAAAAACAAGATGTTGCTTATCTAGGGAAAAAAAACCAAACAGTCTAAAAAAGACAGAAAATAAACAAATCTTAAATATCCACACGCTTTCTATAACATTTTGTCATTCAGTGAAGCCCCAGTTCAACACATTATGACCCCCTGTTTCTGCCTTTACTGAGCTGTTTCTGCAAAAGCATCGATTTGTTTTGTTTAACATCATTAAATTACTAACAGCATAAAAACCTTCAGCAATGTAAAATGTGACTATTCAAGTCACAATTCAAGTCAATTTCCAAAGGAGTTTTACTGAGAATCTACATTCAAGACCGTAGCAATTCAGAAAGTGTACAAGATCAATCTATTGAGGACCAGTGACCTGTCCTCTCAATGGTTATCAAGCCATAGAAAAAGCACTAGAAGTACTGACACAAGGCAGAGCTAGAGAAGCTTTGTGGAAGTCAATTTATTGAGCAATATTATTGTCTGGAAGGTCTGAAATACAACACTAGGTTAAGAGTTAGAACCTTTTTTGTTCAGGGTAAAGAGAGCCTGGAGCTTGAAGTCCTTTTACACTTCAATTTTTTTCCCTTGGTTCTCCCCTGCAGAACATGATTGAAAACTAGCTACAGGAAGGTGGAAAGACTTCCACTTAGGATCACTGCTAATTTTTTAAAATTTAATACGCTTGATTTGAATGAAGACATGTTTTCTGTTTTTTCTTGCTTACAAACAATGTAAAGCATGATTCTGTAAATACTGAAAACACTTTACTATCAATTAGCAGGGACTGTCATTGTAGTAGTGATCACGTGGTTCTTCCCTTGCTGCTGCAGAGGGCCAACCATGGCACAGTAATTGAGCAGTTATGAAAAGATTACTGCTTCTTCACAATGGGCCAAAGGACAGGAGGAGTCTCCAGACTCAGCTTTCTCATGTTTGTCTGCTGAGCCCAAGCACAAGAGAAAATCACCCCCAACAAAATGCTCTGAAGCTGATGTAGAAAATAACTCTGGATCAAGAACATTCCTTTGGGACAGATGGCCTCTTCACAGCTTACAAACTTGTGCCGGCAATAATGAAAATTTGGTGGAGAAATAGTTTAAGAATAACTTAGGAATTTTTCATTCAGCTACTGTTGTCAACCTCTTAACACAGTCTGAGAACAGATTTTAAGAGGCAGATCAAGTTGTTTTAACTTATGTAAAGCAACCCACACATTCAACAAAACAGGTTCACCTGAGCAACTTTCATTCACAAAAAAAATCCCACCCACTCTCCATGCAGCAGAGTCAACAAAGTTGGGAAGACAGTCATGGACCAGGATCCCAGTGCATGATGTGCTGGTACATACACAGAACAGGAAGACTTCCCTCACTCCAAAGCAGGTAGGAAGCACAGTGACAGCAGGGAAGGTGGAATATGAACAAGTGAGTCCTCTGGGGGCCTGGGAGTGCTCCATGCATTTTAGGCTTTTAGACGAGGTTAGGCCAAAGGGAGGTGTCAAGGGCTGAAAATACCTGGTTATAAACCAAGTGCATTGAAGCAAACGTTTCCATCTCTACAGCTGAAACTGACCAATGAAGAAAATCAGAACAGGCAATCACAGTCTATCAAAATTTGGCTAGAAAGTCCTTATTCCACCTAGGAACAAGATGATGAAGGATCTACTTACCACAGCTGTAGCAATGTAGATTTATACAAGTATTAACCAATAAGGGA